>NC_139160.1:60643129-61243129 GCF_964270905.1 Leucopleurus acutus
TCTTGTGTTTCTTGCCTAGAGAAGTTCCTTTAGCAGTTGTTGTAGAGGTGGTTTGGTGGTGCTGAATTCTCTCAGCTTTTGCTTACCTGTAAAGGTTTTAATTTCTCCATCAAATCTGAATGAGATCCTTGCTGGGTAGAGTAATCTTGGTTGCAGGTTTTTCTCCTTCATCACTTTAAATATGTCCTGCCAGTCCCTTCTGGCTTGCAGAGTTTCTGCTGAGAGATCAGCTGTTAACCTTATGGGGATTCCCTTGTGTGTTATTTGTTGTTTTTCCCTTGCTGCTTTTAATATGTTTTCTTTGTATTTAATTTTTGACAGTTTGATTAATATGTGTCTTGGCGTATTTCTCCTTGGATTTATCCTGTATGGGACTCTCTGTGCTTCCTGGACTTGATTAACTATTTCCTTTCCCATATTAGGGAAGTTTTCAACTATCATCTCTTCATATATTTTCTCAGTCCCTTTCTTTTTCTCCTCTTCTTCTGGAACCCCTTTAATTTGAATGTTGGTGCATTTAATGTTGTCCCAGAGGTCTCTGAGACTGTCCTCAGTTCTTTTCATTCTTTTTTCTTTATTCTGCTCTGAAGTAGTTATTTCCACTATTTTATCTTCCAGGTCACTTATCCATTCTTCTGCCTCAGTTATTCTGCTATTGATCCCAGCTGGAGTATTTTTCATTTCATTTATTGTGTTGTTCATCATTGTTTGTTTCATCTTTAGTTCTTCTAGGTCCTTGTTAAATGTTTCTTGCATTTTGTCTATTCTATTTCCAAGTTTTGGATCATCTTTACTATCATTATTCTGAATTCTTTTTCAGGTAGACTGCCTATTTCCTCTTCATTTGTTATGTCTGGTGGGTTTTTATCTTGCTCCTTCATCTGCTGTGTGTTTTTCTGTCTTCTCATTTTGCTTATCTTACTGTGTTTGGGGTCTCCTTTTTGCAGGCTGCAGGTTCGTAGTTCCCGTTGTTTTTGGTGTCTGTCCCCAGTGGCTAAGGTTGGTTCAGCGGGTTGTGTAGGCTTCCTGGTGGAGGGGACTAGTGCCTGTGTTCTGGTGGATGAGGCTGGATCTTGTCTTTCTGGTGGGCAGGTCCACGTCTGGTGGTGTGTTTTGGGGTGTCTATGGCCTTATTATGATTTTGGGCAGCCTCTCTGCTAATGGGTGGGTTTGTGTTCCTGTCTTGCTAGTTGTTTGGCATAGGGTGTCCAGCACTGTAGCTTGCTGGTCGTTGAGTTAAGATGGGTCTTGGTATTGAGATGGAGATCTCTGGGAGATTTTTGCCGTTTGATATTACGTGGAGCTGGGAGGTCTCTTGTGGACCAGTGCCCTGAAGTTGGCTCTCCCACCTCAGAGGCACAGCACTGACTCCTGGCTGCAGCACCAAGAGCCTTTCATCCACACGGCTGAGAAGAAAAGGGAGAAAAAGTAGAAAGAAAGAATTAGTAGAAGTAGAAAGAAAGAAAGAAAGAGAGGAGGGAGGGAGGAAGGAAGTAAGGAGGGAGGGAAGGAAGGAAAAAAGAAAGAAAGAAGATAAAGTAAAATAGAATAAAGTAAGATAAAATATAATAAAGTTATTAAAATAAAAAAATAATTATTAAGAGAAAAGCAAAAAAACGGACGGATAGAACCCTGGGACAAATGGTGGAAGCAAAGCTATACAGACAAAATCTCACACAGAAGCATACACATACACATTCACAAAAAGAGGAAAAGAGGAAAAAATCATAAATCTTGCTCCTAAAGTCCACCTCCTCAATTTGGGATGATTTGTTGTCTGTTCATGTATTCCACAGATGCAGGATACATCAAGTTGATTGTGGAGGCTTAATCCGCTGCTTCTGAGGCTGCTGGGAGAGATTTCCCTTTCTCTTCGTTGTTCTCACAGCTCCCAGGGGCTCAGCTTTGGATTTGGCCCCGCCTCTGCGTGTAGGTCGCCTGAGGGCGTCTGTTCTTTGCTCAGACAGGATGGGGTTAAAGGAGCCGCTGATTCTGTGGCTCTGGCTCACTCAGGCAGCGGGGGAGGGAGGGGCACTGCGTGCGCGGCAAGCCTGCGGCGGCAGAGGCCGGCGTGAGTTTCACCAGCCTGAGGCGCGCCGTGCGTTCTCCCGGGGGAGTTGTCCCTGGATCCCGGGACCCTGGCAGTGGTGGGCTGCACAGGCTCCCCGGAAAGGGGGTGTGGAGAGTGACCTGTGCTCGCACACAGGCTTCTTGGTGGCGGCAGCAGCAGCCTTAGCGTCTCCTGCCTGTCTCTGGCGTCCGCGCTTTTAGCCGCGGCTCGCGCCCGTCTCTGGAGCTCCTTTAAGCAGCGCTCTTAATCCCCTCTCCTCGCGCACCAGGAAACAAAGAGGGAAGAAAAAGCCTCTTGCCTCTTCGGCAGCTCCAGACTTTTCCCGGACTCGCTCCCAGCCAGCCGTGGCGCACTAACCCCCTGCAGGCTGTGCTCACGCCACCAACCCCAGTCCTCTCCCTGCGCTCCAACCGAAGCCCGAGCCTCAGCTCCCAGCCCCGCCCGCCCCGGCGGGGGAGCAGACAAGCCTCTCGGGCTGGTGACTGCCGGTCGGCCCTGATCCTCTGTGCGGGAATCTCTCCGCTTTGCCCTCCGCACCCCTGTTGCTGTGCTCTCCTCCGTGGCACCGAAGCTCCCCCCTCCGCCTCCCACAGTCTCCACCCGCGAAGGGGCTCCTAGTGTGTGGAAACGTTTCCTCCTTCACAGCTCCCTCCCACTGGTGCAGGTCCCGTCCCTATCCTTTTGTCTCTGTTTATTCTTTTTTCTTTTGCCCTACCCAGGTACGTTGGGGGTTTCTTGCCTTTTGGGAGGTCTGAGGTCTTCTACCAGCGTTCAGTAGGTGTTCTGTAGGAGTTGTTCCACGTGTAGATGTATTTCTGGTGTATCTGTGGGGAAGAAGGTGATCTCCGCGTTTTACTCTTCCGCCATCTTCCCGGAAGTCCCACACTTAACTTTCTTATTTAATACTCCCTACAATCCTACAGGGTAGGTCTTGTTATCTCTATTTTAGAGACTAGAAAACTGAGCTTCAGAGAGTTTAAGTAATTTGCACTGGGTCAAAGGGCTGGAAAGTAGTAATGTCCGGAATTGAGTCGACAATGGACGTACATTAACGCCTGTGTTCTTTTGGCATAAACAAGTCCCAGTTTCTTCACCTGTAAAACACGGGGATCAGAGAAACCCATATATTCCCCTCCACCTTTAAAATATCCTGACTGTCATAAATGTCTTAAACGTTTGTTCTTCAAATTCAATGCTTAAAAGTGACAGACATAGCATATTGTACAAAGGTACACCTGAACTATTAGGGCTACCTACCATATAGAATCCTTACATTTCTAACATATGTAAAGTAAAAAGTGAAGAAATTACTAAATCAGAACTTTTTTTTTACACCATTACCGTTTTAAGGTAAAATGGTTATGATTTCTAAGTCATAGTAAATTAGAACAACAATAAAAATATGTTGGTGGTAATAACATTCAGATTTGTGCTATGGAGAACCTCTGCAATTGTCTTCAGTACACTAGTTAATCAACTTAATCACTGAAAAACATTAATTTCCGGTTTTATTAGATAGCAAAGGTGAAAATAAAAATTTATACCCAGAATTTTAGAATCTTGGAATTTCATACATTTAGACTTTGGAGATCAACTTATCCAACAGTTATATTTTAAAGATGAAGAAAACAGACTCAGGAAAATTAATTGAATTTTCCATGGTTCTTCCATTTTTTAAATATTATTTATTCTCACCAGGTTGGGGGTGGGACCATCCAGACTGTAGGTCTCATAACAAACAAAAATTACAACAATTAGTCCACAGTTTCTCCTAGGGATGAATATTACATTTAATTGCCCTTAAAAGATTACATTAGTAAGGTCAGTTGTATGCAGTAGACATCAACAAAGTTTTTATGACATAACTTCAATTGGTTTGAAAATCAGTAGCAACTTGATCTTTATTACACCAAAGGGTTGAACTTCATGCATTTCTTACATTTTGCCACCAAAAGCTATGCCAGCTCTGAGTTGTTAGGAAATGCTGCCTTATTTAAAAAATGAAAGCTGAAGAGCCAATTAAAAACATCTCATTAAAATTTTTGAAGTGCCTGATGCTAAAGGATATTTTTATCTTCCAGCTTGCTGAAATATTCCTGCAGGAACTTACATGAAGTGGATGATCTTCTGGGAAAAATGTGTATTTAAAGTATGTGTGTCTTTTGTGAGGTCCTTCATTTTAAGGGACTTCTGGAGGTACCTAGCTGTGCTCCCATGGCCAGGTACTAATATACCACATTCTCTTGCTCGAACCCAAGGCCAAATTAGGGGAGCACACTATGGAAACCAGCACAGAACACAATCAACCTTGCAGATTTGCTTCACCCCTACACAGACAGCCCTATTTCTGCTCTGGCTGCAGCCAAAGGATGGATGGGCAGCCTTCCTCCATACACCTGAGATTGTGAGTTTAGAGTTAGAGTGGTGTGGGAGCCACTTAGAGACTGACGATTTTAGATATCTCACACAACTGGCATTATGCAGTATTTGTCTTCTTGCGACTGGCTTGTTTCATTTAACAGAAAGTCCTCAAGGTTCACCCAAGTTGTCCCGTGTTGAAGGACTGCCTTCATTTTTAAGGCTGAAGAGTATTCCATTATATGTATAAACCACATTTTCTTTATCCATTCATCTGTTGATGGGCATTTACATTGTTTCCATATCTTGTTAATAATACTGCAATGAACATAGGTGTGTTAGATCTCTTTGAGATCCCGATTTCCAATCTTTTAGAAAAATACTCAGAAGTGGGATTGCTGGAACATACGGTAGTTCTATTTTTGATTTTTTGAGGAACCTCCATGCTGTCCCATAGCAGCTGCACCACTGTACTTTCTCATCAACAGTGTAAAGTGTTCTCCACACCCTTACCGATACTTGTCTTGTTTTTTTGATAATAGCCATCTTGACAGATGTGAGATGATATCTCACTGTGGTTTCGGCTTTCAGAGCTGATATCATCAGAGATGATATCTCATTGTGTTTTTCTTCTTCAGAGAAATGTCTATTCAAGTATTTAGCCCATCTTTTAATCAGGTTATTAGTGGGGGTTTTTTTGTTTGTCTTTTTTAACTATTGAGTTATAGGACTTCTATTTTTGGAGATTAACCGTTTTTCAGAAATATGGTTTGCAAATATTTTTTTCCCATTCCATAGATTGCCTTTTGTGTTTCAGTTATATACATATAACTGTTTATACAAAGGCTTATGATGTGAAACGTAGTTCTTACCATGTGTCATGGTAATAAAGTTTGAAAACTGCTATAGCATGTGCTGTAATTTGATCATTGGATATCCTTCATTTATTAACATTTAAATTTTACTTAGTTTTTCTTATGGATGTGCTCATTTTGATTATTTATATTTTTCTAGAATACAAAAGGTCATTTTTATATTAACATATTAACATAGCTATTCAAAATTTTAGTCATCCTTAATATCTTTTGTGGTAGTCCTGATTCTCTGCATTTTAATTTTCTCTTTCTTTCTTTGACTTGCCAGAGGTTGGCCAAACTTAGTTTTGGATTTGTTTATCATTTCTATTTATCTATTGTTTCTACATTATCTTTTTCATTTTTATTCTCTTTTATTCCTTATCACTAATTTGTGCTTCTTTCGTGACTTCTTGAGTTGATCTTTTAGTTTATTTTCGTTCATTTCCATAATGGAAGCATTGTGGCTATGATTTTGCTTGAATTATAGATCTGGCTACTGCCCATTTATTTCAATGTCTAAATCTATTTCCTAAATAAATTATTTTGCATTTCTGATTTTCACTCTGCATAAAATCTAGGAGAGTTTTTTTATACATGTTTTTAAAATATTTTTTAAATTGTTTAACTTCGTTGTAAATGTTTAGCTTTATTGTGTTCAGAACACGTGATTAGTACATTTTAAATTTTTCGAACATGTTGAAGTTTTATTTGTGTCCTTGTATGAAGTTTACTTTGTAAATGTCCCATGGACACTTGGAAAGTCTTTCTCTGTTGATGGGTTCTGACCTAATCAATTAAATTACTTTCTGTCTCCACTATAAGTTTCACTTTAAAAATGCAATTACACAGAATTAAAAAATTTTTTCCAAATCAAACAATTGGGACTATTTCACGAACATTATAAAATATTTCCTGTTTACATATATATAAGTATTTTCAACATTCTATAGACTTTTAAAAGGTACTTAGATTGCCTGATCAATAGGGTTAACACTGGTGACACAGTGGTTGAGAGTCCACCTGCTGATGCAGGGGACACGGGTTCGATCCCTGGTCCAGGAAGATCCCACATGCCATGGAGCAACTAAGCTCATGCACCGCAACTACTGAGCCTGTGCTCTAGAGCCCGCGAGCCACAACTACTGAGCTCACGTGCCACAACTACTGAGCCCACGTGCCTAGAGCCTGTGCTCTGCAACAAGAGAAGCCACCGCAATGAGAAGCCTGTGCACCACAACGAAGAGTAGCCCCAGCTCGCCACAACTAGAGAAAGCCTGCATGCAGCAACAAAGACCCAAAGCAGCCAAAAATAAATAAATAAATTTATTTTTAAAAAAACTTTATGAATTACTTAACTGTATTCAAAATATATATTCTATGCCCAGAAGACCTACAGATTAAGAAACTAGATAAGGTTATATTATATAATCTTCTATTATTTTTCTTCATAAACTACAGTTATATATTTAATTTAATTTTTTCTTAACTTTTGTCACAACAAAGAAAGAATATAAAGTTTTTTAAAAAGAATGGAAATAGACTGGGTCTTTAAAGTCCAAGATAAATATATTCCTTTGTTCAGAACTACAAACAAATACATAAAACAGCTAAAAATTGTCATCCTCACAAGTACCTTCAGGCTACTATGAGAATTGAAAGGCAGCCAAAGTTGTGTTTGTTTTCTGACAAGTACTCAAGTACCATAATAGTAACATGAAAGAGTATGACAGTTACTCTCACAGTATGAAGACTTTTATTTCATAAACGACCTTAAACACTAAATTAATCAATGACAGAAACTTGTTTTTTAAATGGTGGCATTCAGTAAACTCACAGAAACTAAGCAAGCAAATACATGAAGAAAAATAATAGCTGTCATGTTACATGCTCATATCTCTGAACGTGGCAGAGAAATAGAAACTAAGACAGAATTGGGTAAACACCATTGGATATACAGCCAAGATTTCCGGGGAAGAAGCATAGACTTTCAGTCATAACATTATATTTAAACTCTAGGTGAGTTACATGCCCTTCCTAGGTCTGTGTTCTCACTTTTATCCTGGGATAGTAATCTCTCTATATGAGAAGCAAAGAAAAATAATAGTACCTAATGCTCACTGAATGGAGAATATGGACAGGCAAAATACTTAAAGCATTTTACGTATACTAACTCATTCAGTCCTCATAAGAGCCTTATGAGGTAAATAATGCTATCTCCCCATTTGACAGATGAGAAAACAAAGGCTGAACAACAAAATCAATGTTGATTTACTTGCCTGAGGTTCTTATGTCATGAAAGATAGGCAATTTGAATATAGGCAATCCATCTCCTGAGCCTGCTTTGTGTGTGTGTGTGTGTGTGTGTGTGTGTGTGTGTGTGTGTGTTTAAATCTACATAAAATAGGGCTTCCCTGGTGGCGCAGTGGTTGACAGTCCACCTGCCGACGCAGGGGACACGGGTTCGTGCCCCGGTCCGGGAAGATCCCACATGCCGCGAAGCAGCTGGGCCCGTGAGCCATGGCCACTGAGCCTGCGCATCCGGAGCCTGTGCTCCGCAACGGGAGAGGCCACAACAGTGAGAGGCCTGCATACCGCAAAAAAAAAAAAACAAAAAAAAAACATAAAATAAAATTTACCACTTTAACCATCTTCAAGTGTACAATTCTGTGGCATTAAGTACGTTCACAGTATTGTGCAACCATCACCACTATTCATTTCCACAACTTTTTCCTCATCCCATACAGAAACTCTATACCCTTTAGGCAAAAAATCCTCCTTCCTCCCTGCTCCCTCCGCCATTTCTTGTCATTTTAACTACTACTGCTTTCTTTTGAGTAAACAAAAGAAAACTGAATCTCTTTAGTAAAGGGGAGGTAGAAAAAATGAGAATGAAAAAAAGAAACAAACAAAAACATCTGAGAGTTTATCAACAAAAATCATTTATAATGAAAAGTCTAAAGTATATATTTTAGGCAGAATTAAAATGAAGCCAGAGGGAAGGACTGAGTGCAAAGAAGGAGGAATCATAAGCAAAGATACTGTTATATTTGTGATTAAACCTAAACAAGTATTGACTGTAGAAAATAATAACAATAATATTTAGTTTTTAGCATTAAAATGTAACAAGGTAACAGAACCAAAATATCAGACAACAGTGGTATGTAAATTGAAAAGGAGATATTATCAGAGTTATAGCATTCTAAAATTTTTTTTATTTTATAGTTAAAAAGTAAATATTTTGATAATTCTAAACCTTGTTAAATATGCAGGTTAAAGTAAATAGAATAATTTCTAGACGAACAGACACATAAAACATAACTGCTAAACAAGTTGAGAAAAAAAAGTAAAATGCCAAAAAAAAGGAAATAAATCTGAAAGAAGACAAAACAGATGAAAGAAACAAACACACACATACTCACAAAAACAAAATCAAAAAATGGTTGCTAGAGTTATAGTGGCACCTAGGATATAGAAATATACTTAGAAATATGAAATATTTACATTTAAAAAGTAGAAATATTCAATATTAATGAGTTTAGCATGCAATACAAACGTTTAGAAAAAGAACAGAAAAGCAAACACAAAGGAAGCAGAAGAAAAGGAATATTAAAGATAAAATCATAACAATGAAAAAATACAATAAAAAATCAATAAAACCAAAATTTGAAAGCATTTGAAAAAATAACACATTAAAAACCCTGGTTTGGGCTTCCCTGGTGGCGCAGTGGTTGAGAGTCCGCCTGCCGATGCAGGGGACATGGGTTCGTGCCCCGGTCCGGGAAGATCCCACATGCCGCGGAGCGGCTGGGCCCATGAGCCATGGCCACTGAGCCTGCGCTCCGCAACGGGAGAGGCCACAACAGTGAGAGGCCTGCGTACCGCAAAAAACAAAACAAAACAAAACAAAACAAAACAAAACCCTGGTTTGATTAATGAAGAGACAAATAGAAGGCACAATACAAAAGAAGATATTTATAATGAAAAGGGGACTTTATTATAAATGCTGCAGAAATTAAATACATGACAATAAGTTATTAGGGGCAACATTAGTGCCAAATATTTTGAAAATGTAGACTAAATAGGTAAATACTTAATAAATGAAAATGTCAAAACTGACCCAAGAAGTAAAAAATTTAATAGTATATGACCATTAAAGAAATTAAATTAATAGTTAAAAATCTTCCCAAAAAAGAATATTAGGTCCAAATGGCTTTCTAGCAGATCATTCCAATCTTACACAAGCTTTCATAGAATAGAAAAAAGGGGTATCCTCCTCAATACATTTTATGGAGCTCTCAAGCTATGATATCTAGGAAGAGATTACTCACCAATCTCATTTATGAACATAAGTTCAGAAAATTGAGCACAGCATTGTGTAAAAGAAATAACCCGGGAGATTACTGGTGAGTAATCTTTTCCTAGATATCATATGCCGCATGCCACAAGTAAAGATTCCACAGGCAGCAACAAAAATCCTGCAGGTGGCAACGAAGATCCTGCATGCTGCAACTGAAGCAGCCAAATAAATAATAAATACATAAATATTAAAAAAAGAAAAAAGAAATAACCCAGCTGGAATTATTCCAGAAATGTAGGATCAAATTAACTATAACAAAATTATTAATATAGAAAAATTAACATTATCCACTACACTAATAGAATTAAATAAAGAAAATCATGTTATTACCTCAATGAATTCAAAAAGAGCATTTGATAAAATTCAGTATCTTTCATAAGAAATACAAACAGACAAACATGAAAATAGAAAGAAGAACTTCCTTAACCTTAAAAAAGACATCTACAAAAAGAAAATTAAAACAAACACCACACACAATTGTGAAATGTTGAATGTATTCCCTTAAGATAAAGCAAAGATAAAATTTATCATCACCTCTATTACAAATAAAATAAAGTAAAACAAAATTACGTCCATACTTAACATCATACACAGAAATCAGTTTCAGATGGACTTGTTTTTATACACAATCATGGAAGAGATCACACTTTATTGTGTAACCACAATGTAATCTATTCTCCTAGCCCCTTAAAAATCTAAATAAGATTGATTCAAACTCCCATTCCATGGATTGGGGAAATTCAAAATCTTCCCTTAGGGGACTTCCCTGGTGGTCCAGTGGTAAAAAATCCACCTTACAATGCAGGGGACGCAGGTTCATTCCCTGGTCAGGGAACTAAGATTCCACATGCCACGGGGCAACTAAGCCTGTGCGCCGCAACTACTGAGCTGCACGCCTCAACCAGAGAGCCTGTGTGCCGCAAACTACAGAACCCACGTGCTCTGGAACCCACATGCCACAACTAGAGACAAGCTTATGTGTGGCAACCAAGAGCCCACAGGACCCAACGAAAGATCCCGCATGCCTCAACGAAGGTCCCGCGTGCCGCAACCGAGATCCGACACAGCCAAAAATAAATAAAATTTAAAAAGAACACAAACTGAAAGAAGAAAAAAATACATAATTTAGGCTTAAAAAAAAAACTCTTCCCTTAATATATCCAAATGTTTGGGAAAAGAGCGGCTAGAGGTGTGTCTTAAATTCTCACAATCTCTTCTGATATGATTTTCTAACTCCAGGTGAATTGTTGCCATGTTCTCTGTCTCACGGCTTTTCTAAAAAGGAAATATAATTGACATATAACAATATATTAGCTTCAGGTGTACAACATAATGTTTCAATATTTGTAAATGTTGCAAAATGATTACTACAATAAGTCTAGTTAACATTCATCACATACAGAATTAATTTCTTTTTTTCTTATGATGAGAACTTTTAAGATCTACTCTCTTAGCATTTTCTTTGTCTCATGGCTTTTTTTATATATTGGTTCTGTTGTTATCCTAAATATGGAACGAAGGTCCTTCTTCTAATCCCTCTCTCAAAAGCATCAACAAAGTGAAGGGTGTTAACCATAACAGAATTTCACTGGAGGTTTGGGAGTCTCGGGGAGTGAGACTTCCCCCAAGCAGCCACTTTCAGCCACTTCCCCCAAGTGATTCTATCCCATGTGGCACCCCAGCCTCTAACCTTCCTAGTTTCTCTGATTCCCTATTTCACCGCCACCACCACCTCTTCTTCTCCTCCTCTCTCTGCATCTGACTCACAGAAACCCAAAAATTCCTTCTTTATTTTAACTCCTGTCAATACCCATACTCTCAGGGTCTCACCTGCCCCAGTAAAGTTGCATAAACATTCCTAAAAGGAATTCTGGAGCCAGCTGTTAAGATAACATATTTTCAACCTGTTATATTTAAAAGAAACAGGAGCAGTGCCAGGATCTGTAATAAGTCATGATCTCTGTAAAGATATCCTATACTTTGAATTTTTTCTCTTCCAATTTCATTGAGGTGTAATTGACATACAACCCTGTATAAGTTTAAGGTGTCCAGCATAATGATTTGTCTTTCATATAGCATGAGATGATTATCGCAATAAGTTAGGAACATCCATCCTCTCATATAGATACAAAATAAAAGAAAAAGAAATAAAAATTCTCCTTATGATGAGAGCGCTTAGGGTTTACTCTCTTAACAATTTTCATATGTAACATACAGCAGAGTTAATTATATTAATCATTTTTTATATTACATTCTTTTGTACATGAAATTTTTGAGAACACTTATAATCTGTTAGAAATTGATCTGACAGGTGAGCTGTGTTAGACCACACCTCCACATGCCTAAACCTTTGACTATACTTTAGCAAACTATTATTGTTCTATCTATTCCTTCTGTTAAGTTTCATCATTCAATCAATCTATCTATCCATTATATAACTCATTTTAGATTAAAAATCTGTTTTCCTTTTTAACGTAGTTCAGCATTATTTTTATGTGAACTTTATAAAGTTTTTCTTTTCTATTGAGGAACATCTGCATTTCCGGGTGGATGGATTACTGTGATATTTTACAGGTAATTTTTAAACTTGAATTTTTAAAATTAAACACACTTTAGAGACACGAATCTTTGATCCATCTCCCTCATCCCCAACCCCAAGCAGTTTTCACTAGTGTGGTATCTAGCTTGAGTGCCACCATCTGCCCTCCTCCAGATAACGGCTAGTAAGGATCGGAAGTGATGACAAAAGTGGCTCCTTAGTCATGACTGTGATTGACAAGTTTCCTAAACCACTTCCTCTTCAGGTAATAATGTCCCTTGGTTCTGTGACTTCCTCATTTCACATACACTTAAAATTATTCTCAAAACCAAGTCCCATTCCATTGATAAAAAGAAGAGCACACGACAAATTTTAATCAAAATTTTAAAATATTAGCATTATAAATACTTGGAACAAAGTGTAAGGCACTTTTGGTATTACAGTAGGGCCAAATTTGACTCTAAACAATGATGTTGAAATTAAAGCTCTTGTTCCTTCAATATCTCACCTCTCTTTAAATATTTTCACTGCCTTGCCTGAGGCATCCATACTTAACACCTGGGAATTGACAGCTGCCAAAACTCACACATATAACTGTTTCTTTCCACAGTTCTCTAGGACTACTCATAAGCAGTTTTTCAATGTAAGGATGTTTACAGATTGTGACATGGAAACTTGGTGGGCGGCTCAAAGGAAAATGGATTTCTTATTATGAGATTTTAAGACTTCACATTCTGACCCTTTAACCCCACCCGCGTAGGAGGGGAGAAATTACCACAAACTAACAAGGTCTGTAATAGTTACTTCTGACAAAAAGCAAGACCTCCCTGTCACCTTATTTCACAGCAGCCAGAATAGTCATAATGACAAACCATTCAAGGTTTAGGCTGGAAGAACAGAAAGTCTTACCTAAAATAAGTAATTAAAAATTCAGCCTGAAACAACCCATTTTGAAATGTTCAAGTCTTCTAAATTCCAGCAGGGCAGGAACTATGTTAAAGAGTTATGCCCCTGGTAGAATTCAGGATTTTCTTTCTTGACAGAAAAGTAGATGAAAATAAAACCGAATCTTAAAGTTTTTTTAAGTATTTTAGCTTTACTTGTCTCTTTTTTCTGCAGGTATCTCATCCAGAAATACAGAAACAGGAGACAGGGAAACACCATATGCAAAGAGTTAAGATAGTAAATTACCTCTGTAGACCAGGACCTGAAAATGGCCCCCGAACTTGGATGCAGCCACCGTGCAAAGAATGCAATCTTCATAGCTCTTGAAAAATACGGTTTTCTTTTTTACCATCTTTACTGTTTTTTAACCCTAAAAAATAGTCATCAATCCAGAAATGAATCCCATGATTTGCAAATAAATATTTTTTGTTTTTTTAAAAACGTATGTTGTTCTGTAAAGGCTACATACTGCATGATTCCAATTATATGACATTTGGGAAAAGGCAAAACTATGGAGGCAGTAAAATGATCAGTGTTTATCAGGGACTTTAGAGAAGGGAGGGATGAATAGGTGGAGAATTTTTAGAGCAGTGTTATGTGATATTTTAATGGTAAATGTCATTATACATTTGTCAAACCCATAGAATGTACAATACCAAAAGTGAACCCTAATGTAAATTATAGACTTAGAGTGATAACGATGTGTCAATGCAGGTTCATCAGCTGCAACAAATGTACCAATTCAGGTGCAGGATATTGATAGTGGGGGAGACCATGTACTTGTGGGGACCAGGGTCTATGGGAACTCTCTGTACTTTCTTTTTTTTTTCACTAAATTTATTTATTTATTTTTGGCTTTGTTGGGTCTTCATTGCTGTGCGCGGGCTTTCTCTAGTTGCGGCGAGTGAAGGCTACTCTTCGTTGTGGTCCATGGGCTTATTGCGGTGGCTTCTCTTGTTGCAGAGCACAGGCTCTAGGCATGCGGGCTTCAGTAGTTGAAGCACGTGGGCTCAGTAGTTGTGGCGCACGGGCTTAGTTGCTCTGTGGCATGTGGGATATTCCTGGACCAGGGCTCGAACCCGTGTCCCCTGCATTGGCAGGTGGATTCTTAACCACTGCACCACCAGGGAAGTCCCTGCTTCAGGTTTTATGTGAGGAATTCTGCAGTTTCTGGCCAGCTGATGGTGGCGCAGGCCCACGGAACCTGCTGTGAATTGTGGTGCTGTCCCAGTTTAGGGTGACCACGGCCCCACCAGCTCGGGCGCCACTCTGTACTTTCAACTCAGATTTGCTGTGAACTTAAAACTGCTCTAAAAAGTAAAGTCTGTTTTTTTAAAAGAAAAAAAAAGTGTAGTGGGAACAAAGCAAGAGATGGCAGTTACTGTTCTGCAAAACTTCACATTAAGGAATCGTAAGTAATTGCAATAAATATCTTAAGAGGAACTATATATGACACCAGGAATAAAGGTCAGCCTCAAACGGAAATTCTTGTACAAAACCCCATAACCATCAGATTGCATGCAAAACAGAAGCATTATAAAGGGTCACATATGACTATCTACACATATTCAGTCATAAGAGGTTACAAAAGAAGTGGGCTTGATCAGCGTGTCCAGCCTGTGAACAGAACCAAGCTTTAGCAATAAGACCTTCTCAACTGAAAACAGAGCTTTTGAGTTCAAGTTTGAATCTATTCCTTTTTTCAATGGTGTTGAGTCAGTTCCTTTCTTTAACCTTGTCCTGAGAAGCCAGAACTTTGAAAGCCTCAAAAAGGCTGGTATTTCAAATGTCTGAGCATTTCAGAATGTGTGTGCTGATGTCATACTCATCTGTACTTGGAAAGGAACAGCAAACCTGATCGGTGCCTTCTCATGGAACACACTCATAATTTTTGTTCCTTTTTTTTTTTCACTTTCACACTCATATTTTAACAAGACTCCTTTAATGTAGCCATCTTCGGAATTGCCATCTCTGTTATGAGGATCAAAAAAGGGAAAGCTAGCAACAAGATCACACAGGCCCTCTAATGCCAAAGGAAGATATTGGAGAATAAAAATTCATGGTAAAACTAACCTTGTCTCCATGTATATAGAAACATGGAGACTCTTACGTGGTCAGTTTAAAACTCTGTATATTCTTTATATGATAATTTCCTTCATAGAATTTGCCTGGTCCACAGGAATTGTTTGCTCCTGAAACCATGCTCTCATCCATAGTGTTCCACCCCATAAGTTCTCTAAACAAATTCCTCTCATAATAATTGTTTAAAAACTCAAAAAGTAGACATTTTATATTGTATACGTATACCTCCAACTTTTCTTGCATATATGAAGGGCTTTTAAAACAGTGTGGGATGAAAATAACTTAAGGGAACTTCTGATTTCCAATGAGATCATTATGGAGAAAGAATGAGGTCAGCATCCCCTAAGTTTCTCTAGGATGCAGAGATAGTTGCTGTGTATCTATGAATAAGTTAAGAGATGTTTCATTGGAGCCAAGTTCTGGAAAACTTGTATACCTAAAAGGTCAAGATTGGGGGAACACCGTAAAATGAATGAAGGATGTGATTGGGTATAGAGAAAAACTGTGCAACGTATGAGGGTAAATCTAAAAACTATTCACAAAAGAGAAATAGAAAGCAATGCCAGGTTCATGTTCAATTAAAACTCCTCACAAGATTTCTAGCTACTACACAGAAGCAGAAGAATGCTGAGTATGAAACATTACTCAATAAAAAAAAATCTCTGTTCTTAATAGAAAGAGCACTTTAGAAATTATATGATTCTCACAAAAGCTTCATAAATATTTCACCATGTGATTTATAAAGGTACAAAAGAATCTAATATCCTCTGGACCAGTAGAAAGTAAACAGACTTAGAGGTTATCATATAATATAATATATATATGTAATTTATTTTCTCCATTTCTGATTGGCCAAACTTTAACCACAAGAAGTTCCAAAACCATGCAATTCTACAAAATATGTGCATAAAATAAAAGCTTCTATATTTCAATGTATTCAAACCTTTTTGGAAAATAAATAATATAAACAGATTATGTTCATCTGAGGACACAAACACTGACAAGAGTGGGAGGATAGATTGATGATCAAGGGTCTCCTTCTATCCCCTAACATTATGATGGATGGTGGAGCTAAACCACAAATCAAAGATATACAATGCAATTTACAGTATTTTTAAAAGTTATTCATCCCATTCTTTAAATTCTGAAAATGACAGAACATCTATTCTCTCGTGAAATTATGTTCACAATGAACACTTCCTAAGAAAAATAGAGAGAAATGTTACTAGACACAGGTTGGTCTTACCACTTCCCATTTTTATGGCACTGAGTTTATGTGACACCCAGATCCCTTACTGCCCCAAGCTCTGCTTTTGAGTGAAGCCAGGTGAGACACATAGAATATATTCTGTCTTGTTGTTTCATTATATTATAGAGAATAAAACTGCAGGATTCAACCTGCTTCAAATCCTAGGAGTTAGACCCCTCAACAGAGGTTGCCACAAAGGCTGCAAGGGCCTGAGGAGATGGCAACTTGCTCTCCTGCCCCCACCCCCATGACACCAGCTCTGCTTTTGTTTTGTTTACTGGGCTTCCATACAAGTGCTTGTTTAAAGAATGGGTTCAGCTGCATCACAGATTTAAAAAGCACTATCCTGGAGAACTTGATTTCTGCGTTTAAACTCCTTCGGTCGAATGCCTTGTTTCTATACCCATTAATATACTGAGGAAAAGGGTAGTTGATAGATGGTTGGTAGAAGGCAAGAGAGCAAGTGACATAGTCTGCTGGGTCTATAGCATGCTAAATAACTCCACTATGATAATTTCATAAACAAAGTACAAAAATAGCAGGTGTAGATGGGGGAAGTCCTGGGCAAAATTATAAAAGAGATGTCCTCATTCTCACTTTTGTAAGCTTCTTCCTCTGCTCCTCACACTCCTTTTGCTGCCCAGTATCTGGTATTTTCTCTTTCTGTGTCAAAATTTGCACCCTTATCCCAATAGCTTAGTTTGTTTCAATTTAAGTTAGTAAGTTGTTGTTTGCATTGGGAAAGCCTTTTTAAAAAAATGTATTGTCTCATTAATTAAAATCATAAGATCATGATTCTGAGATCTAAAAGAGATAAGATACCTCTGAATCGAACGTCAAAGAAAGATGGACTCAAACTTTGCAAAGACTCTCAAAATATAAAATATATCTGTTTCTTTTCCAACAAATATTTATTGTGCTTTTACTGAGATCCACGTAGTTCTTTTAAAGAACACTCCAAGGAGACTCAAAATCTCAAGGTGGAGGCATCATTAGTGCAAGTGTGGCTTTCAGCCTTGGAAACCTAGAATCTCGATTTTATTTACTCAGAAGCAGGGGGCTCTGTAAACGTAGAGCAAAGATCATAGGATTTGGAGTCAGAGGTGTAGGTTTGAGCTTTGGCTGCACCTCTTATTAGCTATTTGTGTTCTTAAGCAAACTGACTTAATACCCTAAAAAAAAAAAAAAAAAAAAAAGGTCAAGAAAATTATCCCTGCCTCACAGGATTATTGTGAAGATCAGATGAGATGGTGCATTTAAAAGGGTTTTATATACTGTCCTGGGCTAAACACGGGTTGGTCAGTTTGGCTTCTGGAGGGAGAGAGACCCTCCAAACAAAGGGGATTTCTGTGTGCCAGTAGGCACCCAGCAGGGATTCCCTGCAGGCGACCTTTGAAGGCTGATAAGCATCTCCAACAGCTGCATAAGAGAATACAGGGACCCACCGAGAGGGCAAAGGGCATGCCCTTTGCCCTTCTGCTCTCAGCTCAAAGGCCATCTGCTAAAGATCCCCTACAGGGAAATATAACTCTAAGGAGGGAGGCTCAGGGAAGATTTCAAGGGGTCCTAACTCAAGAGCCCTAACCACCCTAAGGGCTTTAGCTTTGGAATTTAAACTTATTTTACTTGGAGGGGATATGGGGATATATATATACACACATATAGCAGATTCACTTTGTTATACAGCAGAAACCAACACAACATCGTAAAGCAATTATACTCCAATAAAGATGTTTAAAAAAAAACTTATTTTACTTAGTGTATACTGCTTTTAATTAATTTAATTTTATCCTCTACTCTGCTAGAATTTTAAATGGTTTATATTTAACGTGTATGTGACTATCTGTAATATACACTGTTTGGTCATAGATATATATATTTTACCATGTATACATTTGTTGTAAATGTGCATATATACTATAGACTTGTGTGGTATGCATCCTATAACATGTGGGTGGGAGGCATGTATAGAGAAAAAAACCTAGGAGAATATGAACCAAAATGTTAACAATGTTTATCTTCCGGAAGATTAAATTATGAATGGCTTAATTTTCTTTTTGTGTGTGTGTTTTTCAGGTGTTTCCTTTGGAAATAAATTTCTTTAGGATAAAAAAGTCACAATAAAATTTGATTAAAATAAATAGCTCACATTAGTTTTTGTTTCTGGTTTAGTCTGCTTTTATTTCATTTGTACTTTCTCTTAAATTGTTTATTTCACCTATTTCTCTTACTGCTTTTGACCTGTATTTTCTTTTGTTTCCTCTTGTCATTTTGTTTCCTATCATCACATTTTGTTGCAATTTTCATTTTCTATCTTTTACTGAATATAGCAAGCACATAGCAGAGGATTGCGTCCTTAAGAATTGCTCCTGACTTAACCAAGGAGACAGAATATTTTCCCTTCTGATTAACCCTGTAGTCACCTCCTCTGACCCCTACTGTCTCAAAGCAGAACTGTTTAATTTTTCAAATACTAAGTTGGGAAACTAGCGAGGTTAACAGACTAGACTTATCCAGGAAGCAAATATTAAATCCATCTCTAGTATCAGTAAAGATGATTTCAAAGTATAACTATTGTCAACTAATGTCAGTGTATCTCTGAATCAAGTGTCTCCAGAGCCCAGAGCCATGGATCTCCCTGTGCATCTTCTCCTCCACTCAGGTGCCTACAAGCAACTCAAAAGCAACAGGCCACAATGGAACCATTATTGCCTCACTGCTCCAGAAAAAACTTGTTCCTCCTTCTCGCCCTTTCTCCTAAAGAAACGGAACTCTTTGCACGCCCCTGACCACCCAGCAGGGATCAGTGACATCGTCATCCAAGCAGGGGCCCAGGTCAGAAACTTGGGAATTGTCCTACACTTCCATCCCCCCAGTTCCCACACCCAAATTCTCTAATTCTGCCTTTTTTAAAAAAAAAAATCTGTAGAGTATAATTGCTTTACAGTGGTGTGTTAGTTTCTGCTTTACAACAAAGTGAATCAGCTATACCTATATGTATATCCCCATATCTCCTCCCTCTTGCATCTCCCTCCCACCCTCCCTATCCCACCCCTCTTAGGTGATCACAAAGCACCGAGCTGATCTCCCTGTGCTATGCGGCTGCTTCCCACTAGCTATCTATTTTACGTTTGGTAGTGTATATATGTCCATGCCACTCTCTCACTTCATCCAGCTTACCCTTCCCACTCCCCTCCCTGTGTCCTCAAGTCCATTCTCTATGTCTGTGTCTTTATTCCTGTCCTGCCCCTAGGTTCTTCATAACCACTTTTTTTTTTTTAGATTCTATATATATATATGTGTTAGCATGCGGTATTTGTTTTTCTCTTTCTGACTTACTTCACTAGGTCCATCCACCTCACTACAAATAACTCAATTTCATTTCTTTTTATAGCTGAATAATATTCCATTGCATATATGTGCCACATCTTCTTTATCCATTCATCTGTCAATGGACACTTAGGTTGCTTCCATGTCCTGGCTATTGTAAATAGAGCTGCAATTAACATTTTGGTACATGACTCTTTTTGAATTATGGTTTTCTCAGGGTATATGCCCAGTAGTGGGATTGCTGGGTCATATGGTAGTTCTATGTTTAGTTTTTTAAGGAACCACCATACTGTTCTCCACAGTGGCTGCATCAATTTACATTCCCACCAACAGTGCAAGAGGGTTCCCTTTTCTCCACACCCTCTCCAGCATTTATTGTTTGTAGACCTTTTGATGATGGCCATTCTGACTGGTGTGAGGTGATACCTCATTGTAGTTTTGATTTGCATTTCTCTAATGATTAGTGATGTTGAACATCCTTTCATGTGTTTGTTGGCCATCTGTATATCTTCTCTGGAGAAATGTCTATTTAGGTCTTCTGCCCATTTTTGGATTGGGTTGTTTGTTTTTTTGATATTGAGCTGCATGAGCTGCTTGTAAATTTTGGAGATTAATCCTTTGTCAGTTGCTTCATTTGCAAATATTTTCTCCCATTCTGAGGGTTGTCTTTTCCTCTTGTTTATGGTTTCCTCTAATTCTGCCTTTTTAACGCCTGTCCCCTTCTGTGATTTTCAAACAGGAATATGAGGACATCCATGGACAGTGACATCATACCAGGTAATATACAAAGGCACAGAATAAACATAATGGATCTTCCTGGAATACCCTTCTCCCCTTGTCATCTTGATCATAACAAATAATGTAACACATCACATTTTATGAAAATAAATGCATAAAGTATGTGGAATGCAAAATGAGCATGTTTTTAAAAGATGTTTTCTAACAATGCAAAGAAATGTGGTGCTATAGTGGGACGCTCAGGGCTCAGTGACTATAACCTCAAAGGTCACACCATTGCTTCCCTGCGTTACTGGGAGGCTTTGGCAGAAGTAATTCTTGTGTCTGTAAGGAGTGCTCAGCACTTGCTCAGGATATTCCCTCCTCTATTCTCATGCTGCCACAGACCCTCTTTTCTCACTGGGGCTATTGCGATGACCTCCTAACTGCTCTGGCTCTCACCTCACTCAGCTCCCCATTACTCCCCACACTGCCCTCAGAATGGCACGTGAAAATGCTAAATTGATCTTGTCGCTTCTCTGTGTGAAATCTTTCAATGACACTCACTTCATGCTGAATAAAACAAAAGCTCCCTAGTATGACATATGATGCTCTTCAAATCTGGTCCCTGCCCCCTCAGTGTTCTCAGCTTCCCCCACTTCTCTCCATCCTAAGAATTACTCGCAGTTTGCCAAGCACATGCTTTCTCACAGACCAGAGTTTCTGCACACCAAGTGTCTCTCCTGTATCTTCCATTCACCTGCTTAATCTAACATCCCATAATACTCAGTTCAACCATCACTTGTGAAAGTCCATTCCGGACTCTCCAGAAATGTTCAGGTTCCTCTCTGTTTGGTGCCTGCACAGCATTCGTTCTCGGTAACCCCCAACACCAACCCCTGTTCCCTTACCCAGAGCTCTGGGAAGCAGGGATTGTGTGTTGTTCCTCTCTGCTCTCAAAAGTCTATTCTACTCTGTAGTTACCCTCCTTTGCACCAGGAGGTCTCAAATGCAGTCCGAAGCCCAGCTGCAACAGAATGACCTGGAATAGTCTTTAAATTTAAGGATTCCTTGGTCTCTGAAATTTTGATTCAATAGCTCTAAATTAATAGTCTGTAGAGACTACGTCAAACATTTTAAATGATAACAATTTTAAAATTCCCCAGGTCATTCTGATGCAGCTTATCCATAGACTGGCATTGGGACCCACTGCATTCAACCCCTGTGATCATCTTGCTAGGGTTTAAATATTAAAACAAAAACATTATTATTAATACATTTACAAATACCTTCTTAAAATGGGTTAATTTAATAGCATTCTTTTTACTTCCGTGGGCTATCTTCCATCATATATTGACTATTGGTAACAATTGCATTATGAGGGCCCACTTCTGATTTTGTTTTCAAATTCTTGAGAGCTTCTTACTAAAGATTGCAAATCCTTAACTAATGTGGTTATGAGAGTTGTACGCCATCCACTTACAAAAATAACCTAGAATTTTATTTTACAAATAACTGCAGAGATGTTAGAGGAGGAACATGAGTCTATTTTTTCAGTTAAGAATCTCTTAACAACAGCTGACTGCCTTTCTGCCAAGCTCCTGGCTTTGGCATCTTTATAGGAGAATAAGGAGATGGTTCAAAGCAAGTGACAAGCAATCTCACAGCAATAAACAAGCAAATAAACAAAAACTCAGGGGGTTCTTCTAACATCCAAAGTTAGTATCCATCAATCCCAATAGCATTTTTTTTTCTTTTTTTTTTTTGCGGTACGCGGGCCTCTCACTGCTGTGGCCTCTCCCGTTGCGGAGCACAGGCTCCGGACGCACAGTCTCAGCAGCCATGGCGCACGGGCCCAGCCACTCCGCGGCATGTGGGATCTTCCCGGACCAGGGCACGAACCCGTGTCCCCTGCAACGGCAGGCGAACTCTCAACCACTGCGCCAGCAGGGAAACCCAATCCCAATAGTTTTGAAGACAGATAAATATATGGGGTTGGATATTTAGCAAAGTGACTTTTTAAAAACAAGCCTGCCACATGCCAAAAAGTTAAATAAGTGTTGTCCTTTTATAATCCTTGTTTTCACTGGAGACTTTCGACATTCTTCCATTGCTGCCGCTATACTCTAAGGTCATGGATCTCTTTTGAAACTAAAAGAAAATGACTTGAAAAATGCGAAGGTGACAAATTATGTCGACAACAGATTTGAATTTTGAAAACAGCCAGGAGATACATGGCTCCAACTCTGATGAAAAGTTGAAAAAGAGGCAAGAAAATATGCTATATAGTGAAAGTAATTTTTGGTCTGGTTGTAATTCATTTCTGAAGCCAATTGCAAAAGTGTATATCTTAAAATTTTCAGAAAATGATACTATCATTTGAATAAGAATAAAGCTTCCTATTATGTATTCTAATTTTGAAAATATTTATTTGGAGTTTTATATGATAGAAGGTGAGTAAAGTCAATCACATCACTTTGTAAGTTCGGGGATAGAAATTATTAGTTTAACATCGGGCTTTTTAACTACTTTATGCATTATATAATTTCAGAATGAAACAAATCTTTTTCAAGAAGAAAAAAGCAAGCTTTTCCAATTTGCATTAGGATAGCCAAATCAACAGATGGCTACTGTCTCTGTTCTTCTCCCAGTTCTGTTCTCTATGTAGGTTTTCTGTAGCGTTCGAGGCAGTTTTTCAGTTGAGAGCAAGAATTTAGGGAAAGGAATAGACAGAGTGTTCACCCAAAGAACTACTTTCATAGAAAGCAGAAAGTTCCTGGCATAATAAAATATAAGCTCCATAGGAGGCTTGGGCTGTACAGCTCTGTGCCCGAGGGGTATCACTGTTGGGGGCCCAGAGTGTGCACAAGATGTGACAGCGGAGAACTGGCGGTGGGAAGGAGACAAAGACTCTCTCCAGTCCTTGGAGCTGATCCCACCTTGGGCAAAACTGAGAAGTAGACCAAGTTTGTATCGAAACCCTTCTCTTCCCCCTTTAATTATCATGCCCCCGTTTCTAATGATCTTTATTAAGATGTTAGCTAATAATTACTTAAGGGATACAAACAAGGTAACCCAACAAATAAGGCGATAAGTGAGCTGGAGGCAAAAATGTTTCTCTTACTATGGGAATAATTTTCCTATTTACCCTCAGTGACCACAGCAGCCTTGAGTCTCTTATCTCATTCTCTCATGCTAAGCATTACCCTGAAGGTATATTTATAACTTCATATAGTGTTATTAAAGAGAAAACAATGCTCAAAATCTAAGAAGAGAAAGCTCAGTGTCCAGTCTGTGGTCTTGTCCTAACTTGAGGAGATGCTGTGTGCAGGGAGACCTCTAACCCCACTATCCCAACTGGCACCAGGCTGGTGGCCAGCAGTTCTGCCCCCTGGTGCTGCTTGATCACCCTGTTCACGCACCCATGCTGCCTTTGTTTCACTGCCTTGTGAAGAGTTTATCAAATAAGGCAGTGATATCTAAATTAGAGAAAAGAACTCTTTAGCCTTGATCTTGAACAACTAAGCCAGTTTTCCTGGTTTTGGTTTTGGGTTTTTTTTTCTGATCTTTTTTTCCCCTCTTCATTTGTAGCAGTCATGGAAACTGACTCTTTTTGCAGATCTTTGGGTCTTGACATTACTATGACAGGGGAACCATAAGGAAGGGAAGGCAGTTATTGTTGCAATGACTGAGAGTCATTTTATTTGAAATTTTTAAGGGGTGATAACTCATTTGCAGATTATCACATTGTATCTGAGATGTAACCTTGTTGGAGGCACAAAGCATGTGTAAGGTGTGAAGCACGGAGACATGAAAGTGGGAAGAACCAAGACCCATTTAGGCCTTTATTCTGGTGACAGAACCCCTGTTCCCTGCTCTTCTATAATCAACTCTCAGTTTGAGTTTGATTCAGTATTTGTTACACTTCCCTGAATAATCTCTTTTCCCCCCACCTCCAAAATAAGAAGAATAATAAAGTATGCAAACCAAAATAAGTACAGTTATAAAATTGAAGGTTAGAACTCAGGAAGCCCACTGTGAATTTACCCACATTTCATCTTTGTCTCCCTACCCCAGGGTGGTATAATTTAGAAAGTTACAACCATGTTTTATATCTATTCATATTTTGATAATGCAAATGCATATTGTAGACTTTGAAAATAAAACTATATATTTAGTTAGGCCCATTCTTCCAAAGTGATCTTTTCTCCCATCTTTGGCTAGAAAATACTAAAAGTAATATTGCTACTGAAGGAAAGTATCCATATTTATTCATCGGAGCTAAATAGAAATAAAACTATTTTATGTCACTTTCAACACAATAAAGTAATAAGATGAGAGAGTTTCATTAATTGCTAGTTCAAATATATATTTTACCATGACATAATCATAAATGTTCCTGTAATAATAAAGGTAACGACAATGATAACAATAAGCGTCTGTCCCTTGCATGTAGAGATGAGTCTTCTCACTATGCCTGCTGGAAGCTGTAGGAGAAACATTATGAAGGCAAATTAAGCACACTGATGGCACTATCTTGACCCCCTTTAGGCAATCATTCCTGGTTCCCGGAGCAGTTTCCCATTTCCCGCTCCCTTAGCCCCTTAAGGGCGCATCATTCTCACAGACAGTAAACTCCAGGACACAGAGCTTCCTGCCTCCTTTCCCTTCCCCCAGACTTTCCTGGCAGTTGCACAGGCCACTGATTGCAGAACACATCCCACCTCCAGCTCTAAGTCATCACATCTTCAGATTTAGCCACACGCCAGTTTCCCTCCAGCAGGAGCTGGACAAGATACAGGTAGGCCGTCTGGCTTCTACAGAGGGTGGGCTTTAGTTTTATGTCACTCTCTCTATTAACTATTCACCATGAAGTGTTGTCTTTTCTTTGACCCTAAACCCCCATTTGTACCCTGAATCATCTTTTTAATCACCCAGACCCAGACCCAGTGCCCCATGACTCTCACTGGCTTTCAGCATTATTTCCCAAATCAATTGATTCTGTTACAATGGTGCCCCCTTTCCGATAATGGGGGATCTAATCTCGACCTTTCTTCAGTTTCAAAACTGTAACCCAGTTTGTAAGACTATGCTTTTTTCTTGGCTTTTATTATGAGAACTGTGTTGTAGTTACTTGTCCAAGTATCTAGGAATGAGCAGGTAGTCTTGCTTTGCTGCGATAACCAAGAAAAATTTAGTGTGTCAACTCTGTGAAGTTAAGAAATAATATGGTTCAGATTATTCAATCAATTTAGCTAAAATAGAAAATCACTTCATTAGCCCACCAAAAATTTGTACGTTTTAAGCAAAACCAGTCACAGAACCTCAAATTCACTCCTCTGATTCCTCAAAGCGTATTGGCATGATCTACATTTCCATTAGCAGTTCTGGCTGGTGGATCTGGCTTCAATCCTTGAAAATTTTGTTTTCACAAACAACTTCGCTATCCACATCACAGCTTAGACCCAATTCCAGGCTATGCTTGTCAGGAACTGTGAAGAATCTGAAATTTTTACCCTTCTTGCAAGCTAACAAGAGATCCTGCCAGTTTCATGAACGCTGGCAAAAAACAAAACACTCCTGGATCAGAGACAAAGCAATTTATTACTCACATAAAGAGCAGTAGTCAGAGTTTAAATTTTCTTATGCTGGCTCCTAAGTCTCAATTCCATGAGATAATGCAAAGGTGACAGTTGCACATCAAGGGGATTGCATTACAAATGGAAGCACAGTGAGTTTAGGGATTCCAAATCTTTTGTAATAGGTAGGAAGAAGAACTGCCCTTTGCTCCAGAGAAAGACAATGTCTCCATCTTTCAAGGCTGTTTGCTATACAAACATCCTTTAAGAGATCATCCAGAACAAAGGCAGTTAGTCTTTCTAGTCACAAAATATACAGTTAGTCCTTCTAGTCACAAAATATGCAAAAAAACCTATGGAAAGTTGTCTCCCAAAATTTTCTCATTTCTGTACTGTCTTGTCTTCTGGAGAATTTTCTCTTTAGTACACCATTTTGTCAGCCACAATAATTAATCCCACAGAGGCCGGGACCAAATCAATTATTGGGGTCCCCAACTGGGACCAACATCAATCAGGGGACACAGGTAACGATGCTTCCTACATGACCTCTCCGGTGGCTGGTAAGCCTCAGGGTTCCCAGTTCAATTCAAATAATTGAATCTATTATTTTTGGAGATGCTGTCTATCTTAGTCAGTTCAGGCTGCCTTAATAAAATACCATAGACTGAGTGGCTTAAACAACAGAAATGCATTCCTCACAGTTCTGGAGTCTGGACAATCCGAGATCAGGATTCTGATGAGAGCCCTCTTCCTAGTTTGTAGACAGCAGTCTCTTAGCTGTGTCCTCACACGGTAGAGAAAGAGATTATCTCTCTCTTGTGTCTTCTTATAAGGGCACTAATTCCATTCATGAGGTTGCCACTCTCATGACCTAATTACCTCCCTGAAGCCCCGTCTCCAAATACCATCACATTGGGAATTAGAGCTTCAACACATGAATTTTGATCAGACACCAGCGTTCAGTCCATAGAGCTGCCTTAGGGCTATTAGTCCAACCTGCCTGTTTTTCCATGCCACCTTAATGGCTACAGGAACAGGGCTTGAAAAGATGACAATGAGGTAATGACAGGTGCTTGAGGTAATGACAGGTGTTTCGCATGGGAAGTTCAGGATCTTGGGCCACCTTTGATGCTTCTAATAGAATCCTAGGTAAAGTTTTGGGGAATAGAGATCAAATTATGGTCAGAGTCATGTGGCAAGAGATGGAAGACCCAGCAATTAGTTTATTTCAAGGTACTCACAACAGTTTGGGAGAAACACACCATAATGTTTTCCTGGGTGAGGAAAGCTCTGGGGTTAATTCTGAAAGACAGAGATCAATAATGTCCCTCTTTCCCCTGTAACCCCCAGGGTCTACAGTGTTCACTCCCCAGGTTGCTGCTCTCCTTTTACTCACCCTCCACACCCCTAAAAAAGGCAGTGTGTCCTATTCCAGTAGCTATAACTTCACAATTTTTTCCCAACCATCCTCTTCCTGCATCCAGAACTTTCATCAAGAAGGGTCAGGCAGAAGCAAGACAAAGGTTTTTTCATAAATCTTAGAAAGAACTGTTATGCTCCCCATTTTAGCCTATGTGGACTATTTTGGGGAAATTCAGTGATTAATTATTCAGCCAAGTGGTCACTATCCGTATGATCTTTGGCCATGTCAATCCAACAAGAGAATCCAGGTGACTGAACCAAGTAAAGTTTGATTCTCCTAGGCTAGGCTGCCCTCCAAGAGTGTATAAACCAGAGTAGAGTGGAGATGGCATGAAGGAGAAGAAAGAAATATCATACCCAGTATGGTCAGGACAGAATCCAGAATTTTCAAAATAGGTCTGTATAACTCTCCTACTTGACACTTTCCACCTTAATCATAACACAGGAAGCAGCTGAGAGGAGATAATCCCTTTCCAAAGATGATGCATTCCATAATCAAACTTCTTTACTAAGGTGTGTGGATCAGGGGAGAGGTGAGGGAAGTAGAGTCAAAAATGCTTTTGAGTTAATTTTTGAGGCAGTCATTCCAGTACTCGAAATACCAGAAGGCAGTGGATGGTCCGGAGCATGGGAAATCTCTCAAATAGCTTGACTAACCACCCATTATCGTATGGCTTCTGTGATAGAGCCTCTCCATTGTCAGAGTATAAGTGGTCTAGAAAGGCAAAAATATGATATAGACTAGTTCAAGGGCTACAGTAGTGTGGCCAGAGTTGGCTGGTCAAACTGCAACAACTTCACAACCTGGAAAGTGTCAGCAGTGATCAGGATACACTAATAGCCCCAAGAAGGGGGTCATAAGTCTGATAGTCTCTCAGGAGTAGGCAGGAACCATACCCCATGTACAGTGGCTTCCCCATCAACCTTTAGCAGGAGTCATAAATCCATCATGCAATGGTAGCCTCTGCATCAGAAACATGGAGTCCTCCATTCTGTGTCCAGTCTATCATGGTCATTGTGTTGTGAGATCTGGTATGAAGATGGATACAGGCAATGATGCTGTCACTCAGGACAGCACAGCCTCCATCAGCAGCTTGATTGCAGACAACTTCACGGGAACACACTCCTCAAGTAGATATCTACATAAGTGACTTGGTGATTCATCACCAGCCGTGATTTGCATCTTTTACTCATGGCCCCACAGAGGAGTATCTTCAATCTGTCTATAGTTTTCCACGTGGCAAACTAAGCAGCCAAGAGTCAGTAAAAATGTAATGAGGTTCATCAAGGAGAGTATCAACCAGGGCTATGAGGACGACCTTGAGTTCTGTCCATTGACTAGAGTGATCACTTCCATTTCCGACTCTGCATTGCTGGCATTGAGGTTGAACAGCTGCAGAAGCCCAGGGACACCATCAAGTTTCAGATTAGCCGAACCATCCCTTGAACTAAGCACAGGTCTTTAGGGGATCCTCAGAGAACTGAAGTCCTCCTTGAGCCAGTGGCTTTGCTTCAGGTGGCTAAATGGAGGATAAAGTTTCCCTCCAAGTGACAGCTGCCCTTTCCAGCTCATTAGAGATTGAGTCCCAGTGAGCCCACCATAAAATGGGCACATCAGGCTGGAGAGTTATAAGGCATACATGGGTCAGACATTCAGTCTCCAAAAGATCTTAGTAGCCAACTGCTTTGCATTCTCTAAGCAGTGTACTCGGTAACAAGGTTAGGTGGATAATTCCAAAGCTCCAAGGGCCACCTCCAGGTGGAGGCTGCCTCCCTTTTGCCAGAGATGTCAATAGGAAAAATCATCATTTACATAGACTGTCATCAGTCAAAGCTTTGTGCACCACTTGCAAAGATTCCTGTTGATTCCAGCCCTACTCAAAGGATGCTCCTTTGCAGTGTAGCTGATACAAAAGAACAAGTAGAACATCCAAGTGAGGTCCAATATCCAAAGAGTCCAGTACATTATTTGGCCTCTTTGGTGAAGAAGCTGAAGAGACAGTATTTTTCCTTAACTGCTGGAGGGACTGAGTGCTTTGTGAATCCACCCACATAATCTCTAAAAATGTTAGCTTAATACATTCCCAGCACTCTGCACTTACTCTTCAATAAACATCTGCTGACTTCCAGGATCACTGTGTAAAGTAAACCCCAAGTCGTAGCTCTCTTCCTCTGAAGGAATTACTAATTGTACCATCCCATGATCTTCACATTCATCCACCGATAGCTACAGATGACATACTTAACATGTTGGATGTCCCGTATAACAAAATGTTTGTGAAAAGGCAAAACAGAGTTAAAATCCAGGCTATCAGTATCCCCACAGGTAAGTATTGGGACATGCATAAAAAATTGAGCAAGAGGTGAAATTTTTTTTTTTTTTTTTTTTTTTTTTTGCGGTACGCAGGTCTCTCACTGTTGTGGCCTCTCCCATTGCAGAGCACAGGCTCCGGATGCGCAGGCTCAGCGGCCATGGCTCATGGGCCCAGCCGCTCTGCGGCATGTGGGATCCTCCCGGACCAAGGCACAAACCCGTGTCCCCTGCATCAGCAGGCGGACTCTCAACCACTGCACCACCAGGGAAGCCCAAGAGGTGAAATTTTTGAGAGTTTCTCCAAATAGGAATAAGGTTGGCACTCCAGGCTGACCTAGAGTGTTTGTGTGCTGTACAGTACTGGTCATCAGGAGTACCTACACAATCCAGAAAAGACCACTGCATAGAGACAGAAGTATATTAACAGTTGCCAGGGGAAGCAGGGAGTGAGGGGTGACTGCTTCATGGGTATGAGGTTTCCTTTTGGGGTGGTGATCAAGTTCTAGAACTAATGCCATTGAACTGTACATTTTAAAATGGCTAAAGTAGTGAATTTTATGTTATGTGTATTTTACTACAAAAAAAGAGATGATTTACAGAACTGAGAATGAATTTTTAAGTTGGGGACACCAAACCCATTCTAGGGATGGTGTGGACAGAAAAGACAATAGATGAGCGAGAAGGAGGCATAAGTCTAAGTGTATCTAGAAGAAATGAGGAATAGATACTTATATTAAATGACATCAAATTTCTGTTAGACCTTTATGTGTTACAGTGCAACCAAAATTTTGCAATTTTTAAAAATATTCAAACTTGTAATTTAGTAGAAATGGTCCACAAGACTTGCAGCATGTACTTAAATTAGCCATCAGGTCAAAACACTTAACAGCACATTTTCCCTGTCGTTTACATTTCAATTTACTGTGGTGAGTAATAATAATCTTTCTTGTGAAATATAGAATTTACATCAGTGCACTAATTGTCTTGGATTCTAAACCCAAGTTACAGCATTGGAGCGGGGGTTTCTTAGTTGTGCTTTCTAGACAATAGGATTATAGCTCAGGGGCACAGTGAGTAACGAATTTAAATGATTTCTTCTGATATATAATTCCACCAATAAATCTCTGTGGAATGCTCCAATGTTGCTTTTTAAGAGTGAAACTCAACAAGATGTGTATAAATGGTGACCATGCAGAGCACCTTATAGCTGTCCTATAAATATTAAAACAATCAAAATGCAGGGCTTCCCTGGTGGCACAGTGGTTGGGAATCCGCCTGCCAATGCAGGGGACACGGGTTCGAGCCCTGGTCTGGGAAGATCCCACATGGCGCAGAGCAACTTGGCCCGTGAGCCACAACTACTGAGCCTGCACGTCTGGAGCCTGTGCTTCCAACAAGAGAGGCCACGACAGTGAGAGGCCCGTGCACCGTGATGAAGAGTGGCCCCCGCAGAGCGATGAACAGTGGCCCCCGCTTGCCACAACTAGAGAAAGCCCTCACACAGAAACGAAGACCCAACACAGCCAAAAATAAATAAATAAATAAATAAATTTATTTAAAAAAAAAAAAAAGAATCAAAATGCAAACATGGAGACCAAGAATGCCTAGAAGGAAGAAGTCCTTGCTGAAATAGGAGCACCTCCTTTGGTGCTACAACGTAAGAAACATTAAAGCCTAAGGAAGCCCCATTTTTATTCAGTTCTATCAAGATGTGTTAACTGGGGGAAACAGTCTAGGGATATTTTCGTTTTTGAGACCATCTGTCTCTTTAAATGAGCTTTATTTAAATGAATGAATTTAAGCTGAGGCTAAACAAAATTAGTCAGCAGCAATGGATTATTTGGGCAACTGGCTTCTACCTCCTCTCAGTTTCTAGAGCAATGTTTATGCTTAAGTTGCCAACTAGCATCATGATATCACAGGGTCTTCCTCCCTCATTAGACTGTGAGATCCCTGAGGGCAAGGATTATTATGTCTTACTTGTATTAGTCATCGCAGGTTCTAACCGTGTTAACTATTTAACCATTAAATAAATGTTTCTTGATAAAGATAGGCTGCAAATAAGCTAAACTTTCTATCAGCGTGTCTCCCATGTATACAGTGGTCAGTTATGGTTTCTAAAGCTGATGATGAGAAAAATGAATATATTCCCCACAGGCATATCAGGAAAGAGGACCCAGCCTCAGCTCCCAAAGGGTCCCAGGGTCAAGAGAAAACAAATTAGGGGAATTTGGCCTCTCTTATGGGCTTTGGGATGGCTTTTCTGTCTCCATAGGAGCCAGTTTGCTTGATTTGCTTGGTATTCTTTTTTGCTTTTGTTTTTGTTTTTTTTTGCGGTACGCAGGCCTCTCACCACTGCAGCCTCTCCCGTTGCGGAGCACAGGCTGTGGACACGCAGGCTCAGTCGCCATGGCTCACGGGCCCAGCCATTCCGCGGCATGTGGGATCCTCCCAGACCGGGACACGAACCCGTGTCCCCTGCTTCGGCAGGCGGACTCTCAACCACTGCGCCACCAGGGAAGCCCTGCTTGGTATTCTTTAACCAAAGTTGCAACCAGGTGTCCTGCCTGAAATCTACTTCACAGAGAGGAATTTCCTGTGTTATAAACTAGTTGCAGTATCTTCTCCCACATACACTTCCCTTCACCATGGTCATTTACCGTAACAGGAGTCACTCATAATGAACAGTAGACAGAGGTTTCAGGTAAGTGACACTTGGGGTCCTGTCTTTTTATGATCTCCCATCATGGAAGAACCATAAATCAGACCATTCATATTCCAGAGGTTTCAGACAATTCCACACTTCTGGCCCCTCCCTTTCCCCTGCCCCCACTATATGCTAACTCCAATATTTCGACTTGCAGATCCCAAGTCTTCTAAAGTGTATGTGTTGGTTTGATTAAACAAGGGTAGTTCTGATTAAGAGGGCTATAAAACCCAATAAGAGAAAAATGCAAGCTGGTTTAGAGAGTTTTCTACAGCAATTAGTTGAGAAACAAAGAAAAACAAGAAAAGTCAACACACAAAATACATCTACTCTTTATTTTTTCACATTTCTAGTCAGAACAGAAAAATAGTAATAATAATAATAATAATACCATGAATAACCTTTGTTGAGGACTTATCTGTGCCAGACACTATGACAAATATTTTATGTATATAGATACATTTAATTTTCACCTCAAACTCACCAGGTAGCTAATCTTATTATCCCCATTTATGGTTGAGGAAACCAAGGCAGAGAATAAATAAATAACTTGTGCAAACTTGATGCAGGCAGTAAATGGTGGAGGCCAGGAGGAAGCTGAGGAAGTCCTCAGCTTACACTAGACAGCTTCTCCTGGAACTGCATAGACACTTCTGTTCTTCAGCAGGCTTCAGTCTTATTCTGTATGAAGATTATTCTTTCATGTAGCTTAATATTAATCAGCTATATAAAAATTCAATTTCGTGAAAAGCAGGAAAAAAAATCCACAGGACCGGAAGTGGGAAACACTCTAATTGCTATCTCTCTATCTTTTTATTCCTAAAACAGGCTGGGCAAACTAGTAGCTGAAAAATACTGATGTCACTTGAAAGAAATTGCTTCTTTCCTTCCCTCTTCTCCTCCAATTTTGAGCCTCAACCAGTTGGAAACTGGTATGAATGTGCATAATGATGACCTCTGAGTGATCATCATGAAATGACTTTCCCCAGTAACGTTAGATTTATCTGCTGATTTTAATACCCTTCATTCTAAAATGCTATTATCCTGAGTGCATGCAGGGGACAGTACACTTAGACATAAGTGATGGATGAATTCATTATCTTCAGCCAATTTTAATGGGTCAACTAGAAAGAAAATCACCAGTCAGTTTGGGCTATTGAACATTGTTACCTCACGTATCTTATTACGCCAAATATAAAAATGGGTGGCTTTACATTTCCCTGTCAAGACAACAAAGGTCACCTATCACAAACTTGAGAGACATTCGTGTTTATTTCTTTGTCCTGAATAAAATGGAGAATGTCAAAGTTTTTTTAATCTTCTTCCATTGTGAACTGCATATTTCAGAACCGAGCACCCCACAAAGAGGAAAGGTGTTTCGAAGGAATTCAGAATAAGGAGGTTTTGCTGCAGAGAAATAGAGGTTGACATTAATGGATTCTCTGGGTGACATTATTAATCTGATGGCACTACTGAATTCTAGGGCTTCAGACCCATCATTAGGAGCTGAAAGTAAAAAAACACTGGTGTGGAATCTAAGTAGGGATGCCCGTGAGTATCACAGGCTGTTTTCTACCCTCAGCTACTAGAAATCAAAAACATTTAATACACATGAATGATGGGGCCGGGGGGAGGAAGGTCCAAGAGGGAGAGTATATGTGTATATGTATAGCTGATTCACTTCGTTGTACAGCAGAAACTAACACAACATTGTAAAGCAATTATATTCCAATAATAAAAAATAAAAGAATGTATGCTTTTCATATCTCAACCTCTCTTTTCTATTGTTGGTTGAGAAACCTCAACTTTTTGGCTTCTAAATTATCATTTTTCATTTGACTCATCAACTGGTACCTTTTCTCTCAGACCCAGTTCTAAACATCTGCAGCTGTTGATTATAAGAATGGCAAACAGGTATATCCTTTAGGCTCTACATTAGGGACATAACTCAGGGAGCTGTCCTTACTCAATGATTCCTACTTAAAAGACAGTCTTTTACATACACTTGCTTGAAAAGTGAATATATGTTTTTCTGTATGTAACTACGTGACCTGGAGCTTCTTTGAGGCTTACAGTTTCCAGTGTTTAAATTTAGTTTTTTAAACATTTTTTTAAAAGTTATTAAATTTATTCGAAAATCATGAAGTAGTCAGCAAGTAATCAGAATCTGAAAGCTATGACTATTATCTCAGAAAGCATGCTTCTTCCTGCTGTTTACACAACTCAAAATCAATTTATTAAATGCCTTACGACAATAAATAATTTTCCATAAAAGTTAATTGTACTAGATGTGAATTTCATGAAGTTTGAATTTTTTTCTTCAATAACCCAAATAATAACTATTTAAATATGATCCTATTCTTTTAATTAATGTTAATTATTTAAGAATTCCTTGAGACCCTGTGGGACATTTCCTGTCAGTTTATAGATGTGGGTACAACATTCAAGGGTTACCTTGACTAAAATCAGACAAACTCTTGCCAAGTAGAGCGGACATGGCTAAATTCTTTTCTCAAAGTTCATAATGTTAATGGAGACAAAGCAGCTTGCTTTTTTGCTCAGCTGATAACCGTCCTACTTATCAAAATAGCAAAACATAGGTAAAGAGTGAAACCGGTAATCCTAAAATGCTTTGAAAAGTATAAAAATCTGCAGAAATTATTAAATAGAACAAGAATCCTTCCATGTCTTTCTCCCATTTCCTTCATGAATTGAAACTATCCTCGAAAAACAATCATTTCCTTAAGAATGCTCACCAGTACGAAAACTTGAGTAAAGGCATGTTTCATTCTGCAAACTTATAGTTACTTAGAAGTATTAAAATATATTTCAGACCTTATTTCTAAAGTGGACACAATATTGTCCATAGTTTTAAAAAGCCTTGCCATATTATAACTTACTAAAATAAATCTTAACAGAAGTTCTCAAAGATTGTAAGCAGATGCAAGTTAGTTCTACCATATCCTATGCTTATGAATATGGCCCAGAAATGCTAGAGAAGGCTTTAAGCTGTAACATATAAGACAAGTCCATCTGTTTATGTCATCTGGTACTCTTTATGTGACACGGTAAAGATGATAAAAAGAAAATGAAATTCATATAGCATTTTATCTAAGAGGTTTCTATAATTGAATTCTTAAGGATTTTAAAATTTTCTTTTCTTTTTTTCTTTTAACTTGTTACTAATTAAAATAGCAAACTTATATTTTTAATATGTCCTCCTTTGCTTAAAGTGATGTTATTGTTATTCACTAGCCCAATCTGATGTCTTCAAATTAGCTTTTTTTTAAAAAAATTTACCAATTTCTCAGCCTATCACTCTGTGGAAACACATAAGAACACACCTGCTTGAATTAGTCCTCTGTTTTTCGTGTTTTTAAGCTGTATGTTAATATTCAATAGTATACTCATGATCTAATAATGTAAAGTCAGAGTTCTCACCACTTTCATTTAGATCCTTATCACTTTGTTCATCCATTGCAGTACCTTCCTAACTGCTGCCCCAGACTACAACCCTCAAACTCTAATCTCTCCAATCCAAGCCGAAGTCCACCTAAAACTTCATCGTAAGGGGTATATTACGGCCAGGAAGAGGAGCACCTTGCGCCCAAATCCACCCTCAAGGAGGAGTGAGCAACATCAGACTCGTTGGGCAACAGCAACACTAGGAAACGGAGTATGAGACACATCAGGCTGGAGAAGCCAATGGTTTGGGGGCAGCACGGGGTTACTCCATCTTTGATGAGTTTCATCAGAGTGCTTGTTACCCAAGCATTCCAGATAACACAGTGAGTGCGTCTGGAGCACCTTCCTGATGGCAAGGGGCCTCCCATCTATTGGGAGCCATGGGACAACCTAGTGAAGGGAGACATGAAATAAATACCTTAGCCAAAGCCACTCCAGGCCTTAGGGTGTGCTTTTCATTGGGATGTCCTTCCTCCTTCGTTGTCCTTTCTTCTTCCTCCTCCCTCCTCCTCTACCCCTACTTCTCTTCCTTGCTTCTTCTCCTTCTTCAATTCATTCATTTGTTCAACACGTATCCATGAGTGAATGCCAGGGTTGTACCAGGCACTTTATTAGTTACAAATAAAGAGTGGTTCACAAACCACTTATCATCACTTCCCTCCTAGAGCTTTCAGTGAATCAAGGAAAATAAATATCAAACAAAAAATTATATCTATCATGGTACCAAGAAAGAGGAAGGTCGAAACGTGATGGAAGCAGCAATAGAGGCCCTAATATAACCTGCAGAGAGAAAAGGCCACTTGGAAGAGCTGACACCTAAGCTGAACTCTGACAGGAACACAGATCAACTAGAGGATGTGGTGGGAGTGGCAGCATAGAGGACCAGGAGTGTCGCAGATAGAGGAAGGCGCTGAAAATTCCAGAAGAGGGAGGAAAAAAGAGTGAGTGACAAAAGGCGGCTGGATGCCAGAAACTGAGAGAAATTCAACCCGGCCAGAACAATGAGTGGGGGAGACCCAGGAAGGAGACAGAAGCATCAGGTACAGAGTAGAAAATAACTGAGCAGTGCCAGGTCCTGGTAAGGAGGAAAGAATAGTCTCCAAAGTGACAAGAGAGGACACAGCCTTATTCAGGAGAGGAGCACCTCTGCCAGTGCGACAGGAGGGAAGGAAGGAAGAAAGGTTTGCAGGTTTGGTGGTGGAGAGTTGAGGGAGCGCCTCTCAGAACTTATTTTATTTTTTCTGTTGAGTAGCTAGTGAGCTCATTTGCTGTGAGTGAGGGGGTGGATATTTGAAATAATTGTGTGGTGCACAGGGGCATGAGTCCAGTTGGGAAATATATTAAGATTACCAGGCAGTGCTTCCCTGGTGGCGCAGTGGTTGAGAGTCCGCCTGCCAATGCAGGGGACACGGGTTCGTGCCCCGGTCCGGGAGGATCCTGCATGCCGCGGAGCGGCTGGGCCCATGAGCCATGGTCGCTGAGCCTGTGCGTCCGGAGCCTGTGCTCCGCAACGGGAGAGACCACAGCAGTGAGAGGCCCGTGTACCGCAAAAAAAAAAAAAAAAAAAAAAAAGATTACCAGGCAGTACTGAGGGCCCAGGTGAGGTGATGACTCTAAGTTTCTAATGGTACCAACCTTCTCAGTTTTCTCCAGGAGGTCTTATCGAGCAGAATAATGGCCTAGAAGTTGGATTCATCTAGAAATGACGACTTGCCAGGATGGTGTGATGAAAAGAACAGAGGCCAGAGCTATTTGCAGGATAGTTGCTGAAATGACAGTCGAGACAATTTACCACCAAAACCAAGGAGAGAAAACTAGAAGGGGCTGATGTGTAGGGAGTATGCAAAACAATCAGATGACTATAAGGAACTAAGGTTATTGCGTAAGCAAGGAAACAAGTGATCCAACTCTGCACGTCTATCCTCCACAAGCTTCTGGGCCAGAAAGACTCAGGAGAAGTAACACTCTCGCAATACCCACTGGAAGCAGAAGATAGGGACACAACACCACCCCCACCAGTTTCTGCACACAATGAGGCCTGCTGGGAGAACAGAACGTGATGGCAAAAGCTAGAGAGGTATTGAAGAACAGGAAGAACAGGCGAATGGGCAGGAAAGAGGAAAGGAAGAGGTGGTCTGAACTTAGCAAGGTAAATTAACAGAAGCCATAAAACAGTAAATGAACAAAACAGCCATGATAGAGATAAATACCGTGGAGAAAATTAAAATATGGTGACATGATGTAGAGAGACAGGATGGCTGTTTCATATTGGGTAGTCAGGGTGTCTGGGGAGATACCTTTTAAGTTGAAATCTGGATGACAAGAAACATTCAGTTTTGATACATGTACGGAAAGAACCATCCAGAGAGATGACAGAGCAAGTGCAGATGCGCTAAGACGGGAATGAGCTTGGAGTGGAAAGAAGGCCACCACACCGTGGTGGGTAAGCAGGGAGGAAATGCTAAGAATGAAATCCAACTGATACAGTCTACACTGGGTAGAGCTTAACAGAAAAAAGGGAAGGAGTTTGCTCTTTTATAATCAGAAGATTAAAGAGGAGGGGTGATCGGCTTTATGCTTTAAAAGTTGACTATGGGGCTTCCCTGGTGGCGCAGTGGTTGAGAGTCCGCCTACCGATGCAGGGGACACGGGTTCGTGCCCCGGTCTGGGAAGATCCCACATGCCGCGGAGCGGCTGGGCCCGTGAGCCATGGCCGCTGAGCCTGCGCGTCCGGAGCCTGCGCTCCACAACGGGAGAGGCCGCAACAGTGAGAGGCCCGCGTACCGCAAAAAAAAAAAAAAAAAAAGTTGACTATGGCCGCTACGTGTAGACGATGAATAGTGAGAGTCAGGAGATGAGGTTGTTGGTAGTTATTCCAGGGATCCAGGGAAAAGATGAAGGTGGAATAGTCTGAAGGCTAATAATGAAAAGAGGAGAGCTGGAATGCGTTTTAATGGCTTAAATGTGGGAAATAAGTAAGAAAGAAGAATACAAGCTTGGGACTGAAGCAGCTGAGGGTAAAGTGGGGTCATTTTCTAAGGCTGGAAGGCAAAGAAGAAACAGGTTTAAGGACAGAAATAAAGAATTCACTGTGGGCTATCTTAAGTTTGAGCTGTTTGTTAGGTCTCTGAATGGATATCAGTTATGCAGTAGGACATGCAAGTTGAAATTCTTGTCAGGACTGCAGATTTGGATATAACGGGCATAGAAATGTCAGAGGTGGTGATGGGAGTAGCAAGAAGAGTGGACAGCTGAAGTGATGTTGAGTTTGGGGGACATGAAAATGTCAGTGAAATGAGAGGCCATGTTCCAGGTGTTGCCTTCACTTGCACAGGCTACAGAGCCAGCGTGCTCACGGGAGAATCAGGGGTTCGTTAAAACCAAAAATTATGGTGACTCAGGAAGGACAAAACTGATGGAGAGTTCAGTGAGACAGTTGAGGGGAAAAGCAGAATTTTCCAGGAAGCAGATTGTAGAAGTATAGAGAAGCTTGCATTTTAACCAGAGAAGGAGGAAATCTGGAATATGTAGAGTGGTGGTTGGAGTTCTGACACGACACTCCCCTAAATTCTTGGAGAATTTAGCTGTGGCTTTGAAGGCTGTAATAAGTGTATCTTTTTTTCATATGCCTTATGGCAGGGTTGGCAAGTCACACTTGCTGGCCACATCTTGCCCTTCCCGTTTTTGTAAATAAACTTTTATTGCAACACAATCATCCCTCTTTGTTGACATAATGCCCATAGCTGCTTTCACACTCCAATGGCAAAGATGAATAGTTGTGACAAAACTCATCTGGCCCACAAAGCTAGAAATACTTATTATGTGGCACTTTACAGAAAACGCTTACAGTTCCTTCTCTATGGGGCTGTATGGTAAGAGTAATGACCAGAGAAATCAAATGTAAGCCTTGTGGCCAGGGACACAGAGGGAGTGGCTCCTGGGGCCTTTTGATACATGCTTTTGGACCTTTGTAGGAAGATTATGCAAGTACTCATATAACAAAGATGAACCCTCATACAGCATGATGATAACAATAGTCAAGACATGGAAACAACCCAAGTGCCTATCAACAGATGATTGGCTTAAAAAGATGTGGTACATATACACAATGGAATATTACTCAGCCATAAAAAGAATGCAACATTGTCATTTGTAGCAACATGGATGGCCCTAGAGAATATTACGCTTAGTGAAATAAGTCAGATAGAAAGACAAGGGTTATATAATATCACTTATATGTGGAATCTAAAAATAATACAAATGAATTTATATACAAAACAGAAACAGACTCACAGACATAGAAAACAAACTTATGTTTATCAAAGGGGAGACGGATGGGGAGGGGCAAACTGGGAGTACGGGATTAAGAGATACAAACTACTATACATAAAATAGATAAGCAATAAGGATTTATTGTATAGAACAGGGAACTATATTCACTATCTTGTAATAACCTATAATGGAAGAGAATATGAAAAAGAAAAATATATATATATATAATATATATATAACTGAATCACTTTATACTTGAAACTAACACAGTATTGTAAATACTGTAAATGAACCATTCTTCAATTTTAAAAAAATCATTATGATACATTGTACAATACTTTCCATTACATGTATCCTCAAATAAACACTGATCTTCCTCTTCACCTCTAGATGAGGGCAGGACTTGGATTATCCCTCAGCAAGACTCTGCAACCATTGGTCTTAATGCTAATCGCATGGACGCTCAGTTGCCATTGTTGTCGACTTAATTCTCTTGGTGCTCAGTAGAACATGGTTCCCTTTCTATGTCTTGATCAGACAAGAAGGATCTCACAGCAAAGTTCTCTGGGATCCAATGCATTTCAGCTGTCTTAATTCATACACACAAAGCTATTGCCTGAAAGCAAAAACATGCTGCCCGTGTGGCTGAGCTGGTACAGCTTTTTGACACTTGTGTGGAAAGATCTAGAAAGCAAGGCTGAAATATAGGTGGGGTCACACACTCAAAAGGCTTCCAACACTAGACGGGAAAGTAAACTAACAGCGTGGAGCAGATGTTAGACCCTCAGGTAAAGTGGGCATCGTGGCACACTGAAGAACGCTTGCCCTCTCCAAACGGAGTAGTTGTTATTCAACTCCAGCTTTGCAGTCAAAGAGGAATGAAAATCTAGCCAAATAAACTGATCATTCAAAAACAGACATACATTCAGATTTTGATGTTAAATTTCTTGTTTCATTTAAGCACAATCATTGCCAAATAAAGCCTGCACTGTGTTGTCAAACAAAACTCTTCAACTCTGGCCCATACACTGCTAATTGTAACCCAGTTTCTAGAAGGAAGAAGAGAAAGAAGCCAATCAGCCCGTTCTTGATAGAGAACGAAGACTTAAGTCTCAAAAGCAGTCTGTTGTGCATACGTGTGCAATACTTAAGCTCTCCAGGAAACTACCAAGATGTCAGAATCCCAAATCTCAGGCTAGCATCAAGGTTCCCCTTCATAGACTTCCTCTTGGACTTGGGCTTCTGAACTCCACCAGATACTAGTCATGCCTCTGTACTAAGAACCCAAAAGAGAAACATCAGCTGGTGCCCAGCATCCTCAAACCTTTGAAGCCCCTCTGCTGTCACATTTTCAGGAGGAGGAATACAGAGGAAAAAGGCAAGCCGAGTTCATTAGCATGATATGTGATGTCCTCTATAATCTGATTTCAATAAACCCTTCAAACCCATCTTCAATTCTTCTGTACTGCACTCATTTAGAACGCTCACTGACTCATACACATTATGCATCCTCCCTTTATCCACATGAATCAAGTACTTTGTATCATTTTTGTGACCTCTTCAACTACATTGTTTTGCCTCTTATTTTGTACTTCCTGAAAATGTTCCTTTTCATTTTCCCTGAGTATTTCATTTAATCACTAATGTGTTAGGCTGGGTCCTCCAAGAATAAGATATCAAGATGAAATTAAATGTGCGAAGATTTTTTATTGAGAAAAATGCCTGAGAAGGAAAATAGGGAACAAGTTGGAGGAGGCTGGGAAAACCATCCAGAAGCTGATCCCAAAGGAGGAGAATGGGAAGAAAGTCCAGGTGGAAGTGTCCTGGATGGCCATGCTGTCAGAGTAAGGTTCAGAAGTACTCAGGCGATGTCCGTGGACCAAAGGCAGCTGGCATAGGAGTCCCATGTCTCCCAGGAATAGGCCTGCCTCAGTATCTCAGCTGGACTCAGCCATTGGCTGGGAACAGCCTCTAGGAAGCATGGACTCAATGCAAAGGAACAGTAGTCCTTGGTCAGTTATGATCCCTGTAGTTGGAGGACCTGAGAGGCACATTATCATGGCTGCCACTAAGAGGAGAATAACCTCTTTATAGATAGAAAGCATCTCTAATACACTTCTTTTTTCTTATACCGAAATTAACAGAGTGCTATGGTCAGTAAAGACACACATATATACATATACATTTCTAGAACAAAAGAAAGAAAGCAAAAGAAAGGAAGGAAGGAAGGAAGGAAGGAAAAAAGCATTTAGGTTTAGGTTCAATGTAATTGTATAGTCTTTTTTTTAAAATGGAGAAATACTACAAGTATGACTCTAGTCCCTCTATTAAAATAGTTACTTGGGCTTCCCTGGTGGCGCAGTGGTTGAGAGTCCGCCTGCCGATGGAGGAGACACGGGTTCGTGCCCCGCTCCGCGAGGATCCCACATGCCGCGGACCGGCTGGGCCCGTGAGCCACAGCCGCTGAGCCTGCGCGTCTGGAGCCTGTGCTCCGCAACGGGAGAGGCGACAACAGTGAGAGGCCCGCGTACCCCAAAAGAAAAAGTTACTTTACTAACCTGAAGTTCTCTATATTTTCCTATTTGTACCTGAGAAATCCATAAACAGGACAAGCAGCAACAAGCATTATATCTGTAAGGGCCAAAAAGCTGCCCCAGTGGCTTGAAGGTATTATTCACATTTGTGAAGTAATTCAGCAACACACACACTGTGTTTTGAACATACATAATATTGTAAGTGTTCCTTCTTTTTAATTTTTTTGGTGTTGCTTATTTTTTTTACTTAATTGACATGTAGAGGTCATGACAATATCACTTAGATTCTTACTGCATACTTCCCACACTTTCATTAAACTAATTATCTTAAAACATAATTAGCTAATTACTGAGAAAGGTAGATGATGATAGTGAGTGGAATGTAAGATAAGCATTAATGAACAAAAACAGGATCCAAATATTCTAGTCAGGGAGAAGACATTCAGGGTTGGCTGAGAGACAAGGAATATTCAATAACCTTTTGATCAGTTGCACTTGAATCAGAGCTAACAATGCTACACTGTGTTATTGCAACTGGGTAGAAATCCAAGTCCTCAATTTTTCAAGCCTAACAAAGCTCCTTTACATTTCAGTGATACTGAATGATGTACTAAAGTACCCTAGTGCAGACCGACTGCAATTTGTCAACTGGACTCTGCAGTCTTTCTCTTTTTTGCCTTTTTAGAAAGTATTATGTGGAAAAGATTTGTTTTCATTGGTAGCCATTGTCAAAGCAATGGAATTTATTATAATTTAAACAGAATTTATTATAATTAAATGACAACATGTTTCTGAAGGGTCAATACTCTAAGCTTTACCTTGTTCACAATAAGGTAAAGGCATATTTGTTTGAAATTTTTAAAACCTGGTTGAAAATAGATTTTTTAATTAACTGGCTCTGGACCAGAGCATCTTTCAAATGAAAATACCATACGACATCTAATTGGATAGGTTATTTACTTAGAATAATTGGATCCATGCTGTAGCAAAGTCCTTTAGGATGTGGCTTTGCTGCTGTATTTTTAGTTATCTGAGTGTGTTGGACTGTCTAGAGCATGAAACCTGTGTAGCATGTATAACGACAAAATCGCTGTATGAGCCAACAGTTGCATCTGAGGAAAGCCATGACAAGATCCAGACCAGCCATGATACCCCACCTTCTGTAATCAGTGGGCTAATAATAGGAATAGTGTAACCCCCAAACTCACTGCACAATGTATTTATCATATTACTTCAGAGCAATTCACTTCCCCATTGGAATGGGGGTTCATCTGAGACAGAGGTTTAGCCTACCTCACCTCTTATGCCCCTGACTAATAGCTGATAAGCTCTCAATAAATGTTAGCTGATTTAGAATGCAAACAGTGCAGAAGAACAATAAGACTAATTTCATTCAATATATTATTTATTTATGCTGTACACGGAGCTGGCTACAAATGAAAGAGAAACCATACATATCACCCTGGAAAGTAGAATCTTCTTGGAAAGGTAAGACTGTCAGCCGTGAATCGTCTACAACTAAGTGATCTTCACGTGTTAGTGAGTGATACAAACAGTGGATGCAGACGAGGTTCAGAGAAAGGAGGAACCGGTGTGAGTTCAAGCGACCAGCAAGCAAAAATACCAAAACCATGAAAGGCAAAGAAAAACGAGGGAGCATCCACTAGGTGGAATACGGTGAGTCATACATTCCCAGGACAGCTGGGAAACGGGTTGTCTGGAGTGGGTGATTCACGGGGAGAACTAAAGAGACTGAGAATGGGGAAGTAAGGTTGGAAATACAGGTGAAAAACCCTGAAGCCATTCTGAGAAGTTGAATCGTGTCATGGAAAAAGCACTGAACTAAATCAGGAGATCTTGTTTAGGTTATTTCGCCCTCTGCTTGCTCTGACATTGAGTAAGGAAGTGGACCCCTCCGGCTTCACTTTCCTCATGCATAAAGTGAGGGAAGCCGAAAGACCAAAGATCTTGGCGAGATAGAATCCTGAGAAGTTATGAGCGAGGGAGTGACGTGAGGAACGAAAGGTTTGGGCAGGACGCATCTGGTGGTAATGCACAGAAATGGGCCTGCAGATGGCCAAGTAGAGGTTTTTAATAGAAACCAGTCACCAGAGGATAGAATAAGCGGCTGGAAAGGAAATGGAAATGTAGGGGAAATGTAGAAGGCAGTATCAATCAGACTTGATGACTTGTAGAAGCACTGACTCGAAAATAATGCCATTATTTTGAACCAAGGTGATTAGATATTAGTCTAATTAGAATAAAACTATATTAAGGGCAAAGCCAATGTGAGAAAAAAATCAAATAAAACTTTGCTTTGGGTCGTGTCCATCCTAAATACCTTCCCCCCACTGCAGGACTTGCCCTTTAGTTTCACCCTTAAGTTCTACCCCAAGGAGTCCTAGAGTTTGAACTTGCTAAGGACCCTGAATATCCACCCCTAGATCTCCTGGCTCATTTGTGTGTGCCTCCTGTGTTGGTCACTTCCAGGCCTTCTTCCAGAATGGTTCAGTGGTTTGTATGTACCACTTGCTGTCTCGAGGATAAGTTCTTTTATCAGCTCTCCATTCTCAAGTTAATAAAAACTGACTGAAAATTAATGCTTTACCATGGAAATGATCATGGTTTGATAACCAACTAGGCATACTGGATACTTGATCATCACCACCAACTTTGAGGCATTGCGTTCATTTTCTCTTGCTGTGTAACAGACTGCCACAAAAGCAATGGCTTAAAACAGTACTCATTTATTAGCTCACAGTTCTATAGGTCAAAAGTCTGGACAAGACTTGGCCGGATTCTCTGTTCAGGGTCTCCCAAAGTTCAAGTCAAGATGCTGGCCACCTTGAGTTCTCAGCTGGAATCTTTGAGGGAAATATCCACTTCCAAGCTCATTCGGGATTCTCAAGAACTCAAGTCCTTGTGATTATAGCACTGAGGTCCACATTTCCTTGCTGGGGGTCCACCAAGAGTTGCTCTCAGCTCCTAGAGGCCACGCACATTCCACATACACATTCCAAGCCATGTGGTTTCTTTCGTTGTCAAAGCCAGACATGGAGAACCTCCCTTATGTCCAATCTCTCTCCCATTTCCAATTCCTCTGACTTGGTCTCTGACCCCTAGGCCCAGATTTAAATGGATCATGTGATTAGCTTAGGCCCACCGGGAAAATCTTCGCTTTTTAAGGTCCACTGGGCCATGTAACATAAACCAATCATGGGAGTGAAATCCTCATATTCCCAATCCCAGGGACTTTACAGGGTATATGCACTACAGTGGGAGCCATCTTGGAATTAGCCCACCACTGGTAGGTGATAGGATTATAGACCAGTGGATGGGACCCCAAGCTGTGTTAGACATTTTCAGATGTTTCATCCAAGGTCTGGTATTTCCATGATGTTTATTAATGAGATTATTTAATTCACTATTTAAGAGCATGGGATCTGTAGTCTGCCTCTTCTGATAGAGCTGTGCTTCTGTCACTCATTTGATGTGTGATCTTAATCAAGGTTCTTACAGCCCTCCCAATCTAGCTGCCTCATCAACAAGACATAAGGGTAATAGTAATTGCCTCATACACATGTTATGAAGACTAAATGAAATAATTCATGTAACGCTTTAGCACTAATTCTCAAATTCCTGGCTCATAAATAGTGACCTTTTTCTTTTCCTTTTTTTAAAATGAGATTCAGAGATCGAACTAATCTTTCCAGAATTACACAGCTAATCTCAGGTGGAGGACCTGGGATTCAGCTTTTGAGCTGTTTGACTTTAGAACCTACACTCGGGCCACCAGGCTAGAGCTACTCTAGGTCTCTTCGTAGCCTCCTGCAGCTTCCTCCTGTTTTCATAACCTCACAAACAGAACAGAGTTATCTATGCATGCATTGACCATTGCTTAAAGACACTGATACAAAAAATGTTATTTACCATAACTAAGGAATACCTTTCATAGTCTTTAAATACATTCTGCTTATGCCTCTTTACTACTAATATCAAGCCTGCTGTGAAACTATTCTCTGAGCATCCAATATTTATTGAATTATTTCGTGAGTGACATGGAATGATTACTTTGTAAAGAAAGCAAATCCTTTTTTTTCCCGAATCACCTAGGGAATCAAGGTATTACTGTTTACGATGTTCAAAGGACATGTTATCATTTAACTAGAATATTGTATTTGGGATTAAAGAGTTCTTAATCTTATCAAATACAACTCACTCTACCTATACATCTGGAAGCCAGCTCACTTTTACTTAGAAACAAAGCCTGGGATGCTGAACGTTACCATCAGCGGCACTAGTACGGCTCAAGGCTATTATTCAAAAGGAGACAAAAAGAGAACTTCATAGAGAAGTTGCTTAACTCACATCTCCATCAAGAAATGAAAAGGAGGGGCTTCCCTAGTGGCGCAGTGGTTGAGAGTCCGCCTGCCGATGCAGGGGACACGGGTTCGTGCCCCGGTCCGGGAAGATCCCACATGCCGCAGAGCGGCTGGGCCCGTGAGCCATGGCCGCTGAGCCTGCGCGTCCGGAGCCTGTGCTCTGCAACGGGAGAGGCCACAACAGTGAGAGGCCCGAGTACCGCAAAAAAAAAAAAAAAAAAAAGAAATGAAAAGGAAAGCAGACTGAAGACAGACACCAGTTAGGATGAGGAGGTAGTTCCCTACTAATGTAGAACATAAGACACATAGACCTAAATTGTTAATGGAACCGAAAATCCTTAAGATGTCTTTAGAGTGGAAAGAGATCCTTATAAAAATCATCACCAACTTTTATTCTCCCCACGCCAATTTAGACCTTTTGCATTTTGCTTTTAATACTGTAACATACAATATATTTGGACCCATAAAATACTTTCTCAGAATTAACGACAATAAAATAATTAAACCTTAGGTTGATATATCATTTTACTACTTACAAAATATCTTAACTTGAATCTTTTTTTTTTTTTTTCAGTACTAGGGCCTCTCACTGCTGTGGCCTCTCCCTTTGCGGAGCACAGGCTCCGGACGCGCGGGCTCAGGGGCCATGGCTCACGGGCCCAGCCGCTCCGCGGCATGTGGGATCTTCCCGGAGCGGGGCACGAGCCCGTGTCCACTGCATCGGCAGGTGGACTCTCAACCACTGCGCCACCAGGGAAGCCCTCATTATTTTAACTTATATTATTATTTTACTTATTCCCCACAAAAGTCCACAGAAGTGGTCAGAGCATATATTATAACCCCTTTTACATCTGGGTAACTGAAGCAACTCACTCAAAAGAGCAAAGGAAAAAAATAAAGGCAGAGCCAACTTCAGCCTACAACATTCTTATGCTATTCAATATACTTGCAGTTTCTGACAATTTGAGAATTTCATATTATATTTAAATCATCTGGCTTCGACTAAAGTTAAATATCAAAGCATGATAACTTTCTTGGTAAACTATTAGTTTTTCCATTAGATTCTTTTAGTTTAAAAATATAGAGTTGAACTACCAAATGTAAAATAGATAGCTAGTGGGAAGCAGCCGCATAGCACAGGGAGATCAGCTCGGTGCTTTGTGACCACCTAGAGGGGTGAGATAGGGAGGGTTGGAGGGAGACGCAAGAGGGAGGGGATATGGGGATATATGTATATGTATAGCTGATTCACTTTGTTATAAAGCAGAAACTAACACACCATTGTAAAGCAATTATACTCCAATAAAGATGTTAAAAAAAAAAAAGAGAAAAAGGGCAGCCAATTAAACTGTAAGTTGCAGCCCAGTTTCAGAGATGTTAAAATGTTAAAAACTGTTTGTCTTGTGACAGGCAAAAAAATATATATATATAGAGAGAGAGAGTTGAAATGTAACCACGTCATGAAGACTGTACTGCTATTTATTCTTTTTAGCCACTTGGAATAATGTCATGTATGATACATTATTCATCTCATACTAAAAACCTATCATCTGCACCTTTTCCTCCCTTTTCCAACATCTAACATTTATTCTCTTCACTGATAATCTTGCTTCTTATTTCATAGGAAAAAATAAAAGTACTCATAAGAGAGCTTCCAAATGCTCCCAGCTTCAAACCTACTAATGCTACCAATCTTTCTGTACCTTTATATCCTTGCACATGAGGTGAACTATCTAAGACAACTGCTTCACTTGTGTAGGGTCACAACACTTTTCACCAAATCAAAGAACACTCCTGGAATTGTCGCCTCGCTTTTCTGCATCTTTATTTATTTATTTATTTTGCTTCTTTATTGGAGTATAATTGCTTTGCAATGTTGTGTTATTTTCTGCTGTATAACAAAGTGAATCAGCTATATGTATACATATGTCCCCATATCCTCTCCCTCTTGCGTCTCCCTCCCATCCTCCCTATCCCACCCCTCTAGATGGTCACGAAGCCCTGAGCTGGTCTCCCTGTGCCATGCGGCTGCTTCCCACTAGCTGTCTATTGTTCCCCCACTAGGGAATCATCCATTAACAGGCACACTTGCTGTCCTACCTCCCGCCTTAAAGGCAAAAGCCTCCCTATACTCACGTCTGTTTTTTAACTTCCATTTCTTATCTACCTCAATAAATGACAGCTCCATTCTTCCAGTTGCTCTGACTAAAAACGCTGCAGTCATCCTTAATGCCTCCCTTCCCCTCATACCCCACGTGTATTCCCTCAGCAAAGTCTGACAGCTCTAACAAATAGAAACCAAATCTGACCACTTCCTGCTACCCTCAGCCCCACCACTCCGGTCCAAAGACATCCCATCTCGAATGAAATCCGAAGCCCTTGTTGGGTTCTACGAGGTCCTTTATTATCTGACACCAGGTTTCCTCTTTGGTCACATTTCCAACTGCATCTGTTTCTCTAGTTCACTCACCCCAGCCTCCTTTGTGTTCCGGAAACATGCCAAGCCAGCTTCTGCTTCATGCCCTTTGCATTAACATTCTCTGTCGCATTCACCTGCCTCATTTTTATATGTCATATACTTATTTATTACTACATTTAGCTATTTTTACCTATCTTTTATCTTGTATTCACTTGTTTCCTTATGTATTTATTGATTGATTTGCCTGTCTTCACCCCACTAAAATGGAGCTCCAGGAAGGCAGGAGGATTTTTCTATTACGCTCACCGCTTTATCTCTTGTGTTTAGCATAGTTCTTGACGCATAACAAATATCCCAACATTTGTAAAGTTAATAATGTAAAAGTTTCCCTTTCATCCTTAAATCAGTTGTCCAGCTCTCATTCACACAGTAAACACCGTGTGGTCATGATGCAGCAGGCTCTGTGCCAGGTGCTGGGGATATAAGAGTAAATAAGGTATATGTGGTTCTTTGCCCTTTTGAAATTTAAAGAATGATAAAAGGCATAGACAAAGAAATGAACAATGAAAATCCAATGTATGAGCTATAATATGGGAAGGGCAGTGTGCTTTAGGAACAAAAAAGGGTAACATCTCTCTAAAAATCAAATAATTATGCCTGTAAGGTTTGGTAGATAAGTTGAGATCTGAGGAAAGAGTAAAAACTAAAGGTTGAAATTGGCAAGGGGTGGCGATAGATTTGTTTACCATTTGTATGTGGAAAATGGGAAAATTCAAATAAATCGGTTTGGAATACCCCCAAATTTTACTCAGTAACAAATTTAATCCCCACATCATTTACCTGATCAAGAAAATTTGTTTTTACTTGGTAATCTCATTTTATACTTCAAATCAAAGACATTGAGATTGTTTTTTAAATGTTCAGAAAAAAAACAACTTATAAATAAGCTATATTTTATTGAAGTACAGTTGATTTACAATGTTGTGTTAATTTCTGGTATACAGCAAAGTGATTCAGTTGTGTATGTGTGTGTGTGTGTGTGTGTGTGTGTGTATTCTTTTGCAGATTCTTTTCCATTATAGTTCATTACAGCATTTTGAATATAGTTCCCTGTGCTATACAGTAGGGCCTTGTTGTTTATCCATTTTATATATAGTAATTTGTATCTGCTAATCCCAAACTCCTCCCACTCTCTCCCCCCTTTATCTCTCCCCACTCCCATTCCCCTTTGGTACCCATCAGTTTGTTTTCTCTGACTGTGAGAGTGTTTCTGTTTTGTAAGTAAATTCATTTGTATCATTTTTTTAGATCTCACACATTAGCGATATCATATGATACTTGTCTTTGTCTGGCTTACCTCATTTAGTATGATAATGTCTAGGCCCATCCATGTTGCTGCAAGTGGCATTAACAAACACACTATTTTTTTTCTCTGAATCAAATCACATCATGCACTACCAAATCCACTTAATTTGAAAGATAGTTACTAGGCACATATCATTTGCATAAAGGTAAATAAGTCAAGATGCCTTCCCCCCAGGAGTGTAGAGAAGATAAGAGTTGGGCAAATAATTAAAATACAGAACAATAAATGAAAAAAGTACCTTAAGAGTGGTTCAAATGCTTTGAAAGTGGAGACGACAAAGATAAGAGATTATTTGATTGGCTAAATGAGTTTACCACCTATGCAGATAGAGAAAGATCTAATTACTAAAGCCTTCAGGAATATAGACTTTTTTAAATTCCTAGAAGTCACTGGAGACTCAAGGCAAAAAAAAATATTCTTCAAAAAAGAAGGTCAAGAATGTAAAAAAGAATTAAGGAAAAGATGACAGCAGTAGTTTGTCTCATCTTTTCTGAGACTGAAGGTGGAATTTCAATGAGGATAAAGAATAAATATGTCATCTTGTTTATATTTTAAGGTAAAATGAAGAGTAGGTTATTAATCTTTACCTATAAATATCAAAGATAAAGTCCCAGGTTATGTGGATGTTCTCACATGAGAAACCAGAGCTATCTCGTTTGTTGCTTGTACATTTTCCAACAAAATGTATGCAGAATAATCAAAAAAGTTAAATGAAAATAAACTTTTCTGATAGATTCTTTACTCTTGGCTGGCATGTTTTAGAACTCAATTCCTCTATTATCTGTACATATCACACAGGAATATTAAAATCAGAAGCCTAGCCATATTTAGTAAAATAGAACTTTCATAGTGTTATATATAATTTCTTGGAAGATTTTAGCAGGAAAACATTCTTCATTTCCAGAAACAGTTATATGAAAATTGTAGTTGCAGATCTTAGGCTGATTCCTTATAACATACTGCCATCTAGAGATTAAAGCCGATGTTGCTACAAGTTACATTAACCACAACTAGCTTCTAAATGACAACGTTACATTTTAGAGCTAATACGCTCAGGAGGGTACATCTATATGGCTTACACTTGAAATAAATTAATGAGTACATACATGAACGAATTTCTGTCTAGTACATTGACACCTGATAATTGCATTGAGTGGCCTCTCCTATGGGTAGTATTCTATTCATTCATGTGCTAATATGTCTAATATGTCTCATTTAGTGGCACACTGTAGCCTTGAGGAAGGTTACATGGAAGTACAAGAATATGCATTTGATTAGATTTTGTAAGGAAACATAATTGAATTTCTTCAAAGAAGCAAGGCAGTTTTATCGTAAATATGAAATTTTATTAAGTATTCAATACTTCCTATGGGTAAGGCATTGTGCTTACTATGTGTGTAAGTTTCCTGAGGCTGCTATAGCAAATTACCACCACTTGATAGCTTAAAATAACAGAAATGTATTCTATCACAGTCTAAAGGCTAGAAGTCTGAAATCAAGGTGTAGGGAGGCTGTACTCCCTCTGGAAGCTCTAGGGGAGAATCCTTCCTTGCCTCCAAGCTCACGGTAGCTGTCAGCATTCCTTGGATTTCTTGTCTTGTGGCTACTTCACTACAACTTCTACCTTCATCTTCCCATCACCTTCTCCTCTGTGTGTCTTGCTGTGGCCCCGTCACTCCAATCTCTCTGATCTCTGCTTCTGTAGTCACATTTCCTACTCTTCTTCCGTCTGTGTATCTCCCCTCTGTGTGTTTCTCCTGTGTGTCTATTTTAAGGACACTTCTCATTGGATTTAGGGCTCATTTGGACAAACCAGGATGATTTCCTCCTCTAAAGACTTTTAACTACACTTGCAAAGACACTTTTTCCAAATAAGGCAACATTCACACCTTCCAGATATTTGATGTATCTTTCTTTTGGGGGGGGGCACCATTCAACCCACTATACTATGTCTTTTAAAAGTGATGAAAGTAAATGGAAAGGTAATTGGCTTCTACTTCAATAAGCTTATAGCATAATCAGAAAAAGCTTGTATGCACAGATGAACAATCACCCAGATCAGGGGTTCTCAATCTTGGTGATATTGGCGTTTGAGACTAGATAACTGTTTGTTGTGGGAGGCTGTCCAATGCATTTTTCAAATGTTTAGCATTTCTAGCCTCTACCCGTTAGATGCCAGTAACACCCACCTCTTAGTCATGACTACTATAAATGTCTCCAGACATTAGTAACTGCCCCTTGGCGGGTGAAACTGCCCCTGGTTAAGAACAAGTCATCTAGCGAATTTCCTGGTCATTCAGTGGTTAGGACTTGACACTTTCACTGCCGGGGTCCAGGTTCAGATACCTGGTCAGGGAACTAAGATCCCACAGGCTGTGCACCACGCAGCCAAACAAAAAAAAATTTAATTTAATTAAAAAAAAAGAACAAGTCATCTAGGTTATCAAGGAGTGACGTCAGCAATATGGCAGAATAAGACATCCCTAGCTTCAGCAACAACACTTTAGCATCCATCCATAGACAAAAGTGCCTTCGTGAGAGTGTTGGAATCCAGGTAGGAGACTGTGAAACCCCAGTGCAGTCCAAGACTGAGGAGAGCTGTTTGGAGAAGGCAAGCGCACAACTGGATGGCTGACTCGCCAACCTCAGTCTGGGCTACAGAGATGGAACCAGCTTCGGAGGGGCCCAGGAAAAGTCCCTCCCACCCATGCATCAAGTTGTACAGTTGTACAGTTGTACAGCTCCAGCTGTGGACCCCAAAGTGACCTGTGAGCCGGCTACAGCTTCCCTCGGCCACAATCCATGAGCCCCTGGAGGTAAGCTCACCAAATATAGTCAAATTGTACATTCTGAAAAGGCCTGTACTTCCAGCCCATCCCAGCCACAGTCTGAACAGTCCTGCTGGCTCAGGGACCCTTCAGGAGACACTCTCATGTCCTTGGTGCCACCTACAGACCTGGAAATGGCTCTGTACCCCTGAGGACTTGATTACAGCCCCGTTTGGCTTGGTCCTGTCACCAGCACCGGACACCAAGGGACCTGGGGGCAGTCATGCCCACTCATGCATTGGGTAATAGGCATTACAGAGATTGGTCCCAGCTGTGGATGCTGAAGTGGCCTGTGAACCAGCTCCTGCCTCCCTTGGCCATGGTATGGGAGCCCCTGGAGGGCAGCCTGGCAAACTGTGTTAGACTGAGGATTCTCAAAGGCCCAGGAACTGGGCTCCCATCCCAGCCACAGTACATGAACAGTTGCTGGAGCAGGGACTGTGCAAGAGACACTCCTCTTTGTGCACCTGGAGATCCTGGAAGGGCCCTATACTCGGCTCAAGCCCTCTAACAGTAATCCTGAGGGTCTCAGGTCCTAGCAGGAGACACTTCCATCTGCAGCCCCCGAGATCCTGAAGGACCATCCAACCCCATCACAGCCACAGTCCACCAGCAGACCTGCCAGCTAGGAACCCAGTAGAAGACACTCCTGTGTGCATTCCCAGAGATCCTGAAAGGACCCTATACTTGGCTCCAGCCCCTACCAGCCATAGTCCTTGAGCAGTCCTGCAGACACAAGGACCAGGCAGGAGACAGCACATCTGCACCTCAGGAAATCCTGAAAGGGCCCCATGGTCAGCTCTAGCCCCTCCAGCTGCAAAGAGACCAGTCCAACCCATCCAGGGACCTGGTGAAAGACACTTCCATCCATGCCTCCAGAGCCAGATATGAAGACCTCAATCTTGTTTATTGCTTTTTTAAAAAAAACTTTTTGGCAGACAATGTAGCACAATGTCACATTAGTTTTTTTTTTAGTATGACACTCAAAGCAGAAGGAATAAAAGCAAAAATAAACAAGTGGATCTACAACAAATGAAAAAGCTTCTGTACAACCAAAGAAAAAAATCAACAGAATGAAGAGGCAACCTACAGAATGAGAGAAAATATTTGCAAAGTATATACCAGACTAGGCCTTGATATTCAAAATATATGTAGACCTCATACAACTCAATATCAATAAAACAAATAATCTGATGAAAAATGGGCAGAGAACCTGAACAGACATTCTTCCAGAGAAGATACACAAATGGCCAACAGTTTGGGTGTATATCTGAAGGAAATGAAGTCACTGTCTTGAAGATATGTCTGTACCCCCATGTTCATTGGAGCATTACTCACAGTAGCCAAGATATGGAAACAACCTCACTATTCTTTCCTCAGTGGATGAATGGATAAAGAAAATGTAGTATATAAATAAAATGGAATATTATTCAGACATGAGAAAAATGAAATCCTACCATTTGCAACAACATGGATGGACCTTGAGGGCATTATGCTAAGTGAATTAAATCGGACAGAGAAAGACAAATACTATATGATCTCACTTGCATTTGGAGTTTACAAAAAAAAAAAAAAAGGCCAAATTCATAGAAACAGAGTAGAATGGTGATTGCCAGGGCTGGAGGTTGGAGGTTGGAGGAATGGGGAGATGTCAAAGGGTACAGACTTCCAGTTACAAGCTGAATAAGTTCTGGGGATCTATTATTCAGCATGGTGACTGTAGTTAACAATAATGTATTATTTACTTGAAAGTTGTTAGGAGAGAAGGTCTTAAATATTCTCCTCACACACACACAAAAAGTATAATTATGTGAGGAGAAGGATGTCTCATCTAACCTTATTGTTATCAACCTTACTAAATCATTCTGCAGTATATACATGTATCAAATCATCACATTGTACACCTTAAACTTACAGAACGTTACAGGTCAATTATCTCTCAATAAAGCTGGGGGAAAAAAAGAGCAAGTCCTCTACATTATCATAAACAAATCTCACGGCATAGAAGTTCAGAGGAGGAAGCAACCGGGATGACTGGGATGGTTAAAGAAGGTTTCATGAGGAAATAAGAAGTCACTGGATGAAAACATAGCACTTGCAATTGTGGAAGAGGCCATGGAAATTGTTACTGGCTAATGCCCTCTTACTGAGAAGCGCTGCGAGCTTGTGAAGACCAAGAAACATACTTTACACATCTTTATGTGCCAATTTCCCAGCACAGTTTCTGGCACAGAGTAACTCTCAAAACTGTTTGTTGAATGAGTCCATGAGGCTGGATTAATAGACCAGAGTCAAAAGTGAAGGGTCTTAGACAATAGACAGGGGAATTTTAAACTTATTTTCTTGGTTAAGTGGAAATCTTGAAGGATTTTGAGTAGGAAAGATAAACTGTGTAAAGAAAGCAGTGGTATATAAAAATATCGACTAAGCCAGAAACACGATCAAGAAAGATCAGCTAAGAAATTATTAAAACAGTCTTGCTGTGAAGTAATGAGTTCTGGGACCAAGATAATGACAGTGGGAATTCAAATGAGCTACCAATGACAAGAAAAAATAATTGTCAGTTTCTTATTATTGGATTTGGAGAAGATGGAGAAAAAAGGCATAAAGGAAAATTTTCAAGTCAGGCTAAGAAGGTAGAGTTTGTTCATTTGAGAAAAATTAAAAAGTCTGGAAAGGGAGAAAGATGATGTGAGCTTGAGATGAGTAGCTGTTCATGGATATGCAGGACAGGTTATTTTTTATTTTAGGGTAATCTTCAGAAAATGATTGTAGTTGCAAATGGAGCTAAATAAATATAGGACTTGCTTGCTAGATATTATTCTCGTAGAAATTCATAAGACCTTCTGTGTCTCTAAAATAGTTATTTTTGCAAAGATTTCGGAAGCAGTTTGTCTGAACTCAGAATCATGAATTCTGTTTCTATTTAGTGACTCTCACCTTGGACTGAAAGGTAGACAATTCCAGATCACTGCATTATTCACACTCTAACATGCCAGCCACCATTTCCACTGGAGACATTGATGTTCAGGACAAAACATCTTCAAAGCAACAGCTATTGTTTAACATGGTAAACAAGTTTAAAAAAACAGTTTATGTAATGAAAAAGGAGAAAAAAGAAAGGACAAAATATTTTAAAATCCATTAAATAACTGGATTTTTTTCATTGTTACCAATAGTTTACACAAACTGGTTATTAACATCTTGCAAAAATAATTGTATACTTACTTAAGTTATTTTTTAATTTTCTATTCTGTAATTTGTAGGTGGCAATCCTTTATAAGCATTTGAATATTCTAAGTTACCATGTTTTTTTTGAGAGTGGAACGGTATATACTTAAGAAAATAATTTCCTTAAAAAAAATAATCACTAGGCTAGGAATTAGTGAATGAAGAACAGAGGCAACTCAAACTCCAAATCTCTCCTTAAAGAAAAAGGGGGTTTTCATCAACTATGTATGTAGATTACCTAATTACCTTATTATCTGTGTAGGAACCACTTTACAGTCATTATTTGGTGTTCCTCTAATTAATATGTGGGTATGTACACACTGAATTGTGGTGTTTAGTTTTGGAGAATAATTAAAAATAAGAATCAACTATCAAAATCAGAACTAAAGCCATCAATTTTGTTGGACTTTATGATTAATTTGTCTTCTGTTTATTTTGATAAAATTGTACCCATGTAGCCATATGATGTAAGATGAAAAATAAGGTTGACTCAAAATAATTTTACGTTTAAATCCAAAAAAATAAATAAATAAAAAGCTTAAAAAAAAAGGTCAGTGTTTCTTATAAACTCTCCTTAGTTGCATAATAAAGAGAATTTCCCTCAAGAGCCGTGCATTTATCCAATTATTAAATTAATTAATTAACAAATAAGTGGAATAAAAATTGTCATTATTCTCACCATCCTATTCTAGAATTTATCTGAATTTCAAGCATCATGAATGGACCCTGTTTCTAATAACAGGCTTCAGCGGGAACTCAGATATGTATAAGACAGGAAAGACAGGCAGCCCTTGAGGTCTTGCAGTGCTTTGGTTAATCATTACAGGAGGCTTGCCTTTTGTTTCAAGCCACCTGTGTTTTATGTCCCAGAGCATTCCCCCACAGTTAGATTTGGGTGAGGAGAGGGTATTCCAATAACCTGGGTTATTGTGAACTCAGGTAGGTTCTCAGGCAGACTAATGTTAGGAAGGAATACCAGAACATGGAAATCTAGAAGCTGTTTCCCTTAAAACCATTCAGTGTGAGTACTTTTTTCCCTTACCCCCCCAGGCTCAGGGCGACTGGTATAAATGATGAATCTGGCCAAGTGTAAGGGAAGATGTTCACACTGCATGACAGGGGAGGACTCCGGTGACCTAGAGAGCACCAAAGGCCAGACCGAAGCAATGCTAAGACTACCATTGCCTTTGGGAACAGTGGCTGTGTTGGCTTCCCTTCGAATTTAAGAAAATCCAGAAATCCTAATTTTTATGTCAAATAACCTGATTTTAAAATATTAACTTAAAAACCTTTAAAAAGGGCTCCCCTGGTGGCGCAGTGGTTGAGAGTCCAAAAACATATTATGGGAATTCCCTGGTGGTCCAGTGGTTTCTGGGCTGTCACTGCCAAGGACCTGGGTTCCATCCCTGGTCTGCGAACTAAGATCCCGCAAGCCTGGAGGCGTGGCCAAAAAAAAAAAGGAAAAAACAACAACAAAACGTATTATGCACACGCACAGAACACTACTGCTACTGAGGAGGCCCGATTTGTGCCTTCTGCCATTGATTGTCTTGTTGTTGTTTTCTGCTTAAAATAAAAAAGCTTTTATTTCAAGAGTATAAGATATAACAATTATAACTCCATATAACAGAAGTTTATATGTAACAGAAGTTTATGTTACCTCTTGATAAGAACAGTTGAATTTTTTGTAGGCCAGTTATAAAGGGAATTAATGAAAATTCTGAATAAATCTTGGTAGCTGTCATTGAAGACATTCATTCATTCATTCCGCAGACATTTACTGAATGTCTATTGTTTGCAGGTACATTTTAGGTATCCTCAAGATACAAATAAGAAAAGTACACTTCCAATTCAATATGAAGACAAAGCTTGCTAATAAGTAACACTGATATAAATGTATGTACCTTATGAATGAGAAGGAAATTTTTAAAGCAGGTGTGTGGACTCAAAGAGAAATATATGATTATCTCAACCAGTATATATTATTCATTAAAATTTCTTTGAAAAAGAAGTAACTTCTGCTCTAAAAATGGATGTATTTGGGTCTCCAACAATGTTAGATTGTTAACACTAAATATTTATGTACGGTGTTTAGACAAAGAACACTAACAACACGACAAAACAATTGCTATGAGTCTAGAAAACAATAAAAAATTTTCTGACATATTTTATGTTATAGAAATAAACTTTTTATATCCAATAGAAAATCTGACATTTCCTACACGCTGAAATATGAATACTACTTTATAAGTGTACCTTTTCATAAAAACTGTGCTAATAAAAGACAATGGTAACTTATAAAATTTCCATCACCTTTCAAGTTGCAGGCACCCCCACATATTAAGTAACAGTAAACTGAGAAAAAGAAAAATCATCTCAAGCTTCCAATTCTGCAGGGAGAAAGAAAAAAATTCACACTTTTGATCCTTTTATTTGAGACTATATACAATAATGCTAAAGAGCAAAGAGTTTATAATCAGACAGGCTTTATATAACCAGGCTGTGTTTTAATCCAGGGTCTAGTTCTTAAGAGTAGTGTTATCTTATCAAGGGTTAGGTTTTGAAGTCAGTGAATAAGATGAAAATAAGGTACACAAAATTTACCTTTGAAAACCCTTTAAGAATTGGTCCCCATTGGAAAACAACATGCCATCTCTTCATAAGTCATAATCACCAGTTTTCTTTCTGCCTTGTTTCCTCCATTAAGTACCCACTAAATTAGCTGGTGTGTGTTTAAGGATCACATTGTACAAAATAAGGAAACTCTAGGCTCTCACTAGTGTTAAATGGACTAGCAGGTGGGATCATCCGTATTATTTAAATTGTCACTTTCCTTCCCATCTTCCTCCCTGCAGGTATTAGTGAATTCACATAAGATTATTCATTATGCAAGTATAATGTGATGCCAGTGTAAACACTGATAAGCTTCAATATTAGTAAAACAATGAAAATAGCATCTCTTTCTCACAGACATTGAGAGAATTAGACCAGAGAATATATATAAATACTTAAGGCAGTGCCTGTCACATGGTAGGCATGTAATAAATTATAGTATTGTTTGTTTAGTTCAGCAAATTTATGAACAAAGTATTATCTTTCAACTTTGAAGGTAGGAGCAAAGGTCTTCCCAGCCCCCAAACACACAATACTATTTTCTTAAGGGACTAATACGATCCATCTTATGTTTCAGAAGGATGTGCTAATATAATCTCTGTTTGCCTCTCCAGATCTACTCTTCCCCTTTTCCACTCTGCTCTGTATCTTGGAAGGCCAACCTTAGTGGACTACTTCCACTGGGCTTCCTGATTTTCAGTTTGGGTTTGACCAATAAAAGTCATGGGCAGGAGACTGAAGGGAAGAGGATATGAAGTCCTATCTGTTTCCCTGTTTCCCTCCAGGCCGTGGGCCAGCTATGGCCTTTCTCTACCAAAGGCCATAGCTCTTGTTACCTGGCTTCCTACCACTAGAACTCTCTCTCTTGCTCTTGCATTTGGGAGGTGCTTTTTTCCCTGGCCCCTGCAGGCAACTGCTCTCCTTTGTCGTGTGGAGGATGGATTGGAAGGGAAGAAGACTGGAAGCAGGGAGATTACTTAGAAAGTACTTGCAGGCGGGAAATAACAGGACAGACATTAGATACATTTAGAATATTTCTAGTATAGGATAGAAAAGAAATTGTAACACTGGATGAAAGAGCAAGGGAGAGAGCCAGAAGGACTCTCAGGTATCTTGCTTCAGCAAACGGATGAAGATTGATGCCATTCACAGAGACAGGAGATGATACCATCTGATGTGCTTTTCTTGGGAAACTGATCATTTGCTTCTTTGAGGTATCCCTTGTATTTTATTCAGCACTTACTAGGACCTCACCTAGTCTCTTTTATGTGACTGTGAAAACTATTTGGGTACATGACTTTATTTTTGAGTAGTCAAAATTTTTAGAGCACTATATTTTAATTTAAAAAAATTTAAACAGCTCTATTGAGATAAAATCTACATAAAGTAAACTGTGTTTTTTTAAGTGTACAAGGTGATAAGCTTTGACATATGTATACCTGTGAAACCATCACCACAAGCAAGATAAGTAACATATGAACGACCACCCAAAGTTTCCTATTGGCCTTTTGTAGTCCCTCCTCTCACACACCACTTCTCACATTCCACTCTACCCCAGACCCAGGCAACAGCTATCTTCTTTCTGTCACTATACAGTAGGATGCATTTTATAGAAATCCATATAAGCTTTATATATTTATATTCATAAATAAAAATATATTTATGGATATATATAAATAGTACGTGTTTTCTTTCCTGGTTTTTTCACTCAGCCTAAGTATTTTGAGATTCATCCATATTGTGGTGTGTATTCCTTTAGTGTGTGTAGTGTTTCACTGTATGAATATACCATGATTGTTTATATATTCACCTGTTTATAGACATTGGTGTGGTCTCCAGGATTTTTTCTTATATGGATATATCAATTTAATGAAAGTGATTATATTTCTACATAAACTCCGATTCCTGCCACAAAAATTAGCAAATGCATATACCCTGAGAATCTAAAAATCAAAAGATAAGAATAAATAAAACTGAGCCTCCAAAAAAGTTATTACTTTGTGTTTTTATGACTTTCTGTTTTTAAGCAAATTGAATTTTTGCACACCCAGCACTACGGTCCATTCTAAATGAAAACTGAAAAATACACATGCCATCACCCACTTGCCTTCAGGACACAATGAACTAAATGAAAAAAAATATCCTGATGGTGGTTTATATCAGTTTTATTCCTATATCTAGCATTATATACACACAGAGTACTATACTCAATAGAAAATTCATTGTATTCTTTTAATCCAGTGGCAAGAAAAGAGTGGACAAAAACATAAGAATGTCATGAAAATACAAAGAAAGTAACAATGAAAAATGTGCTTAATCAACTTTGTAGGCTTTGTAAATTTTTGTGGGTCTAAAGATTGAGAAATCATTTCAATACTAATATTGAATTTCAGTGTAACTTTGCAATATACTGGATCTCAATGTCGAGACTGCTCTTGATTTTTCTGAAGTTTTTATTTAGTTCTCCAACTCCTGTTGCTGTAATAGTTATCTGGAGATTATTCTATAAAGAATCGTACATCTGAGGGAAGTCATATTTGTTTTAAATAAGCATTTTCTTCTGTATGGTTTTCAGAGTGATTTTCATCTGTTCCTGGAGGGGAATGAAAAACAGTCATCCCTCCAACAGGAAGCCTGGAGAAGCATCCAGCTCAGCTCTGTGGTCATGCACAGCTTCCTGTTACATTCCAGGAATTGCTCTTGGGTGTAAACAATCATCTTCCAGGGACAGGCCTTGGGTATCACTCTAAACTTGTAGAGCATAATCTGGCTATAGCTGTTAAATTCATTCTGATATAGCAGAAAGTCTCCATTTGTTGACTATGTCAAACTCTTGTCAAGCTCGTTCTAGTAAGCATAACTTTTAGGAAAGCAGAATGCATTATTGATTGGAGTTTATGCATCTTTTCCCCCAAATAAAGCACTCTTTGATTGATTGTTTCACCATGTTGAAAAGCATGTTTGAAAGAGGAATTTCCACAATGGTTTTACACTTTCTAGCATTTGCCAACAATAAACATAATAAACAAGGACCTGCCTGTAAAAATGCCCACAGCATCATCAGAATATGAGAATATTTAATTTGAGAAATCACTCAAAAATAAAACACAACTTTCTGAATAATATATATTGTGTTAGTCAGGACTTAGGACTTTACTGCATAAAGACCTCACAATCTATACTAAATGACTAGATAGAAATGCAGACAAGACACAAACAGTTAATCCCAAAGTTGATTAAGAGTGTAAACTGGGGCTTCCCTGGTGGCGCAGTGGCTGAGAATCTGCCTGCCAATGCAGGGGACACGGGTTCAAGCCCTGGTCTGGGAAGATCCCACATGCCGCGGAGCAACTAGGCCCGTGAGCCACAACTACTGAACCTGCGCGTCTGGAGCTTGTGCTCCACAACAAGAGAGGCCGCGACAGTGAGAGGCCCGCGCATCGCGGTGAAGAGTGGCCCCCACTCGCCACAACTAGAGAAAGCCCACGCACAGAAACGGAGACCCAACACAGCCAAAAATAAATAAATAAATAAGATTTTAAAAAATTTAAAAAAAAAAAGAGTGTAAACTGTGTTGTCCACTATGGGAGCTACCAGACTTGTGTGGCTATGTCAAGGTGAATATAAATTAATTAAAATAAAATAAAATTAATATTTCAATTCCTCAGGCTCACCAACCACATTTTTTTTTTTTTTTTTTTTTTTGCGGTACGCAGGCCTCTCACTGTTGTGGCCTCTCCCGTTGCGGAGCACAGGTTCTGGACGCACAGGCTCAGTGGCCACGGCTCACGGTCCCAGCCGCTCCGCGGCATGTGGGATCTTCCCCGACCGGGGCACGAACCCGTGCCCCCTGCATTGGCAGGCGGACTCTCAACCACTGCGCCACCAGGGAAGCCCCTCACCAACCACATTTTAAATGCTTGCTAACCACATACGGCTAGTGGCTATAATAGTATACAGCATACATGTAGAACATTTCCATCATCACAGAGAGTTCTATTGGACAGGGATGGTGTACAAAATATAATACATAAAGAAAAATTAAAGGAACTCATTATTTTAGCTCCTAGAAAAAAAGAATGAGTGACTTTTACACCATGTGAAGAATTTTTATGCTGTTTCTATACATTTAAAAAATTTGAGTGAGTCAGCTGACTTTTTTAAACTAAATTGATTAGAAGTTTTAACTATCATTACATAACATAGAGAGGCAAAACTAGATTTTATGGGATTTTAACCATATTTAATTTGGGACATATTTTAAAGAAAAGAAAGAAAATGGTACTCAAGAGAACATTTTTACAGAATGATAAAAGAAATAAAACAAATTATAACTTTTAAAAAACTGACAAATATCACAAACATCAAAAATTCAAAACTAGCATTTTTAGTGATTGCCTAACACATCTTTATACTCCCTAGATTTTGTCTCTTCATATGCCATTTCTCCAATATCATTTTGTAGAGAGAGAATAGAAAGACAATTCTAGTATGGTCAATTTTTTAAATTTGTTTTTTAATCATTGAGGTTAGGATGAACAAAAACATGTGACTTCACACATACACCTTTTTTTTTTTTAGTACTTGCAGGTTTATGCCCTACAAACAGATATTCTGATAAATTCTCCATTGTGTGATTCCCAATAAAAAGGAAAACTATAGATGATGAATTAATAATTTTATATGCCACACTATCAAGTATTCCTGACAAAGGAGAATCTCCATTTTGATTAGATGTTAGTGCGAACCAATTCCCTGCTTATAATTTTACATGGCTGAAAAATGGAAGCATTTCCCATAGATGAGCTTTTGGCTCCATACACTTCAACTCTTAATTTTCCTCAGTTCCCACATAGGTCCAGCGGCAAGGGCCATGGCATAAGCTCATATCATTTTACAGCATCTGGTGCTAAATCTTCATTTCACAGCACCTGGTTGGTCATCTAGGCAGCATGCAGGAATGGTCCTGGAAACAGTTCCTATCACTGGGTAACTAGCAACAACTAAACTACTTTTAGACATGACAATGAACCACGAAGAAAGTATGTTCCCTATATTCAAACTAAATGTATCCAACACTCAACTTCCCTTTCAGCTGAATCTCTAAAATGCTCCTGGCCATTCTACTGCCATCTATCACCAAAGGGAAGCAAGACAGAGAGTACATATGAATACAAAGTAATAGCAGTTTAACTAAGTACAATTAAAATATCTTACTTTTTCAAATTTTACAAAAATGTGACACAATGATAGGGTCTCTTCCAGGGCTTTGGAAGGAATCTATGCAAGTGAGAAACCATGAAGCTAAACTTGAGTAGTTTCATGGTAAATCCCACTGCAGCAAAGGATACATTCTTCGCTGACAGACTGAGAAATAAAAGTTGAAATATAAGGATTCTAGTTAAATATAAGATAGATTTCCTGACATGGTTGCTCAACGTCGACATTATGACTTAATAGATATGGGCTCACAAGTTCAATATTCAAGAAGCTGTTTATTTCTTTTCAGCTTCTTTGCCTTTGTTTAAAATATATTGCCATGAGATAAGTGGTAGCTTCTAAAATCTTCATGATCTAATATCCACATTTCCGTAACATAAAGTAACTGAGAGAGGGTCAAAGTGATATATGTCTACATTAAATAATTCCTTATAATATCAGAGAAACATAGCCATTACTGAGTGAAGTACATTTTAAAGAAGTAATTTTAAAAGAAACTGAAGGTAGCACGAGCAGTCTGTTATACTTATCCTCAATTATTATTGATGCTTTACTGAATTCTTGTTCTATCCTTTGATAAGAACAGGACAGTTTTTTTCTATACTTTTTTCTGTCAGGTTACCTAGAGAACTCTGGCTAAAAAAGCAGCTGTTTTTTTCCTTTCTCAAAAGAGATAGACAATGTTTTCTCATTTCCTTTTTCTTTCCCAGTCCTGCATAATACAAACAAAAACAACTCCTCATGGAGAATGGTTGGTAGATGTCAAAAGCATAATCTCATTGGCAGTCCACTCTCTCCAGTCTTCCTACACTGTCCAGAAGAGAAAGACCATAGAATCTCAACGATTGTTCTCCTCCAATCAAATTTTCTCTCCTGCAATTGCTGTTCTATATTTACATTACATAGAATATTCTCACTCTAAACGTCTTCATTCTTCCACCCTAAAATCACCAAATTAATAATTTAGCACCATTCACTTGTTTCTACGGCAACTATCACACTGTGAAACAGACACATCTGTTCCTTGATAAACTCACCTTGTGAACCAGCATACAGTCTAAAATTTTAAGTTTGTGTTAGAATAGAACTTCAAACAGATGCATTGGATCAGAGCACATCACATTAAGTTTCCTGAAAAGTGAAGTGAAGTGGTTTCTCCGTAACTGGAAAAGATTACAAGCTAAGACTGAACTTTTACAAAGTGTGATTTGTAAAGATCGTTTAAAAATCAACACATATTTCCTTAGTAACCAAAAGCATTGCACATAGGGTCTGCAAAAGAAACTAGACCCTTCTCCTATAGAAGACTGAAGTCTAGTTAAAAAAAAAATTAAAAGTCCTTTAAGTAATAATAGCATTAAATGCACAACAACTACAAAAGTAAGAAAAATTCACACAAAATATATGATTGTTATATGACTGTTATACACAGATTTAGAAGAATGATCCAAAGGAAAGAGTGTGAGTTACAGTTTTGGGGCGGATGATATGACATGAACAAAAGCAAAGAGATAGAAAAGCATGAGACATTTGGAAAGAGAAGGGTGACCCACTTTATTTCTGGCCTAATGGTAGCATGGGAATATATCAGAAGAAAAACTCAAAGGTGAGGACCAGAGTATAGATAGATGTGGGGCTTGAATTCAAGTTAAGCGTTTTATTCTATAGATAATGCAAATACACTGGGGAAAAAATCCTTACAGATTAATGAAGCAATGAGTATTATATTTTAGGAGAAATCATCTGGCAGTTCTATCAACATCATATCAAATATAGAGGGAAGATCAGAAGCAAAGATATTTGTTCTATTATTAGAATCCCATATGTTGCAGCATTCTTTAGTTCTGGGAAAGATTTATTTGGTATAAGAAAATATTTTTGCTTATTAAATCATATGAGGGAACTCCCCTGGCAGTCCAATGGTTAAAACTTCATCTTCCAATGCAGGGGGTGCAAGTTGGACCCTTGATCAGGGAGCTAAGATCCTACATGCCTTGCGGCCAAAAAACATAAAACAGAAGCAATATTGTAACAAATTCAATAAAGACTTTAAAAAATGGTCCACATCAAAAAACTCTTTTTAAAAAATCTTTTTAAAAAATCATATGAAATGGCATTTTATTTAAGAATTTTATGTCTATGTACATTGATGAGACTGATCTATGGTTTTCTCTATAGTGGAATCCTAATCATTTTATTTATTTATTTTTTTACTTATTTGTTTTGAATTTTATTTTATTTATTTTTTATACAACAGGTTCTTATTTGTTATCTATTTTACACATATTACATATATATGTAACCATTTTATTAATGATACAATTTATTGAGTGCTTCCTATGTGTCTAGAACTATGCCAATTGTTTTCCATCTACTTGTATGTCATTTCATACTTACAGCAACCCCTCCTTATTTTACAGCAGATGAAATTTAAGCCTATAGCTGGCCACTGGCCCAAAGCTACACAATTAATAAGTGGCAGAGTAAGAATTTGAACTCAGGCTGGCTTATTCAGAAGCTGGTGCTCTGACCACTACACTATGCTGTCTTATAGGATAAGATTTATTGTAGAATAAATCAAGAAATTCATGATATTTCTATTTATTCTAAAACTAATTCCACGTAATGAAAAGTATCCATTTCTTTAAATGGTGTAAAAATACCCCAGAGGATCTACTGCGTCTAGCTGTGTTTGCATGGTACATAGTATTTGGATATGAACCTTCTTCACATTAATTAATTCAAATGTAACAAAGCACTTACTCTTCTAGACAGCAAATGCTAGAGATAAAGAAATTATATGGCCACATCTCTCCTTTTAAGAGCTCACATTTTGATAGAGAAAATACACTTGTAAATAAGTACATTATTTACAAGAATCTCAACAAACTCAAAGGAGGATAAACTCAGAGACCCACACCTACACACATCATAGTCAAATTGTCAAAAGACAGAGACTTTGAAATGGGATCTGTTCACAATTCACATTCTACCAGCTGTTTAAATAAGAATTAATGATCATCGTTCACAAACTCATCTTTACTCTTGCTTCCTAAGATCACTTACCAAATAAACTATCTGTATACAGTAGATTGAGTTCTGCTCTCGGAGAATCTCAAACTAAGACAAGAGTTACCACCAGGAATTTCCATAGCAGCATTGTCTGTAATGGCACTATATATGTATGTGTGTATATATACATATATATGTATGTATATATATATATACATATGCAGAAAAGTCCATTGACACATAAATGGAAAAATAAATTGTGGTATATACAGAATGGGATTAAATACTGGAGTTAAAATGATATAAGAAGTAATCACAAAAGAATACATACAGAATAATTCCATTTATATAGAGCTCAAAAACAGACAAAACTCAACAATATTGTTGTTTTTGTTTAAGGAATATGTTCACATGTGGTAAGGCTATAAATAAAATCAAAGAAATGATAAATACAACATTCATAGATACCCCTTAGTGATACAGAAAGAGAGCTTCCCAGTTACTGGTAATGTATTCCTTAAGCTGGATTGTGGGTACATTGGTGTTGGTTTTACTATTTTTTACATCATACTTTTATCTTTATGCCACACATATATCCCATTTAAAGTTTTATATGAATGAATGATATATTTATTGGACATTTTAACAACTCTAGTCAATTTTTAAATTAAAAAAATATTAGCTTGAAGCATGAAAAGTGGATTTTTTAAATATAAGCTTTGTGAAATGATAGACATTTAACTTTAAAAAAACCAACAAAGTTGCTCTTTTACAAACAGCATTTTCAAATTCTACCAGGGAAAATCCTAGGAGGAGAAAAAGTGTTTCTTCCGTAGGCAGAGGAAACATCTGCCAAGACTGAATTTCAGGAGGGAATAAATTTTGTAATTTACCAGCGAGACGGCTGCCAAACCTTAGTGACTGAAGCTCTAAACCAAGAGGCAGCAGATTTAAGGTGCTTTTCTTCTTCCCCTTCACATTCCAGTTTGCTTACTGGATACAAGCCAAGACCTTTAGATGACTCAATTTTTCACTCCATAAGATGAAGACAATACTTGCCATCTCCCATATAGAGGTTATGAGGATTAATCTGTCCATAAAGCATTTGAAGGTCTTTGCAATAAAGATTAAAACCACATATAAAATTGTTGTATTTTATAGGTGTGAGTTTGCAAGACCAGTTACCTTGAAATTATTTATTTTCTAAGAATTATGCCTGTAGTTTAAGATTCTATGACACCAAATATAGGGTTTGATCTTAGTTATAGATTCAGGGTCTTGAATAACGAAGCTTCTCATTGACATGGTTATTTAAGAAAGACAACAGCAATTTTCCACTTATTATTTTTGCACGCATTTACTCTTCCTGGAATATGGCTGAAATTATAAATACGGAAGCTGGTTACTACTTACTTCCAGAAACCATCCTACAAGTGGCACTGGATGGGTAGTGTTGCTGGTTTAAAATTTGGAAATCTAAATGTAAAATAAAAGGTGGATATAAATATTACCTCACAAAATGCCCGTGACCAAGCCAAGGATTTTTTTTTCTTCATTAAAAATCATGTCATTAACATTATAGTTTACTGTTAAATATTGCTTACACTGTATTTACGTATTATATTAGCATGAGGACGTAAATACCTTTTAGGCATTCATGTCTGTCTCTTCTCTAAATTTGTTAACAATATCAATTCATCATCTTGTAAAGGTATTTTTACTTTCAAGATTTAAGACATTGAAAAATAACTCTGGGTTTCAAGTCACTGCAGCATCAGGGTCAGGAGGCATTAGCCTAGCTTTTAGAGAGATCGAAGTATTTTCCATTCTGTTTGCAATTTAACTGGATGCATTTAACGAGCTCACTTTTCTTTCCATATGACATCCCCTACTCATTTTTTTCATTTATTCATTCATTCAACAGATATTTAGTAAATGCCTACCTACTATGTGCAGAAGCTTTGCTAGGTGAAGAGATGCCAGAAAAACATCATCCCCGCCTTCAAAAAAATTTATAGTCTACTAGGCAAGATAGAAGAAATACATGATTATGATTCAGTATGTTTTTCTAAATCAGCCCTTCAGAAGAAAAACAAAAGTATTTCTGTGGCATCCATGTGTGAATGATCATGTCAAACCCCTACCTAAAACCTCTCCATGGCTTTCATGGGTTTGAACTTGAACTTGGTACCCAGGATGGTCGTGAACATCCTTTGCTCACCATCACCAGGACAACACTCTCCTGCAGGCGCACTGATTTCTCACAGCCCCAGCTGTACCACACTTCTCTCTCTTCCTTTGCCTATGCAGTGCCCTCTCCTTGGCGTGCCTACTTGTACATCAATTTTTGCTAGATAATTCTTCGTCTTCAGGTCTGAACGTAGGAGTCTTTTCTGGAAAGCCGTCTCTGATTCCTTCAGTTTTATTTAGATACCTCTCCTCTTTGCTCTCATGGATTTGTGTGCATATCTTACAGCATTTATCTTTTCCCTTTAAGTGATTTCCCCTGGTTGTCTTATTCAGTCCTTGAAAGCACCACTATCTTACTCATCTTTGACCCTATTACCTATCACAGTTCTTTCTCTCATAGTATCTACTCAATAAACCCTGCTGACTTAGCGCCTCACAAAATGAATAAATAATTACACCTGAATATAAACATACATCTGATAGAAGAAAACACAGAAAATATAAGAGCCCATAGGAAAAACACATAAGTCAAAATACGTATAAAGTTAGGGGATAGGCAAAAGATTGAACGCTCCCCTGCAAAGATGATATTTCCTATGTCAAGCTTGGAAGGATGGCTAGGTATTAGCCAGGCACAGAGATGGAAATAGGAATGCTTTGATATGAACTAGTGTCTTCATACTGAGGGAACATCATATAATATGGCACAGAAATGAAAGTGAGGGAACTGAGCTTGTACTGCTGCTTTACAAACAAGACAGAACTGACCCCCTCACCACAGCCAAAAGTGGAGTACGAGGTAGTTATATTTTCCCTCCGTCCCACCTACTCTTAGATCATAACTGTCTGCCTGACCAGGTTAGATGTTCTCCAACTCCCCTCATTCTTTCCCTCCTGCCTTCCTTGCCTCTCCTTCCCTGCCTCTTCTCTATGGCTTCTTTTTCTTATAGTTCCCATCTTTTTTCTTTTTTTTTTTATATTCCTCCTTTCTGTTAAAACAATGGCTGATTACAAGCTTTTTTCCCCTCACAATTCAGAACCTTTTGGGACCTTAGAGATCATTCTGACCAACTCCATTTTACAGATGGGGACATGGGGATCAAAACAAGACTCTTCCAGCTTCTTACAACAATCATTCTCAGTGTCACAGCAAAAAAAAAAGCAGGACTCGGTCTCCTAACTTCTAATGAAATACCTTCAGACTCTGTACTGTCAGGCTGCTACAACCCTACTGAGTTTTAACAATTTATTTAAGTTCAGAAGAATAGCTTTGAAACTGTGGTTCCCCCAGCAGTTTCTCTCCACATGGGCTGTGATATTGACTTTCTGGAGATTGCAATCCTGTGAATGTGGGAAACAATATTATTTTGATGATGTAAATTTAGAGCATCTAATTCTCGTTACAACATGTGTTTTTACATCAGAGCATCGTGTATGCAGCAGAGCGGGAGATTATTAATGACTGGCATAGGCATTTGTCTCAGGAATTCTGCACTGATGGCCTGACCCTCTTCCTGTGAAATGAGGAGTAAGAAAGAGTAACAGGTGGATCTAGGAAGACATTTGAGAAACCGCACCATTCTCAATGACATCTCAGCTCTTCAGGAAAATGATTAAACTCTTGAAAGGTTTGCTGTGGAGTGATCTTTGGTAGGAACTGGTGAATGGCAAGACTGTTTGCTTGAGTTGCATGAAATCAGAAGTGAGAAGGTACTCACTGTAGCAGCCAGTGCTAATACCTGTCCAACAGCCGTACCCTTGCTTTTCTTAATTAACAAATGTAGCCGGAGGACAGCTGGGGATTTGGGTTTCCTTATAAAGGTGACTCTTTGTCTCCTCTTTTTCCTTTTTCCTACTGGAAGTGTGGTCAGGAGAATGAACGTGAAGCAGCCGTCTACATCCAGGAGGATAAGAGCCTTAGCCCTACACTGAGGGTGGAGGAACAGAAAGAAGAAGAGAGCCCAGGGCAATGATGACATTGTGAAGCCAGACTGAGAAAAATAATCCCCTATTTGTTTGAGCCATTGCTGTTGCATTCCTGTTACATGCTGCTAAAAGAAAATCCTAACCGATAAATAGGCAAAGGTAGAGAAGGGGGAGAGAAGACCACGAGGAAATATGCTGGAGAGGAGTTTGTGGAAATCATGGGGAGGGCTTTGAATTCTCACAGAGCGTGAACTGGGGAGCCTGAACAAATTGTACCCCAAACCTAAGGAAAACAGAGGTTCCAGTGTACATTTTTGCAGCATGGTCTAGCAAGGACTTCAGTTTTAACCTAATCTATCTTTATCCTAAGACTTGAGCATATCTGGTCAAACCTATAGGTCCTAGGAGGTAGGAATCTATTTCCATGAGAGTCCAAGGATCTTTCTGAAGAAGAATTCATCCTTAGGAGAGAAAATGTAGGTGTATATGAGACTGTTTCAAGGATAAAAGATTATCGTCAGAGGGAAATGTTCTGCACAGTAATTTTATATCAGATTCCTCTCTGGCCAAATGCCCAAGGACTCCCACCTGAGTCCTAGGACAAGGAGGCTGCAAAGGAAAGAGTAAAGCTAAAAGGAGCTTTGTCTAAATACCCTCCTGTGACAGGAGTTATGGTGCTGAAGACAATCACTGCAGTGGTGGTAAAAAGACTGGTATAAGTGACAGGCACCGCGATGACAATTTCACTGCTCTCAAGTGAAGGCATTAGAAATCCTGGTGCAGAGTTCTGAACGTACCCTACATGTAACATAACCACAGACACTGTCTCTAAAGGTGTCCCCTCACAAGATTCCCATCAGCAGGTTATTCAAACACCACTCTAGGTTCTGCTATGAAGGAATGCTGCAGATAGAATGAAGGTTAGTAATCAGCTGACTTTAAGATAGCGTGAGCCCAAGGTAATCACCTCTGAGATCTTAAACGCCAAAGAAAAAGGGAGAAGAAGAGAGCAGGAGAGATGAAACAGACAGGGAGGTCAGAGAGAATCAGAGCATAAGAAGGACCTGACCTGCCTTTGCTGGCTTTAACAATGAGGGGGACAGTAAGTCTGGGAATTCATGTTGTCTTTAGAAGCTGAGAATGGCCCCCACCACCAGCCAGCAAGGAAAAGAATTTCAGCCCTCTGGCCACCTAGAACTGAATATTCCCAACAACTGGAATCAGTTTGGAAGCAAATTCTTTCCCAGAGCCTCCAGTAAGGAATGCAGCTTCCCAATGCCTTGATTTTAGCCTGGCGAGTTGCATATTGGACTTCTGATCTATCAAGCTGTGAGTTAATAAGTTTTGTTTTAAACTGCTAAGTCCCTGGTAACTACTTATGGCAACAACAGAATACTAATACACTATTCTACTGTATTACAATTAATTCTCTGTATCTGTCTCCTCTAGTAAATTCCTATCCCTTAAGGCAAGAAGGATATCTTTGTCATGTTATTTTCTTATTTGTCTATTTCTTCTACTCCTCCTAGCTAAACTCTCTCTTCTGTTTAGTTTTTCTCTATTTTGCTATAGAAATTCTAGTACCTTTCCTTTAAAATATTTGTGATTTGTTTTCAAATACCTTTGCAAGATTGATGGTTCAAATATATTTACAAGAATGATGGTGTTTGATTATTGCTAAGGTCTTTTTGCACAAGAGTCATGTATTAGTCTGTTCAGGCTGCCATAATAAAATATCACAGACAGGGTAGTTTAAACAGCAGACATTTATTTTCTCACAATTCTAAAGGCTAGAAGTCCAAGATCAAGGTAGAGTAAGGTTGGTTTCTGGTGAGGCCTCTCTTCCTGGCTTACAGACAACAGCCTTCTCACTGTGTCCTCACATGTCCTTTTCTCTGTCCATCAGCTCAAATAAAGAGAGAGATTTAGTGTCTCTTCCTCTACTTATAGAGACAACAGCCCTAACAGATAAGAGCCTACTTTTATGATCTCTTTTAACCTTAATTATCTCCATAAAGGCCCTAAATCCAAATGCAGTTATATTTGAGGTTAGGGTTGCAACACGAATTTTGAGGTGACACGATTCAGTCCATAACAGGACAATAGGGTCTAGCTTTATTTTCATCTCAAATAATGAGTTATGCTTCAAATAGGCATGCATATGTTGTGCTCATTTACAGTTCTGCTATTGTATACTATCAGGTTCATTGGGGAAAGCTGTAGCGACAGTGTTAGGCCTCTTTCAATCCTCAGTGATGTAAAGTTTGATGCCATTTTATTATTTTTTTATTTTATTTTTATTGGAGTATGGTTGCTTTACAGTGTTGTGTTAGCCTCCACTGCATAACATATTATCATTTGTAATTTTATTACTTTCACATTTGTATTTATGATCCAGTGGAAAATACATTGAAAGATCTCTTTGTTTTGAAAAAATAAGCAAAAAATGATATTAAAAAGATTGCAAAACTGAAACTGTTGTTTCTATTTTAAAGGACAATTTTTTCCTCTCATAATTTATTGTAAAATAATTTTATTAAACAAAATGAACATACTCACTATGGAAAACTGGGAACCAAAATTAGAGTAAAAATTAGGTCTGGTCATCAAACTAATTTACCCTTTACACTGCAGTTTGTTCTGCTTTTCTTACTGGCATAGTCACACTCTGGGGGAGCGAAAAGGAATTTCTATTTTACTTTTCAGTCAGCACTTTCTGGAACTTGTTAAATCCTTAAAAACTGCATAATACGTACCCCAAAACAGCTTTAAGCAAGTAATTTTTGCTTTGGATTTGTGATTAACATTCAACTAAAAGTCATAGGAATAGTGTTAAGTGAGAATAGCAGACGATAACACAGTGCTCATTTAAATAAGGGGTCAGTATTTTTGTTTTTCTTCCTGTAAAAAGCCAGATAGCAAATATTTTAGACTTTGCAGTTCATAAGGTCTCTTCTGTCACAACTATGTTATGTTGACACAGTAGCATAAGAGCAACTGTACACAATAGCCGTGGGAGTGGCTGTGTTTCAATAAAGCTTTATTTATTAAAAAAACCTGGAGTTAGCCTGTGCCTTTTAGTTTGTGGAGCCTTCATTTAAATCAAAGTGTGTTTCTGGTACCAACAGCATCAGCAGCTTCTGGGAACTTGTTAGAATCACAAAGTATTAGATCTCACCCCAGATGCACTGAATCAGAAACTCTGGGTGTGAGGTCACAATATATTTTAACAAGCCCTCCATGTGATTCTGAACTTTGACCACTAGTGAGTTAAACTATTAATAATGTATGTTAATATATATTTTCATCAACATATCACAGCTTTGCTTATATAGCATTGTAAACTATTAAAAACAACGATGATTTCCAAATTTATGAGAACCATACAGTGTTTTATAGCATTATTATACAAACTGAGCCAGGAAGTTGCATTCATAAATAATGCACTCTTATATACAAAGAGTTTAGCTTATTCCTCTTTCTGTCCTCTACTCCAAGAAGCACATAGTAGGCACTAAAAAAAAGACTTTTTTAAAAATTAATTAATTTATTTTTGGCTGCACTGGGTCTTTGTTGCTGCCCACGGGCTTTCTGTAGTTGCGGTGAGCGGGGGCCACTCTTTGTTGTGGTGTACGGCCTTCTTATTGCAGCGGCTTCTCTTCTTGCGGGGCACAGGCTCTAGGCACTCGGGCTTCTGTAGCTGTAGCACGTGGGCTCAGTAGTTGTGGCTTGCGGGCTTAGTTGCTCCGCGGCATGTGGGATCTCCCCAGACTAGGGATCAAACCCATGTCCCCTGCATTGGCAGGCTGATTCCTAACCACTGCACACCAGGGAAGACCCTAAAGAACGATTTTTTGAATAAACAAAGTCAAAAATAAGAAAAGATGAAAAATAACGTACTGACTGATTTTCCTCAAAGTATAGATTGATGAGGAAACTAATTAACTGTGCTGATTGCAACTCTTTTGGTTTTTAAACATTGAATGAATGAATAAATGAATAACCCAAATAGGAGATAAAGAAAACAACCTGACTTTTCTGTGAATATTAAGATAATATTCTCTATGCCTGAACAATTTATAAGTAGCAGAAATAGAAATATGCATAATTTTAAACACTGATGGAAGCCTATGGTCAAAGGTTCACATTCTTCCTTCCAGTCTGAAATTTCTCATGATTTTCTATCTTCAAAATGTGAAAACAAAGTACTCAGAAGTAAGGAAAATTTCCAAAATGTAAGTGCAATTTTGAGATAAAGTTACTAAGGAGAAACAATGTGAATGTTTCCTCTAAAAAAGTTGCTGCTTTCTGCCTTCTTCATACACACCGTCCCCTGTCATCCCTAAACAGTATCCTCCCTAGGCCAAAACTCAGCCCTGAAGTGTGCCCTAAGGAAGCAGACTGGACTTAGACCAGACATTGTAAACCTATATCCTCCACTAGAGGGCATTTATCATTTTGTTTGGGTCAATCTATCAAATGTCAATTGCAGAATGTTTCCAGAAATCATGGTCTCTGGAACTCCTCCATAGAGCTGCTCCTTTAAGTGTTCTAGAATTTACCTGTTAGCTTTTCCTTCCTATTTTCTTCACAGTTATTACTTTTTAACAATGTGATGGCACATAGTAGATGTTTAATCCAAATTTTTAAATGAATGTGTGAACCCATTACACATATATATCAATGTTTTATATATAATAATTATAATATATTAGACACTGTAATAAAAATGATATCTATATATCTATCTATCTTTGGAACTTTTAGCAAATATCCAATCCTTACAACATTACCCAGGAGTGACTTCAGTAAGATGGTAGAGTAGGATATATTAGCCTTCATCCTCTTGCACACACACACACACACACACACACACACACACACAAATTAAACAGCTATCCACAAACAAAAATAGCCCTGGGAAGGCTCAAGAGTCTACCTAGGGGCCTACTGCAACACAATGGAGCAAAAAAATGGAGAATAAGTATACAGAAAGGATCGGATCTCAGGGAAGATCAATCCAAATAGCCAAAGCAATCTTGAGAAAGAACAAAACTATAAGCATCACAATTGCTGATTTCAAACTATACTACAAAGCCATAGTAATCCAAACAGTATGGTACTGACATAAAAATAGACACATAGACTAGTGGAACAGAATAGAGAGCCCAGACCTAAACTCACACAAATATGGTCAACTAATTTTGAAAAGTGTGCAAGAACACACAATGGGGAAAGGATAGTCTTTTCAATAAGTGGTTCTGGGAAACCTGGGTATTCACATGCAAAAAAATGAAACTGGACCCCTATCTTACACCACTCTAAAAAATTAATGTGAAATAGGTTAAAGACCTATGTAAAACCTGAAACCATACAAATCCTTGAAGAAAATGTGGGGTAAAATTCCTTGACATTGTCTTGCAGGAATTTTTTGGATATGCCACCAAAAGCACAAGCAACAAATGAAAAACAAACAAGTGGGACTACATCAAACTAAAAAGCTTCTTCACAGCAAAAGAAACAATCAACAAAATGAAAAGGCAACCTAAAGAATAGGAGAAAATATTTGCAAACCATTTATCTGATCGTGGTTAATATCTAAAATTTATGAGGAACTCATACAACTTAGTAGCACAAAAACAAACAAACAAAAAACCCCCAATAATCTGATTGGAAAATAGGCAGAGGACCTGAATAGACATTTTTCCAAAGAAGATATACAAATGGCCAACAAGTACACAAAAATATGCTCAAGATCATTAATCATCAGGGAAATGGAAATGAAAACCACAGTGAGATATTACCCGACACCTGTTAGGATAGCTGTTATCAAAAAGTCAAGAAAACAAATATTGGCAAGGATATGGAGAAAAGGGAACCCTTGTGCACTGTTAGCAAAAATGTAAATTGGTATAGCTATTATGCAAACAGTATGGAGGGTCTTCAAAATATTAAAATTAGAATTACCATAGGATAGAGTAATCCCCCTTCTGGATATACATATGAAGGAAATAAAATCATTATCTCAGTGAGATATCTGCACTTCTATGTTCAGTGGAGCATTAGTCACAATAACCATGACATGGAAACAACCTAAGCTTGTTGATGGATGAATGGTTAAAGAAAATGTGAGATACATATCACATTATATTTCATTATATATGTAATGGAACTTTATTCAGCCATAAAAAAGAAAGAAATAGTGCCATTTGTGACAACATGGATGAACATAGAAGACATTAGGCTAAGCCAGACAGAAAAACAGTATCACTTATGTTTGGAATCTAAAAAACAAAGTCAAACTCATAGAAACAGAGTAGAATGGTGGTTGACAACAAGTGGAAGGAAGAGAAAATGGGTAGATGTTGGTCAAACAGCACAGACATTCAACAATAAGATGAATAAGATCTGAGGATCTAATGTACAGAAGGAAACTGAAAATGGTTGTCAATTATTTGTATATTTATAAATACTGAAACTAGTTGTTTAGAACAAAGCAGACAACAATTTATATATTTGAGTTACTTATTGAATTATCTAACTCTTTGGGCTATAGAGATATAGCTTCAAATTTTAGCTATACAAGGTAGATTCAGTTTCAAGATACATTCAAGGAATTGGTTATTAAATAACTTCAACTATTACTAATTTCTTTATGATAATCTAATTAAATTCAATTAGTTAGCATTTTTGCACAAAGTTCACTATGTGTATGTATAGTGTTAAGGGTCTTTTCATTATATAATTTCATAAATAAAAAAGAGGTTTTGGTTACTACAAATGTGTGCTCTTTGTTTTTATTAACAGATTTCAGATTGATAACAACTGTAAATAAATAATACAAAGTTATTAATCCATTATTTTGCTTACCAATCGTACTGTCAGATGACTACCCCTTAAAACATCAATGTTGGGGATATAAGCTAACTTAGAGTTTAAAGGGCTTATCCACTGTTGATATAGGTTTCAAAAATCTCACTGCCAACTATACTTTAGATGTCTGTTGAAAATTAAATGGAAAGAGTTTAGAATTGCTCATCATTTTTCACATTCTCCAAGCAAGAACAACATCAAGGCTTTCATCTTTGGGTCAGCACAGTGTGTCATTTAGCAAAGTCCACTGAAATCGTCTTATGTAAATTATGGAACAGAAACATTCACTTATTAACTGAATATCAATGAACAGAAGAGGTATTTGTTACAACTGATAAGGGAATCTTGTGTCTATGGGAGAAAAAGGTTGTGTTTCAAAAACTTTATAACTATCAGCCCTGTGTTTGGTTAAGATAAGAGCTGTTATATTAACTATATTCATGAGGTAACAGTAAATAATTTGAAAAAAGTGAAATAAATAGTGAAAAACTGAAATAAAAGTGAAGTAAAGTGAAAAAGTGAGGTTTTTATTGATTTTTTAAATTGTCCTTTAAAATATCATCTATTACTAGTTCTCCAAGAGAAGCTATAATTAAAAATTTTTTATGAATTTCCTTAAAATATTATATATCAATTGATCTATTGATCCATCTATCCTTAAATCAGTGTCTTTCAGACAATAAGTAAATACATAAAGACACATCATACTAAAAATAACATTTTTAAATCAATAAAATGTAATACTTCCTAAGCAGAATGTTACATGCTACCTCTTTTCAGATTTTGAATTATTTAATATAAGAAGCTTCATTTTTGTCTAAACTTTTATATCATTAAAATAATTTTTAGCATTAAAATTTTAAAACAACTATGAGATAAATAGATTTTCAACTTTTTATTTGGAAATAATTTCAAACTTATGAAAAATTGCAAAAGTGAGAACAGTAAAAAAAATCTATATACCCTTTCATATATTGTTAAAATTTTATCCCATTTGCTTTATAATTAGATCTGTGTATACATATATGTAAGTGTGTGTGGGGGGGATGTCTTTTCTGAAACATTTGAGGGTAAAAAATATACTTCATGACACTTTCCCTTAAGTGTCTCAGTGTGAATTTCCTGCATTGAATAGGGATATCGTCTTACTGAATCACAGTACAATTACTAACTTCAGCAATTAACAGATAAATTACTTTTGTTTAGTCAACCATCATTCTTCCAGCTTTGTCAATTGACACAGTAATGTACTTTATAATATTTTCTCCTTTAGTATAGAATCCGAACTAGAGTCAGATACGGCATTGGGTTGTTAAGCCTCATTAGCCTTCTTCAGGAAGACTGGAAATGGAACATTTCCTTAGCTTTTCTTTGTCTCTCGTGACATTGACACTTTTAAAGAATTGGGTCTTCTTTTTTCCAATAGACCATTTCTCATTTTAGATTTGTCTGATATTTCCTCACGATTAGACTCAGGGTGTGCATTTCCAGTTAGAGTACTGCATTGGTGATGTTGTATCCTCTTAAGGGGCATACAATGTCCATCTGTTCTTCACTGATGATAATAATTTTGGTCACGAGTCAAGGTGTTCTCTGATTTCTCAACTGTGCAATTACTAATTTTTCCCATGTAACTGAGAAAAAGTTTTGGAGGACACTCTTTAAGACTATGCAAATATGCTGATCCTCTAGACTTAGTATCTACTTACGATTCTTTCCTCTTCAGATCTCTACTGTGGTGGTTGCAAAAGCTGATTTTTCAACTCCAGCATTCCCTCCACATTTACAACTCGACCCTCAGTATTTTATTGAGATATAATTGACATATAGCACTGTATAAATTTAAGAATAATTATTTCACTTAAATACATCATAAAATGATTATCACAATAAGTTTAGTGAACATCAGTCATCTCATACAAATACAAAATTAAAGAAACAGAAAAATTTTTTTGTGATGACAACTCAACAACTTTCATATATAACATACAGCAGTATTAGTTAATATTTATCATGTTGTACATTACATCCATCGTACTTATGTATCTTCTAACTGGAAGTTTGCACCTTTTGTCTGCCTTCATCCAATTACTGCCTGCCCCCTGGCCCCCCAGTTCTAGTAACCACAAATCTGATCTCTTTTTCCATGAGTCTGTTTGTTTGTGAAGGATAATTGACCTACAACACTATGTTAGTTCCTGATACAAAACATAGTGTTTTGATATTTCTATACATTTCAAAATGATCACAGGGATAAGTCTAGTTACAATATGTGACCACCCAAAGATATTACACAGTTATTGACTATATTCCCCTGGCCGTACATTTCATACCCATGAGGCATTTATTTTGCAGCTGGAAGTTTGTACCTCTTAATCTCCCTCACCTATTTCTTTGCTTCCTGCTGTAACATATGTATTTTTTTCCTTCCTTCCTTCCTTCCTTCCTTTTCTTTTTTGTTGTTGTTGTGTGGTGGTTGTTTTGTTCTTTCTTACCTTACAGCATAAAGGTAGCATAAAGATTTTTTATTACTGTCTCATCTTATAGTTACCTTGTTTCCTTCTAGGCATCAGCCATTTCTCCAAGGAGCCATTATGGTGTGGAAAGGTCTTAGAGATCAATACCTGGGCTCTGGGTGTGGTCTCCAAATGTATTTTGATAAGGGTTAAGAACTGGTTAAATCTTGTCAAACGGTTGGATTAGTTATTTGACTAAAGTAGATCTGGCTTATGTATAGGCAATGCCTAGTTCTACTTTACTATATATTGAGATTTCATACTGATAATAAAAATAGCATGGTGATTTTCTGAGCCCTCCCCCCTCCCCCCAAAAAAACTTTTAAAGATGTATATGCAGACTTGTGGTTACCAGAGGCGGCGATGGGGGGAGAGTGAATTGGATGAAGGCTGTTACTTTCAGTTACAAGATAAATAAGTACTAAGATGTAGTATACAACATGACAAATATAATTAACACAGCTGTATGTTATATATGAGAGTAAATCCTAGGAGCCCTCATCACAAACATTTTTTTATTTCTTTAATTTTGTTTCTATATGAGATGATGAATGTTCACTAAACTTATTGTAATAATTATTTTATGATGTATTTAAGTCAAATCATCATGCTGAACACCTTAAACTTACACAGTGCTGTATGTCAATTGTATCTCAATAAAACTGGAAGAAAAAAAAAGATAAAGATATTTACACTGACACCATGATGGCACTCTTTAGTGGTACATAGCGACCATCAGACTTTTCAAGGTATCTCTTTACATGGTTCAGATCAGTCTAAAAGGAAAATGCATTCTTTCACAGAATGGGAAATTCCTGTAACTTTTCTGATGAAAGAATAAATTGTTTCATATTTTCATGCCCTAAATTTCCCCCAAGGGCCCAAAACACCTCAAAAAGAAATTGAAACTCCACATTTACATATCCCCTTGTTCTTTAAAGGATGTAATTGGAAAGGAAGATTGCAATAATATTCTTAAAAGGACACAAAATTTCAACTTTGGGGCTTCCCTGGTGGCGCAGTGGTGGAGAGTCCGCCTGCCGATGCAAGGGATGCGGGTTCGTGCCCCGGTCCGGGAAGATGCCACATGCCGCGGAGCGGCTGGGCCCGTGAGCCATGGTTGCTGAGTCTGCGCGTCTGGAGGCTGTGCTCCGCAACAGGAGAGGCCACAACAGTGAGAGGCCCACGTACCGCAAAAAAAAAAAAAAAAAAAAAAAAAATTTCAACTTTGTTTATATTTATTGGAATAATACTTTCACTGGCTCAAGTTAAAATCAATGGAGAAGTATTTCTACTCAGAAGAGAACCAAACAATCTGAAATCTCAGCATCTTAAAGGCAGTGAGATAGAAACATTGCCCTGTAAAGAATGTTAAGAAATATACAAGTGTCTCTAAAAAAGATTCCTATTTCTAGGAAATGCTGCAACTAAGAAAAGTGAAAGTATGTTCATTCTATTGTCTGAGACGATGAAAAGCCAAGATTTGTCATAATTGAAAATATAAAGACATTTCACCAGGTCAGGAAGCTAGTACATTATCTACCTATGTTTTAGTACTTCATTGCAAGGTTTTTATTATATTATCAGCAACAGGCAAAAGAGTCTCATAAGTAGACAAGAAAAAGAATAAGTGAAGGGGACTTCCCTGGTGGTCCAGTGGGTAAGACTCCACGCTCCCAATGCAGTGGGCCTGGGTTTGATCCCTGGTCGGGGAACTAGATCCCGCATGCCACAACGAAGAAGTCCACGTGCCACAACTAAGACCTGGTGTAGCCAAGATAAATAAATAAATATTTTTTAAATTATACTTAAAAAAAAGAAAAAATAGAGAATGAATATTGCTGAATAGTACTATAAAAGCAGGCAAATTTACAGGGGCATTCATGTTGATATCACAATATGAAAATATCTGTCTATAATCAAATTTTAAAAGCTTAAGAATCAGCCATGTATTTTAACTATTTATACCCTAAAAATACTCATAAGTTATTTGCTTCTATGTTATTCAAATAATAATTAAGACACTTGACAATTCTTGAAACTGAGACATGAGAGAAATTTTTCCTACAGATACTTGTTAAGAGGACATAATAATGTAAGAGCATTCTTATAATAAATACAATAAAAACAAATATAATAATATTTATTTTAACATCTTTTAGCATCCCTCAATGTAAAGCAGCGTTTATTCAATAAAAACAAAAAAAATGTTCCATAAAAGGGACACTGTGGAGATTAATGGGTTTGTAAAACAATATAGTTGAGGTATACATTCTGTTGATCTTGTTTAATCTATGGACACGTTCTAAAGCAGGTTTTCTAGATTTTTTTGGAAATCAGATTGATGAGAATGGGGAGAGGGGAGGGGAGTGAATAGCAGCACATCACCAAAGAGAGATGCACACAAGCACAATAATCTGTATGCAGGTACAGTATTTTAATAAATTCCATGATTCATGGACTACATAGACTATTGCTTTTCAAATTGCAGATCCCCACCCTTCAGAAGTTTATGAATTAATTTAATGGGCTGGAAGTGGCAGTTTAAAGAAAAAAAAAAAAAAGGATTATAGTAAAGTTCTAGCAGTGGTGGTGTAGTTTTGGAATCTCCCTTAATTCATCCATAAAAACAGACCAGACAGGCCAAAACAAGAAGAGCAAAACCAAAAACCTTTGGACAACATCTAGGACAAAACACCACAACCTCACCATGTGAGCACACAGGAACAACCACAAAGGCCTACAAGACCCAGATAGAATTAGCATCTGAGTGACAGGAAGTGGAGGGAAGGGAAAGAGCTTTGTCGACCTGAAAAAATAGACTGCCAGAGATTTCTCCCACAAAGATGGATCAACAGAGAATTACAGTTCAGGGTCTGCAACCACGGCCAGCCACGTGCAAGTCTCCCCCAACATCAAGGGAAGGATCGTTTTTTATAGAGAGGAAAAGGAAGTTGGGAGGCCTGCAGTAAACAAAGAGTCCATGCATGGCTTTTCATTGGCTGAGGCCTTGCCAGGAAAAAGGAGTCTTTCTTCTTGCTGTTGGGCTCTGCTATTGTCCCAGGGTGTGAGAGCTCCCCCTAGTGGTCTCCACCTCTATTTAATTGAGGTTTCTGTTTATTAATTTTTTACAGATTGATGACCCTAAGAATAAACATAAAATTGTCACAGCGAGCTCACTGGAAATTGTGGCAGGCCAATCTGAGAAAAGAAGCTGAAACCAGCCAAGGTTTCCATAAGACCCAATTTATGAATAACGGCAGAGTGTTCAAATGTGATGTGGTCTGATGGTGCCCAAGCCGCCTGCACCCTATAGGCTATTAAACTAACACACCAAACCACCTTCCAGTTTTAGAAGTACAATATTATAATAATACAAAGAAAACAGCTTTTCTTTCAACTTAATTGCGGTACGCGGGCCTCTGACTGTTGTGGCCTCTCCCGTTGCGGAGCACAGGCTCCGGACGCGCAGGCTCAGCGGCCATGGCTCACGGGCCCAGCCGCTTCGCGGCATGTGGGATCTTCCCGGACCGGGACACGAACCCGCGTCCCCTGCATCGGCAGGCGGACTCTCAACCACTGCACCACCAGGGAAGTCCCACATTTTAACATCTCTGAATCAGCATATCTCTTACATTTTACACTGTCTTACAATTAATTCCAGCACTTTTCCTTTGTTCATACATTGAATAAATAAATAATGTGTCTTACAACCAATGGCATCTTAGATACACGAAGGCATACAGTAGTTTCTTGTTATCAGCACACAGTGACCCACCATATGCTTTACCAATGACAGAGTCATTATTTTCTGGTCAAAGTAAAGAAGTTTGACCAGTAGAATTCAAAGTTACCTTGACCGAGAGACAGTAAAAATGATAAACAATTACTATTTGGGATAAAGAAAGAATATCGCCTAGTTATGTAACATTATACAGGAAAATATTTGATCACTTGAATTGTACATTTTTATCTGCTTCCCAATATTTTAAGAGTTCATTAGCTGAGATAGTAACATTTATAATTATGATTTATTGATAGTTTTGTAAATGTTGGTCTTACAGAAATTAAGGGCAAAGTAGAAATTTGAATAAAATGGAAAACAAAATTCGCAGTGCTAATATCATTTACATGTCTAGTGCCAGCTGCAATTATGTGAATTTTTTCTTTGATGCTAATAAACAATAGAAAACATGATGACTTATTTTAAGTCAATGAATATGTTAAATAAAAATAATATAAATAGAAATTATAACTTAGGGTACTGTTCATATGATCCAGCAATCCTACTCCTGGGCGTATACCCAGACAAAACTGTAATTCAAAAAGATACATGCACCCCTATGTTCATAGCAGCACTGTTCACAATAGCCAAAACATGGAAACAACCTAAATGTCCACTGACAGATGAATGGATAAAGATGTGGTACATATATACAATGGAATACTACTCAGTCAAAAAAAGAAGAAAATAATGCCATTTGCAGCAACATGGATGCAACTAGAGATTATCATACTAAGTGAAGTCAGAAAGAGAAAGACAAATACCATATGATATCACTTGTATGCGGAATCTAAAATATGGCACAAATGAACCTATCTACAAAACAGTAACAGACTCACAGACATAGAGAACAGACTGTGGTTGTCAAGGGGGAGGGGGGAGAGAGAGGGATAGACTGGGAATTTGGGTGTGGTAGATGCAAACTATTATATATAGAATGGATAAACAGCAAGCTCCTACCTTATAGCACAGGGAACTATATTCAGTCTCCTGGGATAAACCATAATGGAAAAGAACATATATATGTGTAAAACTGAGTCACTTTGGGGTACAACAGAGCCTGGCACAACATTGTAAATCTATTACACTTCAATAAAAAATATAAAAAAATAACTTAGGGTACTGCTGTGACTGTCATAGATTTTTTAAATAATTATGTGATATTTTCTCAGCCAATGTCTTAGTCTGGCACTAATCAAGAGACAGAAATCACACAGTAATTTAAATAGGGAATGTTTAATATAAAGAATTATCGAGGTATGACAGGAGAGTAGTTATAGAGATGTACAGAGAATACCAAAAGGTACGCTGAGGTTGAAGGAACGTACTTAAGGAAGGACAAACTTGGAAGAATGGCCCCCTTCTGAGGCTGAGGTTCAGACCTAATTTGAAAAAGGTGTGATTGTAGCCCAGTGGATGGCAGAGAGGTTGGTTGCACGGCTGGGCCACAGGTGGTCCACCGTTGCTAGAAAAGCAAGATATAACCCTTCAGGGTGCAAGAGAGCCACAGGAGAGTAGATGTGATAATGGGAGCAAAGGATTGGGGTGATGTGATGGAGGGGCCATGGGCCGAGGAATGAATGCAGTTGCCTTCAGAAGCTGAAAAGGACCAGAAAATGGATTCTCCCCTCAGAACCTCTAGAAAAAAACCAGCCCTGCCAACACCTTGATTTTAGCCTAAAGAGATTTATTTTGGCTTCTGAACTTCAGAAATATAAGATAATAGGTTTGTGAGAAAAAAGAGAGAGAGAGAGAGAGAGAGAGCCGCAGGAGAATGTGCAAAAGGATAAGGATGGTCCTGCAGAAGAGAAACCTGGAGTCTTGGTGTCATCGTCAGTAGGGCTGCAGAAAGGCAATCACCTTGCCCTGGCTGGGGATACAAGGGTCCTGAGGAACTTAGGGGCTCGGGGCGCAGGGTTGGGACCAGCTGCGCTGCTTGACCTCACAAACCCACAGCGCTGAGTACCCTTGCAGCAGGAGCTGGCAAAGGAAAAGAGCCCACATAGGAATCCTAAAAGGTACTCTCTTCTTCCGGCAATGTCCCTCCCACACCCTCTACTGGCTAAATTTACATCATGTCCACTGAAAACAAAAATTGCTTACAAAAAAAAAAAAAATTGCTTACAGAGTTCAGTATGGACTCTCAGATCAGGTAGTGAAGGGTGCATTTGGAGCTGAGAGGCAATAAACTGATAACTGGTGCCTCCGAAGTATCTGCTTTAGGAAAGGTATTGTAAGCCCTGGGTTAGATTCTTGGGAAAACACTATCATTAGGAAGCTGTATGGTGTAGCAGAAGGAGGGGAATAAAAAGGAGAGAAACAGATGGAAAGAAATTATGCTCCGGGAGAATATGCCTAGAAACCAAGGGTCCCAGGTAGTTGGAGTAAAACACCTTTCATTTGTTTAATATGTAAGAATTTTACAAAATGCTATATATTATTTCATTCTGAACCTCACAACTGTCCTGTGAGATTACTTGAGTCAGTACTATTATTACCAATTTATAAATGAGAAAACTGTGGTCCAGAGTCATTAACAGACTCACCAAAGTCCCAAAGCTAGTCAATATCAGAGGATTTCATCTTAAATTCTGAGAAATGCATATATAGCACTATGGTACTTAATCTGGCTTTGAGAGTGAAATTAGACTAGAGCTGTCCCAGGGTCCCATTACCCAGAAACATGTTGCAAATTACAAACAATTAAGAGTGTACTTTGCTAGTCTAGCCACCTTTGTAATTCACTGAGATAGTAGCTATTTCTCTCTTCTGAAATTGTTCTGGAAAATCCTTATCTTTTTTCAGCATCCCCTCTACACACACACACACACACACACACACACACACACACACACACACACACACCACAAACGTCCTGGGCACAAAGATAATGCTTATTCTGGAAACTTTCAAAGGACTAGCATCTTTAAATCTTACCAAAATGACCCCCGGCTGTCTTTGTTTTTGGTTTTTTAAAAAAATGTTTAATGTGTATCCATCCTAGGAAGAATTAATAGATTACATAAAGGTAAAAGTCACAAACGTTAATTAGATTTGCTAAGTATTAATATGCCTGCTATTTTTCCTGACTCCATGAGTTCTTTCCTTGTTTAAATAATTTTCAAGTCATATAATTCATCTCAGACTCAATCCATAGAGCCTTCAAACTTACTCAGATCTTTAGTTCTACTGACTACACCCTACTCTAAGTATTTACACTGTATCTGAGGGTTGAACGTATGAGAATTAAGGTCAAAAAAGCCTCAGGTCTATCTCTGCCTAAAATATACACATACAAAAAAGGAATACTCTATTTTGTTTGAATAACACAGATAACTTCCTCTACTTTCCAAATCACTTTAGATATTTTCTAAACGAACCCGATCAACTGTGGGGTTGTTAAATTTTTTTTAATCTTTCTTTGGGTATTTATGGTACAATTAAATTGTAACTCTTATAGCACTCACCATCAAGTTTTGTGCTTTCCCTCTCTTTGGTATCCTTTGTAGGCATTTCATTATTATTAAAAACCACTACCAGGGAGTTAGGCAGGATGGAGGTAAATCAGTGAAACTAAAAATTGCTACTTGAGAGACTGTGGCAAAAATTTCTAAAAGAAGCTGAAACCATTGACTAATTTCTAATTAGAGTTCTGACTATCTAGTGATCAACAGCAGAAATAATTTAAAATGTATGGTCTTCAGAATCTTTATATGAATGAACATGATTATGATAATGAAGAGAAAAGAATAAAAAGCATATTTCTGTGTTGCTCCCCTTTCTTTCCTTCTGCATAACTTCTTCCACAATCTCCATCAATCTCATACTTGAAGCAATTTACAAAATAACAAAATTTAATACAAGACCTAAGTTTTCTAAATTATTTGAGATAAAATAACTTTTTTTTTAAAATCAGGGGATTTAAATATGGGAAGCATTTAATATGGGACTTTTTGGACAGGATTTTTTAAAAACGAAATATGTTATTTTTTTTTTTTCATGCTGTTTTAACATTAGAGGAAGAATTTCCTGGTGTGTCTGTAAAGCTGCAAATGCCATACTGGTGACAGCAGGAAGAGCCAGACCGTGTTCTATGGAACAAATGATACAGGTTAGAAATGATGGAACGAAAGCAGCTCTGTTAGAGAATATAAATATTACAAAAAGTACATTTAATAGAACAAAAGTCATTACCACTGAGCGGGAGAAACTAACTCCACGTGTTCACTCTGAAAACAAAAGATACTTGAAAATATAAAGTTCACAAAAGTAATCCCGGGATACAGGTGGATCTTTTTTTTTTTTTAATTTCTTTATTTATTGGCTGCGTTAGGTTTTCGTTGCTGCGTGCAGGCTTTCTTCAGTTGCGGCGAGTAGGGGCTACTCTTCGTTGGTGGTGCGCGGGCTTCTCATTGCGGTGGCTTTTCTTGTTGCAGAGCACGGGCTCTAGGCACGCGGGCTTCAGTAGTTATGGCACGTGGGCTCAGTAGTTGTGGTGCACGGGCTTAGCTGCTCCTCAGCATGTGGGATCTTCCCGGACCAGGGCTCGAACCCATGTCCCCTGCATTGGCAGGCAGATTCCTAACCACTGCACCACCAAGGAAGTCCCTACAGGTGGATCTTTTTAAAGAAAGCTTTTCAATCATCATCTACTCTGGTTTCTGCAGATGCTTCACCACCCAACCCAACAAGCAGGGGACTTTGCCCCACTCCTCCCTGCAGAGCAACATAGATTTTCAGGTAAAGAAAATGTTGGCATATTTGTTATTGCTGGATGATATTTCCTTTTTTTTTTTACCATTTTAAAAATTTTGCAAATATTTAGCATTGCAAAATTTGATTATGTTGAAACAGCTAATGTTTTCTCATCTTAAATAACGAAATACGTAGGATTTTACTTAAAGTTTTTTTTCTGTTTTCAGGTAAACCCCCAATATTTGCAATGGACACAAAATGACAACAAAGAATACAGTCCCTCAGCTATTTGTATTATATAGTTTTCTAAGACAACTAGAATTTTAAAACTGGTGTGTTTAGTACCATGTGCGATGTCTGATGTAAACCACATCTTGAAACTAAAATTTTTCTTTCAATCTTTTAAGTTATCTAGCCTTCAGAATTATCATTAATTCTGAATAAATCAGTCTGACCATTCTGGGCAAACAAGCTTTTCAACGAACTGTTTTCATTACTTAAGAAATTTTGGCAGAATTTTTAATGAAAAATTGTTAGGATTATAATTACTATGCATAGAGATGTAACGATTTTTTTTTAAGTTAGCATTCTTTCCCAGTGGATAATGTAATTCTCACTTTGTTTGTATGTGTCTACTACTAAATATTTTGAAGTCTGTAAGTTTTAAAAAATTATTTCAAAGTATGTATACTGTGGGTCATTGTGCAAGATAAATTAGGAAACACATGGAGATTCATATATGAATAGTTCTGTTACCTTGGATCATGAAAAAAAATGCAATTTTTAAAGGCTTTTTCTTGTGCAACCCTATTCAGAAAAAACATTCAGTTACAGTTTATATGCACAACATGCTTCACCCTTTCCTTGACTATTAAAACTGCTAATTAGCTGCTGTTCAAGTGCTTAAAATGGTCAAACTGTGCATGCTGTAGCTAAGGGCAGAATGCACAAGTAAAAGAAAACTAGTAGTAAATCCATTGTTCCCTTTTGGAGGACAGTTGTTAAATAGGATCTTATGTCTTGCTTCATCGTCACAGCGTGAGCTTGAATCTTACTAAGAAACTGGAAATTCAAAACACTTGTTAAACACAAATATGTTTTCTTTATGCCATCAAAAATGTTAGTAAAGGGGCTTCCCGGGTGGCGGAGTGGTTGAGAGTCCGCCTGCCGATGCAGGGGACACGGGTTCGTGCCCCAGTCCGGGAGGATCCCACGTGCCGCGGAGCGGCTGGGCCCGTGAGTCATGGCCGCTGAGCCTGCGCGTCCGGAGCCTGTGCTCCGCAACGGGAGAGGCCACAACAGTGAGAGGCCCGCGTACAGGAAAAAAAAAAAAAAAAGTTAGTAAAGAGCAAAACTCAATTACTGAAATAACATTTATTGACTGATTATGTATAAATTAATAAATATTAGAGTACAGTAACTTCTTTCATTCTTAGCATCATTCTTGACTAAATTCTGCAGCAAAATATAAATTCATATTGAATTTTAGATTTATATACACATATGAAATATTTGGAGGAAAATGGTTGAATTGGCTAAATAATCTCTTCTCAGCTAATAGTTAATACTTATTTTCAAATTAAGTATGATTTTCTAAATAATCTTCCAAGGGCTTTCATATGTGCAGAAAGAGCATCATTTAATTATGTATGGCAGAAATGAACAATTAGGATACATTTATAACCACACATTTTGCTGATTTCAACTTTGTCACATAAAATATTTTCTTTGTCATTTTCTTGTAGTTTCTGAATTTCTTGGAATCATCCATATTTGCTAGTTTGGAAATTAGGATGAAAATGGTATATACTTAAAATATATTGGAAATTTGAAATTAGAAGCATTTGAGAGGACAGTTAAATCCAGACTCTTGAATAAAGTCTCTTTTTCACATTTGGCAAATCGATCACTTTGTCTCAAAGCCTTTAAATATATTTTATTAACATAATTTGGAATAATGAGTAAATAAAAATTGTTTAGTGTTTAAAAATGTAAAACGCATACATTTTCATTTCTTAAAGCACAAAACATCAGAAGCAATTCTTAGAATAGAGGGCATGTTATTTCAAGAAACTTTTAAATTATAGCATCAAAGAAAAAAAATAATAAAATTAACGAAAAGATTTCCCCCAAAATCTGTAGTCAACTGTCACCTTTGTGCTATTACAGTTCTTACAAAATAAGGACAAAATGACTTTGGGATGTGTTTTCCTACCTCTGGCGTACCATATATTCTGATACACCTTCACACTAAGCAATTAAATTCAAAGATTTAATTAAGAAGAACAAGAAAATGTTCTCCTTTCTTTTTCAGGTCTACTACTTAATTTTTCCTTATTTAACCAACATATCTCACATTAGCATAAACAGAATCATACGTGTTCCCTGGCTCCCCTCTTCCTCTGGAGAATGTAAGATTTAAAGGAAATGAACATCAAACTGCTTCTGTCTTCCAACTGTAGCTATTCCACAGCAACTGAGGATATAGATAAATCTACACATGCCTGCCTTGTTTTGAAAAGTTGAATTTAAACATCCATACACAGCTGGTGCAAGTGTAAACTGCTAAAACCAATGTGGAAAAATAATTTTACTTTGCTTGGTAAAGTTTAATATATGCATGCTGTATGACCATTCCTGTATACAATACTATATAGACTAGAGAAACTCCTCCTCTTGTGCCCTGGGCAGCATGTCCAAGTTCATAACTATATTGTTCACAATAGCAGAAAAACTGTAAATAATTCAAAAGCCCAATGACAGTGGATAAGTTAAGCCACTCATGGCATACTTATACACTGGAACATTTTATGAGACAGAAAATCAATGAACTACAGCATCAATGAGGAAGATTTTTTAGAAACAAATGTTAAGTGAAAAGTTAAGTGACAGAGAAATACGATTCCTTCCATTGATTTCAATTTGAAAAACGGGCAAATAAACACACATTGTTTAAGAATACAGCCAAATATAGTAAAATTATAAAGAAAAATCAAGGGAATGGTTAGCACCAAATTCAGGGGAGAAACTATTTCTAGGAATGAGGGAAAAGGATGCAAGGTAGGATAATGGGCAATCAGGTGACCTCAAAGGTGCCTGTAACAGTTTATTTCTCAAGCTGGATAATGGGTACACAAGTGCTCAGTTTTTTTGTGGGTTTTCTGTTTTGTTTTTATCTTTTATATCAGCTTTCAGGTTTTGAAATTTATATATGTACCGTATTTCACAATAAAACAAAATAAGGGGGAAAGACATTGAATTTAATCATATAACTGGTTAGCAAAGTGCTAGTAACTTTCTGATTGGTTTCAAAGTAGCCTATTGACTAACTTTTTGTCTTGCCCTGACCAATAAACAAGCAAACAAGCCTGCAATAAGGTGTGTCTGTTAAAGTGCAGAGTAAACCAGGAGAGGTATTATTCCTGATGTGTGTGGCACTAATTCTAAATTCGTCAGAGCTACATTACAATACAGATGAGAGTTTAAGGCAGTGGTTCGCAACAAAATTGCAGGGGATCTCAGTTAAGAAAAGGAAGAAAGATGCAGAAGGCAGACAATACACACTGAGGATAAGTGTCAGAATGGTGGTGCGGAGAGTTTGAAAAAGCTGTCCCCCGGCCCAGTCGTGTTATTCCCTTAAAAGATTCTCTTCCTCCATCTCTCCTTCACCTCCACCAATCCCCCACTCTCATCCCCTAAGATAATACGGAGGACCACCTTAAATATAGACACATTTACATTTTTTTTCTTTCAAACTGAAAAGCTCAATCATCACATTCATTCACACCTTGAACAATTTATTTATTGAGCACCTACAATGTGCCAGGCATCAACTTTCCAAATAAAGTAGTTCACAAAACAAAAACCCAACGTTCAAAAAATTCAAAAACTTCTAAATAAAGTAGAGACCGCTTACCTGATAGGATTAATACCATGGTTAGTCTGTTAATGGAAAAACACATTTATTTGTTTTAAATTAAAATACTTAAGGTTAATGCATATACATAGACATCCATATTTCATTCACCACTCATTTCATATACAGTCTAGTCTATTTCTTGGCCTATGAGCCCATTGATTGAAACTCTACATCATTTTTCTTGCCCACACCTAATGAATTGTGTATGATTTCCAGGTTCAGTTTCTTTCAAGTAGAACAAGAATTCAAGACAGGCTAAAAGTTACAGTTAAAGACATTTCTGCAGAGAGCAGACTTTGGGGAGTTTTGTAAGTTTTTTCTCCCATCGTCAATCTCCCACAACATTTTAACATTAGTTTTTATCATGTCTTTCATGAAACATTCTAAAACATTCAATTTAGTTTCTCTAGAAATAACTGTTTTCTTTTCAAACTTACCTTGTATCTCTTTATGAAATTTTTAATTAAGTTACACCATTAAAATAACAACTGCAACTGACATAGTTTTCAGAACTGATATCTTTTGGGTTTTTACTCTCAGATCGTTGATAAGCACACAAGTCAGCTGCTGGAAGCAAAGATGAGCTGACTTACTTATCAGAGAGGAACCCATTAGCCTTAAACATTCAGTGTCTTTGGCATCAGTCACGAAAGAAATGGAGAAGTTCTGTTAACCCAGCGTCAGTTAGGGGGAGGCTGGTTGAGAGAACTTATACTGTCAAATCAACAACAGCAACAATAACAACAAGGGGTGAGCAAGGGAACTTATTTACATTCTGGAAAATACTGTGGAAAGAAATCTCACAGAAGTCTTCAGCCTGTGAATCAGTTTACAGGTGCAAAATACCCAGGACATTCCTATCCTACCACTACCACTTACGGTGTAAAAATATAGAGAGAATAATAATAACACAGAAAACACTGATTACAATTAGCAAGAAGAATGCTGTGTTTCTGATGAGTCTCCAAAGAGGAGTAGACGACTTAGATTCAGATGCTGGTTGAAAATCTATTGGCATCACCCTATCAAAGACTGTACAGAGATGAGTGAAAACCCACACGGTCCTAGATCTCACTTTGCAAACCGAAATAATAGCTCACAGCTACCTAAGTTCTGAGTTTCCCCATACCCCTCTAGACTGGGAAAGACGTAGCATAAGGGAGCCCAGCAGAAGCCGGAGGGGAAGGGCTCTGGGGTCCCCATTCTGGGGACAAACAGCCCCTCCTAGTAATGGGATGAGCAGGGGCAGGAACCTCCCAGGAGAGCGGCAAGCCAGGGCTGAATGTGATGCACCTGCGCCCACCAGGACTGCGATGTCTCTGGAAAGGAGCCACTTTGAAACTGCTTAAAGAACAAAAACATCAACATGCAAAAAACAAAATAATAGAAAGAAATACATTGTAATAAAATTTACAAGTACATCTATAAAATCTAGTAAATAAAACAAGCCTTGTACTTGCAGCCCGTCCACCCCCTCTACCTGCTCCCCTCCCCCATGCCTCCACCCATAGGTGGTCAGGATTGGGTAGAACTGAGAGGGTCAGGGAGCCAAGAGGCCAAGCCCCGGGGGGTCCCCACAGCCAAGGGCGTGGGTGCAGCCCAGGTCAAGGAGGAGTGGGACTGCGCCCACCTCAAGGTCCAGCAATTTGCTCTAATGGACCTCGGCTCACAAGTGAAGTCCACACCTGGGACCTTGGATTCTTACGACTGTCTGGTCTGCAAGCCTCGCCTCTGGGACTCTGCAAGCCCGGCTCCTCCCACCTGTCCCTGAGGACTGAAGGGAACCCTGTGGGTGTCAGAGGAGTGTGCTGGGACAGACGTTCACCACATTCAGGCCACCCGGATCTCCAGCAAGTTTGGACCAGGCGGCCTCTCCAACCCCACTTCACCTCCTCTCCCCTGTTCATGGAGCAGGTCCATGAACCTTCTCTCACGGACCTGCTTTGGCTTGTTGGAATATTCTTCCAATTGCTGCTGAAGCATTTGAACCCAGATTTTTTTTAAAGCGTGTGGCTTCCTTTCACTATTCCTCCCCTTCTAGTCCATTCCCAGCCACCTCGTGTCTACACATGCTCGTATTCACACACTTCAACCTGCAGGCTGACTCTATCAGGGGTTTGTATAACTGTTTCCAAAGCTCACCTTAACTTTACTTTTTTTATCCCCTGGAAGTTTGCAGCGCAGTAGTAGTCATTATAGCTATAAGGGGAGGCTCCACTTTTGGGCAGTACAACCCTGCCTCTAGGCCCACGTCCAGCCGGACCTGGAGCTTCTGTTGTCTCCTGGGATGCCTGTGTGCAGGCTGCCACTGGCCTGTTCAACTCCAAAGGGGAAACTTCTCCATCACACACCTGCCACCAGAAATGCGCAACAGACTACCTTTGTTTGACTGATCCAGTGGTTTCCTGCCCTGAACTTTTAAACATGCTGATTGGCATAGAGTTCTCTTTTCGTCTGAAATAAATTTTATAATGAGTTTTGAGAATTTCACAGCATTCAGTGGATTAACTGGAGACATATTTGTGTGGAGGTAAAATCAAGGTTTGGGGGAAGAAAACAAGGTGTAGAACCACTGGTCTCCACAGCCCAGGCATTGGGATTTCACAGTCTTGTCTTTTAGTTACGTTTTTCGTTTGTATTTTAATTTTATTCATTTAATAGAAATAAACACCACTCCCTAAACATCACCATTATTGTCCTTTCATAAAGGGCATTTCAATCCCACCAAAACGAGAGGCTAGAATCTCACAATGAAGTCTAAAACACTGAATTGCTTGAATTTAAACCTTACCAAAAACTCACAGTTGTTATGCTCTCTAAAGCTGTTCAGGGTGCCCTTGATGTTTCTATTTTTGTAGACTGTAGAACAATGGTTAATCAAGCTTTGGCTATGGGCCCATATCCATATATCTTATAAAATTCATTGTAAATAGAATAAATAAAACAGGTTATGTTTCCAAGCAAGCTGATAGCTCCTCTACCCACTTGTGTCTAACACTAAGTACTACTAAGTACTAACCAAAAAAAAAAAAAAAGGGAAGACTCTAACATAGGATATCCAGAGTGTCCAAAATTTTATTGTGCCCATTAAAGACATTAACCAAAAAAATTTCCATTATCTTAATCTCAAGAGCAATTTTAACACAAAACAATAGACATATTTAAGAATAAATGGCAGTCCTTAATATGGAATGCATTTAGGATTTTAAAAATAACTACATTGTCCTTATTTTCCTTTTTTCATCATAGGTTAGTGAACTTTGTATCATCTGTCAAGAGACCAGTGTGAGATTCACTGCTGTACGTCACGTTATCTGTAATACCATTGTCTTAGTCCTTTCAGGCTGCTATAACAAAAAACACCATAGACTAGGAGGCTTAAACAACATTTATTTCTCACAGTTCTGGAGGCTGGGAAGTCCAAGATCAAGGTGCCAGAAGATTTGATATGTGGTGAGAGCCCACTTCCTGGTTTTTAGACAGCTATCTTCTTGCTGGGTCCTCACATGGAGGAAGGGGCTAGAGAGCTCTCTAGGGTCTCTTTTATAAGGGCACCAATCCCACTCATGAGGGCTCCACCCTCATGAACTAATCACCTCCCCAAAACCCTGCCTCCAAACATCTTCACATTGGGGGTTAGGATTTCAACACATGAATTTTGGGAGGACACAAACATTTAGTCCATAACAATAGTTTAAGCACACACACCCCCATACTTTCTGAGCAGTCCATCTTCATCCCTTCAACCTGAGGTATACTAGGTCTTACAAACTGACCTCAATTTTAGGAAGTGGTACAAGGAATTACTCTTTATTGCTTTATAAACCTAAGTCAATCTAGCTCCCTTTAAAACATCACATATTACAAATAAATCTGCTAAATGCTACAGTAATCAGCGTTTTACACTGCATGCTTAGAATTAGGTTTCATAAAAACTGTGACATGTAAATTAGCAACTTGATACAAATAGTTGCATTAATATACAAGCAAATACAAAATGATTAATTTGCATTCTAATTGTGTTAACTTTACATACTATAAACAAATTAACAAAAAACATTTAAGAGTACCTTGTATTCTGAAATCCCCTCCATGTAGGGCCCAGGCCTTGTTTTTAAGTATAGGTTCACTGGTTAGAGTTTTATTGATTAGATCCTGTCCTTCATATATGAACTATATTTCAGTACATCTTCTGAGATTTCTAATATTAGTTTAAGAAAAAATCATAAAACATTAGCAAAACAATATGAGAATCTTTTAGATTTTTGGCTTATTTTCTTCAAAACCTTCTACAGTTTTTCATGCATATCTAAGCTAACAGCGTTTTTAAAAAAAATCATATTGTCTGTAGGGAGTCTTTCTAAGGCATTCAACTTAGTTTTCCTAGAAACAACAATTTTCCCATCCAACTCTTATTTCATTAGTTTATGTAACATTTAATGCAATTACATAATTACAATAACAGCTAGCATAAATCGGTTTGGAAACTAACACAACTGATTTTTGGCAAGCCCCCAACTCTGACTAGTGGGAGCAGAAACCTAGAACTTACTGGAAGGAAGCCTAGTAGCTCTAGTGAGGACACTGTAGACTTGGGTCAGTACATTCTGCAGAAGAAAGACAGAGCTTTGATTAAATAAAAACCAAAACATATGTTTGACTTTACAATTTTCTCATTTACTTTCCATTAACGGCTAGAAAAGGTAATCAAGAATAGAAGACTAACATTTTAGCATTGCCACATTATTAAATGACACAGAGAAAGTTATAATAATGATATTCTTTACAATTTTTTAAAACAAAATTGTATCTGGAATATCTTGGCTTTGAAAAAAAGAGACTATAGGTCTGGGGGAGCAATATTAGATCTACCCTGTAGATCCTTACTCAAATTTTCAAGCTGACCATAGACAAACCATAACACAGACAAATTTTGTTTCATCCATTTTGCCCTCCATATATCCTTTTTCAAACATTCATTATCCATATCAGCCTTTCACTTACTACTTCTTTCAATGCCATACTAAATATTTTTAGCTTGCCAAATGCCCTTTATTTCTGACATCCAAAATTCTCAAATTCCCTCAAAATTCTTCCACATCAAAAGTTAGCTCTTCCCTATAGCAGTCCTTTAGATTCTGTTTTTGCTATGTTAATAGGTTAACAATAAGGTATACCAACATGAATATATTAATGTGGTTAATAACATGAATATCTAACATATGCCCATGAGTTACTGTGCCATCCTGCTGAGATAACACATGGGTTTTGTTGTTTTTTTTAACATCTTTATTGGAGTATAATTGCTTTACAATAGTGACACATGGGTTTTAATAGAAATCTTATGGAGATAATCTCTCACACAAAAAAGGTGTGATTAATGGTAGGGATTTTAATAGGTGTTATGGAAGACTTAGGAATTGGGAAAGAATTTTCAGTGACTGTACTTCTTAGCCTTCTTTAAAAATTAATACTATGGTAACAACCTAATCACACTATTCATTAGGACTGACTCTTAATTCCTTGCACCAAAGACACAACTATTTCTACCAAAGAAGGGCAAATTCAGAAGCTGCATCTAAAACTCCAAAACACCCTTATTTTGTTTTGATCCAGAAAGTCAGTCTGTGTGAGTCTGTGTATATGTGTGTGTGTGTGTATTTTTGGCATACTTGTTAAAGTATGTTTCCAATGGAAAAGGAGCATGCTATATATAATTTCTAGAGCACTACTGACCTCATTTTAGATCCAACCAAAGGGGTTATTCCTAATAGAATAGCTGGAGCCACACCCTTATTAACAGGCACCTAGTCAACTGTAACCCACGAGCCTCTGGCACCATGTTTGCCCCAAAAGTTAGAGGCAAAAATTGAAGCAAACAAAATCCCCAAATGTAAAGCTCTCCACTCCTACGCAGCTTGGCTGAATCTCTTCCCTCCGCCCTTTCTTTCCCCCACACTCCATAAATCGGGAGTAAGAAACCTGCAGTCTTGGGCCATGCCAGTTTATAGCAAGTACAGTTAAATCTTTATTATTTTGGAGATAAAGTCTAGGTTAATAGACAGTAGTACTTATCTCATCACATTATCCAATAATTCACAACCGTTTCTGAAGCTTCCTGTTCTCTTCCTTTGGCTTTCAAGTTATATGAGCTGCACTTTGATACAAGAAAAACAATAAATAATAATTCCACAGATTCTGAGTGAGACAATGGCACTTAAACTAGTTTATACAATCATTACCTCTTTAAAGTGGAATTATTTTTAAATTCTTTTCAATTGTTCAATTTTTTCATAAAATAATTTATTACTGCTCCTTGCATTATCAAACAGTTTATTTTAAAAATATTTGTTATTTGCCCTTATCCATTAGAAAGTTATAATTTAACAAGCCTGCTCAAAATATGCACATATGTGTATATACAGGATTTCTGGATGAAAATAAAATAAAAGTTTTTCCTAGTTTTAAATGAATTCCTGAATTTGCCTTGCTTTTTTCTGGGATGGTTTTGTGGTTTGTCTTCCATGCAAGGAATTAGGAGTCAGCCCTAATGATTAGGTGTCTACCAAAATATGCTTCTGAACTATCTCCGTTTCTACAGTTTTGAAGCCTTAGAGAAAGATTATATGTTTCCTTCAGGGTAAGCCACTAAAGGGAATTATAAAACTGGCATTTTCTAAAGCCTCTTTCAAAATGTATTGACACTGAGGTTGATGGCCTGCATTACTAATGGTTTGTAAGCAAGATTTGCAAAGAGAGCTGACTATATACACAGTCCATTTTAGAAGACTATTTAAAGGCTTTGGGTTGGTAAAAGTGGTATATTTCTAAAAATACTTAATTAGAGAGTCTACCAATACAAAAAGGCAAGTTAAAGAGTTCCACTGATCCAGATTCCTGCACCCTATCAGGATTGGCCTGTCTCTGATTGTTCGATTGCATAAATCGATGGATCCTTGGAAAATCAGAGAATATCAACCAGTGGGACAATATGGTATGTAATTATGCCAATTAACTGTGGTGTTGCCATTTTTCTGTAACTATCATGAGTAATAATAAATTAACATCTCCCAGAAGGAGGCTATAAACTTAGAAATAGGAGAGCTTTTTTTATGCACACACACACCCCATTAAAATAAATTGAATTTAAGATTTAACTTAAATAACATTTAGAATTTTTGTTCTCTGTTGTTGTTTTTTTCCCATATGGCTTTATCTTGTTCCCAGTTTGGCAGAGGGAGGGTTTGGTGCAAGGGGTGTTGGGAGGACTGGAGTGGAAATGACATTGAGTAAAACAAAATTGGAATTAAGAAAAAGATGGATCAAAGAACCAAAATCTTTGGGCTGTGAAGAAACAAACAAACAAACAAAAAGATGATGTCCTTATAGACCTTTTTACTCGAGGAGAGAGAGGCAGAAAATAAACAATAGAAGTAAAAGGAAAGTAAATTCAATTGAATGTTTTATTTAAGATGATAAGTGCTAAAAAAAGTAGAGCAAGGAAAATATTGGGGTGATTTGCAGTTTTAAATGCATTCTACAAAGGAAAGGGAAAAAACACTTGGCTCTAATTCTTGCAGGGGGTAGCGGGTTAGGAGACAGCTCTGGCAGAAGAGCCTTAAGAGATTTTTCGATGAGCTCTTGCTCTTAAATAAACAAGGAGAGAAATCAGCATTCCTTGCCCTCCTCCTGCTTTCTTATCACCCATCCAGCAAACGCTGGCAACTCTCTTAACCTCAGTTCTCTGAACAAACAATACTGAAATGGTGCAGGCGTATCAGTGAAGATCCACTGTTTGTATACTTATTTTTAAAACGTATAGACACATACAAAGAAACCCTGTATCCAGCATCTTCTCACTGGGAGGCATTGTGCGGCTATTTTCCCATACAGTACTGACACACATGTCCATTCTATGGATATTTCTCCTTGAAAACAGGCTCTCTGTGTTATACATTTCTGCATCTTACTCAAGGATTATTTGTTGACTGAATAAATGAATTCATTCATTCATTCATTATTGAACATTGGATTTGGCCAAAACAGGGGTGGGAAACTTGTTCTCTCATGTACCAAAGGAGAAAATGTCAATTTCCATTTAGAGCAAATGTATCAGTTTAGAGGTAATTTAAAAGTTATTTTTCATTCCCATAAATCTTAAACCAGGGACAACAGACTTTGGAAGAAAATGTTTCTCCTCCCCTTTGTACTAACTGCATGACTAGGTTCAAATGTATTATTTATCTTGTTTCATGAACACACAGCCTCTCCTGTTCTGCATGTCCTGCATGTGTGAATATGTGTGCGTGGGTATGTAGAAGAGTCTATATAGAGCTATTTTTAGATCCTTTGATAGAAAAATGGCCACTTTTATGGTGAAAAATTACTACAACATCTTCAATTATAATTTAATCTTATAAAATAGAATGTTTTGAGAATCTGGTTCAATATGTAGACTACTATAATTTAGTATCTTTTCAACAATAAAAAGATCCTAGATGTTGGCAAATAATCTTATATTTTAACTTTATATTACTGTTAATAATAGCTAATATTTATTATCTTTGTGTACTATTTATGACCTTCAACCATTTATATATATTATTTCATTTAATTCTTAACAACAACAAAGTAGATACTATTAATATTCTTATTTTAAAAATGAGGAAATTGAGAGGTAGAAGGTTATCCATGATAATATGCTAGTGAATAAAACAGTGGGGACCCCCATGCAAATCCTTGTTGCTCTAAATTCCATACTTTAAACGTTGGTATACGTTGTTCCTACTTTAATAAATAGTCATGGAAATGCCAGATGTTTTATGGACCACCTAAGAGGGTTTTGAGATGCCTTTAAGACTTTAGGAGAAGTTGAAAGGGATTAATTAATCTATATTACTGAATCTCAATTTTCTATTGGCTAGAACTGACCATACAAGAATAATTTTTTACTTTTGTTTCTTCTAGCCATCAGAATAATGGCAACTTTGCTATTCAGTGAATGTCCATGGGAACTAAAGAAAGTGAGTTTTTTTTTTTTAAAGGGTCATTTCTTTTAAAGATTTTCTGAAGGAGGATTTGATGCTTTGGAAATGTTCAGATTTAAATTCTTTAATTTTTCTTTAATACACTCATGTTGACTAATTCCTAATGACTAGTAATTCCATATAAAATGAACAATACTGTTCTCCCTAGGCAGTTTTAGGGAACAAAAACACAGGCTCTTCTTTCGGAGTCAAAACAAAAGTGAAAAATACATGGAGTGTTTTAAACCTCTAAATCTAGTTTAGTTGATATTGTTTGAATGCACTCTAAAATAGATCAAATGTGATAGTACATCTATGAAGTACTGCAAAAATGCAGCAGTTAATCTTGTCTAAGAAGATTAAAAGGAGCCAGAGGGTCCCGCCTTCAGGATCAGGGGAAGGGGCAGTGCACACAGAGAACAGTAGATGGTGGCCCTTGGCGGTCTTAGAATCTACCCACACTTAGTTTCTTATTGCTCTGTCAGTCTAACCTTTACTTACTTGCTCTCTCCTATTGCTTCAGGACCGCCAGTGGTTAGTATACTCTCCGAAAAGGAAAAATTTAAAACTCCCAGTTGGGGCAGAATTTTGTCGCCATTTCAGATTTACCAGGTAAATTATTGTTATTGTTATTATTGCTGTTGCTTTACATTGACTTTTTTGTCGCTGTAGTCCTCACCTGCTTTCCACAGTTCCGCAGGGAACTGCAGGCTATGGGGGAAGAGCGGGGAAGTCTATTCTAATCCTAATGCAGCCGTATCTCAGAGATATTGCAAGTTCGGTTCCAGACTGTTGCGGTAAAGAGAATACTGCAATAAAGTGAGTAACACAAATTTTTGGGTTTCCCAGTGCATATGAAAGTTATATCTACACTATACTGTAGTCTAGAAAGTGTGCAATAGTATTATGCCTAAAAAATAATCACCATAACAAATATAATAATAATGACAAATTTTTAAATATTGCAAGAATTACCAAAATGTGACACAGAGACATGAACTGAGCAAATGTTGTTGGAAAAACGGCGCCAATTTAGACTTGCTCTAAATTGAAGGTTGAAGCGTTGCCACAAACCTTTAATTTGTAAAATTTGTAAAAAATGCAATATTTGCAAAGGGCAACAAAGAGAAGCACAATAAAAGGGGGTCTGCCTATATCTTCTTTGCATTTCCACGTCCCCAGTTTGGCGAGCTAGATATCATATTCACAGATAATGATTACTGATCATTTGACTGTTCTCATGTAGGCAAATCCATAGTGGATTTGTTAATCATTATCAAACTATTTGTATCAGCTTCCCAAATTAGAGAATGCAATCACTTACCTTCACAAACACACACAAGTGAATGAGTGGTTATATTAATAATATTTTCAGTTGATTAATAGTCAAAATACAATCTGCTATAATCTATTACAATTCTTTCAGAGTTCCAGTCAAAAGTTGTTCTGTTAGAAACACCCATTTCTGTCCCACATCTACTTTAGTTTTATGTCAGTGATAGGTGATATAGTATGTAGTTCCCATGAAACTGGATGTATCAACCTATATCTAGTTCACTGCTGAACTTCCCCACATGTTCAGTTGTCAAGAGTTAATTTGGTATCAGAGAATGATATCACATGATATCTGATGACTCATGGACAGTAGAAGGCAGTGACCAATGCAATTTAAGACAGAAAACATTCATCTGGGGGCCACGGATGCTCTGGGAATCACTGGGCCATCCCAGGTAAAAGGTGTCTTCCCAAGACCCACTCATTATACAGCAGCTGATTCAGTGCCTCTCCTGTTTCTGTTTCTCTGATTCTGGGTCATGTGTTTAACCGTGATCACCCTTTCCTCTTCCTATCAGTCCGCCTCCCTGCCATTTTGATTACAACCCCACTCCATAGCCATTATCAAAATTTTATCCCTTAGTCCCAACTCACTTCTGATTTCATAGCTCAAAAGCTTAATAATCTTGTCAGAGTCTGTACCAGTATCTCCACTCTTTCTTTCTCCACCATTTCTGGTGTCTTCCATTCTCCAGCCTCCCACTGGTTCCTACTAAGACTTCAACTAAGTCCCTTTGTATAATACTGCATACGTATAAATAAAACCAAGAAATGTCCGTCTCCCTTTTCAGATAGAATTGCAAGATTTATTCATTAAATATGTCTCTAAGGATACATTCATAAAATGGGAATTACATTCCTGATTCTGCAGATAGGACTTTCATATTCATTGATGAATTCAACAAATAATTTCTGAGCACATACTCTGTGGCAATTATTTTAGATGAACATACATTAGACTTCAAAATAACTCATTTTTTTGGCAATAGGAAGCACCTAATCTTGAACACTGGATTTTGAAATAATCAGCTCCTATAGCTAATGTGAGATGTGAATATAAACAATGCCTACTGGAAGAGCCAGTTCACTTAGATAATGTAAGATGTTAGTCATCTCTTAAACATTTAATATTGAAAAACAGAATTCTCTTGGCTAATGTTAGAGATTAGTCTTTTCTTGAATATTTGATATCGTCTGGCTAATGTTAGGCATTAGTAGTTTCTTAAATATTACCTGTGACTGATTTATCTGTCCTGTGCACGACTCTTTAGTTGCAACTAGCTACTCCATGCAAGATCACTTAGAGAACACACAACAGCCAGCAACAGAGAGTATGCAGGTATTTAACTACACTGTCCTTCTATGTGTGTCGTTAATCCCGGCTCTTCTGTTTGCCTTGGGTTTTTGCACTGATTCCTTCCTCCCTGGTGCTGTTATTGCTGTCTGTATTGTTGTTTTGAAATTGAAAGATAATATACAAAGAACAAAAAGCAGAAAATACACTAATCGCAAGTGTGTAACGATGACTGTTTTTACACCCATGTAACCACCCCTGAGATCAAAAACAGAGAACATTTCCAGCACCCACTTCCTAGGCTAATTTCCACACCCCGTTCCCATCCTCTGAGCTCTGCCTTATCCTTATTTTGCTATCCTTTGTGGACTTTTATTGCTCATAAACTTCAGCTTCCCTTCCTATCTTAACTTGGCTTTAAACATTCTCTTGGATTAATTTTACTTGCAGCTCCCTGTTACAGCTACCATGACCTCCCAGCCAGAGAAGGAAAACAAACAATTTGCTCTAAGCATTTTGCAGGCAAATTTAACACTGGGCATATCTAAATATGTATGGCTAAATCTAATATCATTTGCTTTTAAAGGTATTCCCACATAATTTGGGAATTCCTATAAGCGAATGTGTCAGACACAGCTGGTCTTCCGACCACCACAATGCCATCGTGCATGTATTCTCAGAAAACAAAGAAAATCATTCAGATTCTCAAGACAGTTTCTGAGGCTCGGGTGGGTAGTGATTTCTCTTTGGACAATTGTAATGTAGAGCTCCGACTCATTCTCCATAAAGTTTTTAATTGGTCTTCACACTTTTATCACTTCAGACATAGAAATGTCAGCTTTCTTTCCAATTAGGTTTGGGTTTTACTTGGTCAATACTTTGTAATATACGGTACCTCCTTGTTTTGAGTATTGGTATGTGAAAAATAAGCTAACATACTGACATTTACTGCCTGCATTTGGAAAAGACTTAATTAACTAATTAACTGGCATTTAAGGGAGCCAGGGTGCATTGGCTTGTAGGATTTTCCAAAAATGTATCCACTTTATTGGAAGTCTCATGTAAATAATACTTCTGTGTTTTTATCATTGTTATCAGTTTAATTATTCATTAGGCACTTATAGAACTATAGCAATTGAACTATCACATATCTTCAATCTGAACACATTGTCATGCAACTTTTAAAGTGACTTCATTAAAGAAGTTTTTATTTGCAAATATAATTCACATAACTAAAAACAATTTACATACAATAAAAATAAATTTTTATCACCTTGACATATATAGAAAGTATTAGGCCTGAATGTTAAGGTGAACATATAAGTACTCAAGTGTAGTTTTGTAAAATGATATAACAATTATGAAATCTGTGTTATTTTAACCAATCTTAAAGAGGTAATTATGTAATCAATATCTTGTTTCTGGAACTATTGACTAACAAAATAGACCTAGATCAACTAGGTCAGGCTGAATCAACTTGTTTCCTCTAATATAAATTGAACTTAAAGCCTATATTTAAAAGCAAAACCATACAGGAAAACTAAAATGCTTTTAGGAAATTAAGTAAAATTGATTAAAAGCATTAGTATTTGGTAGTTACTTCTACCTAGGACCTGTCTTCTTGTTGTCTGCCTTTTATTATTTTAAAAATATTATAGATGACCCAGATGATCTCTATATACCCCTTTCTCACAGCTAAGTGACTGAGAAAAAAAGTTCAACTTAAATCTAAACCTGTCCGCTACGGAGAATTTTTTAAAATGCAACACAATCCATGTTTGCTATGATTTTCCATTGTTAAGTGGATTTATTAAATTAAACTGCAGCCCCAGATAGCGAAAATATAACTGCACTCTATAGTTTCCAATGTGCCTCATCAACAAAGGTTGCTACAGTTAATGTACATAAGTTTTTCAAAATTATTTCTAGAAGTTCTGTCTTTTTTTTTTTTAACTTTTATGCCCATAAATCTTTGGTGAAGGGTTTGAAATATCATGGGTCAGTTTCTTATGGTTTCTCTGTGTGAATTAATAATGCACATATGCAGTATGGATGGACAATGGCAAAGCACCTAACAAGATTAACCAGCCAAAGGTACTGATCAGTCAATGCAGTACTAAGTACTTAAATCAAGAACTAAGTACCAGAGCGTGTCAGTCCTGACTTAGCATAAGCATAACCTGGAAATTTTTTTAAAAAACGATGTTCAGGTTCCATTTCTGACCAACTAAATTAGAATATCTGCAAAGTAAGGGCCAGATGTTTGCATGTTTTAAAGACTCCTTGGGTGATTGTAAAGTACAGCCATGTTGAGAACTTGGCTTAAGTTAAGAACAAGAAATTTAAAATAAGCTACTTCTAATTTTGATGTTATACTTTTCCGGTAAAAACAAATGAAAAACAAATGAAACACTTCACTGTAATGTACTATAGTAGTACACCACCTTGAAATGTTTAATTAAAAATGCATTAAATTTGTTTTCTAAAAGGCATACAATTTTAAATATACTGACAAACATCAATGCATACTGAACTTCTTTAAGGGTAGATACTGTCTCTTCATTGTGACAAATAGTACCTAGTATGTCTAGTTTTCTTAATTAAATAATCGTCAATTACCCCCATTTGGCACTACAGAGTACCACAGGGACAATTTCAAAGATAAAATAAAGGAAAGCACTTTCTTCAATTGCTTCTTTATTCAAAACCACAGACATTCATCTTTCCCTCTATAAGTTATATTTTCTTAATTTCAAAACCATAGATGGAATTATCAAGTTAAATAAGCATGGCCTTTGTGTTCACTATAAATTTACTCTCATTAATAGCACCTTTGAACGCCATTCATAGCAAATAATCCATATATTAATGTTATGCATGATTATCAAATAACATACAAAATGTAGCTGTTCGAAATTCTTAACTAAAGAAATAAAATAACTTGACTCTGGTGGGATTATTTTATTAGCCGTTGGAAGGAATAAATAAAATAAAAGCTTGAAGACTTCAATCTTCTGGTTTGTTCGTGAAACATTCATGGTAATCCGTAATACTGTGTAATTCTTAAACTTTTCAAAAGCACAGGTTCTGTCTTATTCCTCTGTATAACTTCCACCAGTGCCAGAAAAATAGCAGGCACTTAATAGATGATTGTTAATTTGCACTGAATTATTATAAAAATCCTAAATATAAACCACAATTTATATGGTAAGACTAGATTATGTATTTTTAGACATTTACAAATATATATTGTAGAAAATCCAAAATTTCATCACTGAATTTGTCTCATTGATCGCTGTTTGCTACATTACAAAAAACAGTTCAAAATGTACTGGATTTATAACCAGTTAATTTTCCAAAGTCAAAGTGGTCTTTAAATTTATTCCCCTTTCCCATAAAATTCAAACACTGTGAAAAAATAATATATTACTATAGGAATCTATGTTAACAACGCCAAATTGCCAAAATATGAAATATACTTAATTGCAATAACCAACTTGTAGGCTATCTCCAAGTTAGTATTCAAATTATACATATAGTTTTAAAATAACACTGATGGTTGTATTCATCTTATATTCTGGCATTGTTCTTAAATTCTCAAATCTATAACGTGAATGGGAATTATTGCTTCATTAGCTTCTTAAAACCTATAATGATGTTACAAAACAAGAATATTTTAACTGAATTTATCTTTCAAAATTTCAATACAGTTAAGTCAATTGATACTGACATAGTCAAACAGCACAACATAGGGAATAAAATTCTGAATGTTATTAATAAGGTCAGAAGTTTTTACACATTCCCAATCCAATCTGGGTGAAAAGTGAAAAACACAGATATTTCTCTAGTACTTACTATAAATAATGTAAACAGTTATATGCAACTGTTCTGATATTGAACTGAGATTTTCATTTCATCTGAAATGTTCTGGATTGTGTAAAATAGTACCGTGTGTTTTAGCTAACTTGAGAAGGCTGTGTGTCTACTTTGGCATTTCAGATAGCTTTATTTTTACATTCCTTGGTTGCAGAAAGCATTTGTTAACAGTTTAGATATTTTCCTGATCTTCAAAATCATAACCACAAAATCTTTAGTTGTAAAGTATGCCTAGCTGTGGCCCTTGAAATGGAGAAGGATGAGTTTCTAGTTAGTTAGTAGTGGCTTCAAATAATATATATAAAGTTGGCTAATTTTTAAACTCATTGGGATGGGAAAGTTTTCGATTATTCTAATTATACTTACAATAATTTGTTTATTAATGCTGAAAAGAAGTGTGAGTGAACCACTTAAAAATAAAGCGTAATCTACTAATTGTGAAACTTTCTGGGATTTCCAAGTAAGTAGGTTTAAATGAATTTACATGTTACAAAATTTTTACGGTAAAAAATGTATACATTAACAATTAAATCTCATACAGTAGTCATAGAAAACAGTTGATTACATGTTATATTTCCACAGAAATACTGTTAGATGACTAAAAACAGCTTTTCCAAACTAGGAGTACTGCAGTGTTGACTTTAATTGGAAATAAACTATGAGATAAATAACTCTCTCCTGCTAAGAAACCTGTAAATCGGTGGGATTTCCCATGATTCAGAGAGTGTGATGAACTCTTACTCACAGCACCCCTCCTCCTACATTCTACTTCACAGCAGAAGATAAAATTTTAGAGAAAGAGGAATCTGACCTATCAATGCTGGCCAAAAGTAATGTAAACTAGACTTTTAATAAAATTAGCAATCAGTTTTCCCTTTTGAAAGACTCATAAATGACTGTTAGAGAAAGATTAAATATTGTAAAATTGCAGATTTGGCCATCTATTTTGATTTGTAAAGCAGAAATATCTAGAAAATAGACCCTTAATATAAAAGAGTGGCAAAACCAATTTTTTATATCATCACTAATTTGGCAATTGAATTTAAACAAAGCATGATAAAACGAGTCAGAAAGATAGTAAATAGTATCATCAAGATGTGAACGTCGAAAATTTTCACATTTGTACATTATAGACGTCTTCTGGCAATATCTTTTTTTTTTTTTACAAGTTGACTTGTAAAATCACAGAATAGTGGCATGGGCTTTCCAACAAATACTGTATTATTTAAAACCAATTTAAAGTTACTGTATTTGTAGTAAGTGCTATGAATCCTCACTTCTTTTAACAATTATGTTTCTGAGAATTCTGGAATTTCCTAAACCACAACATGTAGAAGGAGGTGCACTCCTGAGTGGGCTCGTTTTCTCAGCTTTGCTTTGTGGTTGTTTATGAGGTTCTTTCCGATATCTACTGTTTCTACAGGAGAGCCAAGAGTTCTTACTAAATGCATCGGGGTATGGGAGGAAGATCAGGTACTGCAGCTGTGAAACCTCTGCTCAGGCATGCGTTTTGGCTTACACACGGCCGGGTTAAGGAAACACATTTCAGCGATTTGTGCATTAATAAGTCTTGGGTGTAAGGCATTTACCTCTGTGTCTAAAATGATCTTTGCACTGAGTAATCCCGTTTCGACGTGAGAGTAAGTCACTGGGTTATACTTATCTCTGGTTCACGTTGGCATGGAGCAGGCCCTAATTACCACCGAGACCCGTCTCGGGCAAGAAAAGTAATAAACAGTAATCACATCGCGTACACGTCGAGCGCCGGCGGGAGCAGAGCCCCCAGGAAGCCACAGGAAGCGTGCGCTTCCAGGGGGGAGTGCGGCGCGCGGAGGTCTGCATGCGCGCGGAGCTTGTTAACGGAGGGCGTGCCGGAGGCGTGGCGCGAGGTGTCCGGGCGAGGAGCTCCGTGAGGCGGGCGGCAGTGGGGGAGCGCGGACCGGGGAAGGCAGCACTGCGCCGCGAGCGTCTCCCGGCTCCCGCTCTCCGGGCTGCCTAGCCCGAGCCGCCGTGGGCGGGGCCTGCGGTGATTGGCGGGCGGGCGGGGAGGTCGGAAGTACTTTGTTTTTTATGCTAATGAGGGAGTGGGGCTTGTCCGTATTTACGTTGAGGCGGGAGCCGCCGCCCTTCATTCACCCACATGGTCCTTCGAGGTGCCGCCGTCCCAGCCCGACCTGCGCCTTCGCGCCACTTCGCGCCCTCGGGCGAGGCCGAGGGGGTGGGGACGACCCCCGCCGCGCCGCCACGGCTTGCGCCCCTCGCGAAGCTTCCTTGGCGGGGCGGGCCGGCCGGCTGGCCGCACCCCCGGCCTGGGGCCTCCGGTCGTAGTAAAGCGGAGGCGGGTGGGGAGGCGGGAGCGAGAGCCCGCGGCGGGCGAGGCGAAGATGGTGGCGGCTACTCCTCCTGGTGAGTCTGCCCGCCCCTCCGCCGAGTGAGTGAAACCTGTTGTGTGCGGCCCGGGTCCGGAGGGCGGCGGGCGGGTGGGGCGGAATGGCCCGGGGCAGCGTGGCGGCCGCGGCGTGGCCGGGGGCCGGGGCGGGTCTCGGGCCGTTGGCCGCCCCGGCGTGTGGCAACGACGACTCGCTGCCCCCTAGCTGGCACGCGGGCTGGCGGAGGGGCAGGGCCGGGCCGCGGACGGGAGGGTGGGAGGGGGTGGCGTGCGCGCAGCGGCCGCGCCCGGGACCCGCGCGGACCCTGCCGGGGCCGGCTGGGCGACCGGGTGGGCGCGCGGCGCACACAATGGCCCCTCGGGGAAGGGACACACGAGGCCTGCGCCCCCTCCAGGGCTCCGGGCGCACGCGGGACGCGGGGTCCCCGGGCAGGGAAAGTTTCTCTTGGGGGCGCGAGTTAAAGCGCCTCCAGAACAAAGCGGCGGCGGCAGCGGCACATGGGGCAGGCCGCGGGCCGGGAGGGGGCGCGCCCACGAGGTACCTGCGCGCCGGCGGGCGGCGCGGCGTGGCCGGGAGCCCGCGGGCCCCCAAACTTTGTGCGCGCCAGGGTGGGAGGATGGCGCGGCTGCTGGGGGCGGCGCGGCCTGGATGCCACCCCTACTCCGAGTGGGCTTTGTTAACCCGCGTGGGCAGACCACGGGCGGGGCTCGCAACTTCCCGGACCACGGCCGGCTGAGCAGGCCCGGGCCGGCCTTGGCGGCGGCGTGGACCCGTCTTCGGTCGCCCGCTGGTTGGGAGCGCGGCGCGGGAGGGCCAGCCCGGCTCGGCGGGAGCGGCGGCGGCGCCGCCATGTTCCTGCGGGGCGGGCTGCGCGGGGGTGAGGGCGGGGGACATGGCGGCGACTGCGCGCCGCCGCCGATTGTTCCCGGCTTAGGCCTTGGGCCGCGTGCGGCGGGCACCGCAGTCGCGGAGCCCCCGCCCCTCTGGGCCGGGCTAGGGGGGGGCTGGGGGACACAAAGGAGGGGCGGCGCGCCCGCGTCCCCGCCGCGCTCGGGCCTCGGCGCCGCCGGTCGCCGCGCGGCTGCCGCCGGGAAACGGGGTGGGGGGGGGTGCCGTGTCCGGCAGGCCCCGACTCTGACCCATCGTCCCCTGGCGGCCGCGCCGGGAATCGCAGGGCTGCGCGCCCCCTTGTGCGACATGTGCTGCCGGCCCGGGCTCCATGAGCGTGGCGGGCACTTTGCAGTCCCGGGTGCTCCTGCCCTCTTTTCTGTTCCTAAGCGGGACGAAGGCAGACTGGAACTGGAGAAAGCAGACTTGTTTCTGCAATATCACCAAGAGGAAAAATTAGCGTAGTGCTATCTCGACTACATCAGTTGAGGAAACAACTCTTTATCCCGGCTTGCAGCCACGAGGTCTTGATTGGGGGAGGGGTGGTGAAGAATAGTCCCTTTGCTACTGCATTTCCCTCTCAGTGGAGCTGTGCAGTAGAGTTAACAATTGCTGTTGATTACACTCGAGTATTTCCATAAGACGTGAATCTAATACATGTGAGTTTTTCAACTTTATCCTTTTACACCTTTTCACCCATATATTGTTGGTCTTTTAAATCCCTCCAGTATTGCCTGACTACCTTAACCTCAGTTTTGCAAATGGATGTAGTTAATTGATACAAGGGGGAGGGGAGAAATTTAAAATACGGATTTGGAGGGTGGTAGTAATTTTGAGCAAATGTTTGTCTTTTTTTCCCACATCCCTCCCCCGCCTTTCCAGCCATACACGTGGACCTAACTGCACCAAAAGCTTTTCTAAGGATATTTGCTAAGAAGGAAGTTTGCCCGAGTGGGTAAGTGTATATTTTAATTTTATTTGTTAATTTTTTTAAAAACAGATTTCTCTTGACTTTAGTCTTTGATTTGAATAAGATGGGATTGGGTTTTCAAAGGGTAAACTAGTTGTTTTGTACTCTATGCTTTTTTTTTCTTTTTGTCTTTTTTTCTTTTAGTTTGGGTTAGCTAATGTGTAAGTTAGTAAAAATACAACGCAAATGCCATTATAAATCTTTGCAAACTGATGCACAGTTTACAAAATTCAGAACTTCTTTGAGTTGGGTGACAAAATAGATCTCATCTGGAGTAAGTTTTCAAGTCTTAAAATAATTTAACTGGGACATTTAAGTTCTGCAACCAGCTGATACACTTGAAATGTAGTCTGAACGGTAATTTTATTAATCAGTTTACCAAGTAATTGCTAATTGGAAGCTGGAAGAAAAGAAAAATGGTTTGCCACGTGGATGTGAAGATTTCCTCTAAAAGGTATATGAGTCAGATTGCCCTGGTGATATATATTAGGTCTCTTTTATATGCAGTCCGATTTTGATTTTTTTTTTAAGTATACCTTTGGGAATGGCAAAGGAAGAGCTACCGTGTTCATTTACCGTATTAGAATGATGGTTAATTATGATTGTCTTATTAAAAAAAACTTATAATTTTAAGGTCTAAATTTGCTTCTAAATGGAACTTGGAGGTTTGAGATAATTAAACTCATTTTCTCTTCCCTATTAGGGTTTATGCTGAATTTTGTGTGTTTTGTAACTGTTAAAGAGTTTGAGGTATTATTTTGTCTAATTATTTATTTCAAATTTAGCAGGAATAACGAGAACATCACCTTGTAAAACTGAAGATTGTGACCAGTCAGAATAATGTCAAAGTGCTTACAGTGCAGGTAGTGATATGTGCATCTACTGCAGTGAAGGCACTTGTAGCATTATGGTGACAGCTGCCTCGCTCGGGAAGCCAAGGTGGGCTTGAAAGCGCAGGGCCTGCTGGTGTCGAGTGCTTTTTGTTCTAAGGTGCATCTAGTGCAGATAGTGAAGTAGATTAGCATCTACTGCCCTAAGTGCTCCTTCTGGCATAAGAAGTTATGTATTCATCCAATAATCCAAGCCAAGGAAGTATATAGGTGTTTTAATACTTTTTGTTTGCCGTCCTCTGTTAGTTTTGCATAGTTGCACTACAAGAAGAATGTAGTTGTGCAAATCTATGCAAAACTGATGGTGGCCTGCTATTTCCTTCAAGTGATATTTACTAATCTTGTGTACTTTTATTGTGTCGATGTAGAATCTGCCTGGTGTGTGTGACGTGACAGCTTCTGTAGCACTAAAGTGCTTATAGTGCAGGTAGTGTTTAGTTATCTACTGCATTATGAGCACTTAAAGTACTGCTAGCTGTAGAACTCCAGCCTCGGCCTGTCGCCCAAACTGTCCAGTTACTGAACACTGTTCTATGGTTAGTTTTGCAGGTTTGCATCCAGCTGTGTGATATTCTGCTGTGCAAATCCATGCAAAACTGACTGTGGTAGTGAAAAGTCTGTAGAAAAGTAAGGGAAAATCAAACCCCTTTCTACACAGGTTGGGATCGGTTGCAATGCTGTGTTTCTGTATGGTATTGCACTTGTCCCGGCCTGTTGAGTTTGGTGGGGATTGTGACCAGAAGATTTTGAAAATTAAATATTACTGAAGATTCGACTTCCACTTTTAACCGTTCCAGAGATGTAAAGTATTGGGGGGAAAGGTGGTTGTAATTATTTTGTCTAAAATTCATGTGTGTGTGCACATGCACACACACGCAACTTTTTTTCCCTTGAAATCAAGTTTTGTCATGTTTTTGAATTAAGCATTCTTCTGAGGTTGCATGTTGTGTTTGACTTTTTTGTCAAATTAGATTTATCTGGTTATCAAGTATTCCATTACAACTGTGTCTGTAAAGGAAATTTACTTTAATAAATGGCATGATGATAATCTGTAAAGTGAAGATATGCCTTTTTGCTTTCTTTGGACCTGATATTCAGAACATTTTACTTAATCCAGAAGTCAATAAATTGTATTGCTTTACAACATTGAAGAATTTAAATTAGGTCAAAATGCCATTCTTTTTAGAGCATTGTGTAAAGAAAGTTGTTGTTCTGTTATTTTTTAAGCATGAAATTTAGATTTGGGAGGGGAGGTTCTCTTTTTGTTTCTAGTAAACAAATAACTATTTTACCAGTACTGGTGTTCTTGATGTTTAACTCTTAACTGGTTATATGCATGTTTTCTTAGTAATTGTTAATGATGTATAAACTGTTATTGATGCTTAGATTGTTCTTAGCTTTCTGGAACTTAAAAATAGTTAAAAAGAAAACAAGATGTGCTAGTGCTAAATGGAGTGACAAGTATGTATTTGTGCAGGTCTTAATGCCAAGAGTGGGAGTGGGAGTCTGAAATTGGTTTTTCTGTTAAGTCTGTAGTTAACATTTGTTTTCCCTACCTTCTTCATAAAGCAGACTTTGGCAACGGTGACAGTTGATGAATGGAACCTAAAAAGAGGCAGTGAGAGTATTTTAGCCAACATTTCTGCCTCTTCTTGCATGTGTTTTGTCTCTAGCCTGTGTTTCATATGTGTAGAAAAATGTGGGTTAACTTAAGAATTATCTGATTTTTAAATGATCAGTTGTTGAAATTGGACTCAAGCTGAATTTAGGAAGAAGGATGCTATGTTGGTGATGAAATAAATTAACATAACCTTACTTAATATACCACTTGGTACATTTAGAAAACATCATTATGTGAAATCTAATAAAAGTTTAACCTCTAATATATCCCTTCTTTAAGAAATTTAAGGAGTTTAATTAAGGAGCCCTGAATAGAAAAGGTAAGAATTTCACAGTTCTGAAGTTCATTAAAAGGTAAATTCCCAGAATGAGAAAATACTAAGAATTGTGTAATGGTTTACAAAATGGAGATCTGACTGTCCTTTAATTTGAGTTCTTAAACCTTTTGAATTGAAGGGAACCTAAAAATTGTTCTGGTTGTTTAATGACAAACATGGCTATAAACTGTGCTCTGAAAGTCCCATAGTGTTAGCAGGGCTTACAGTAGTCTACAAAACCGTGTGCTATGCTTATGAGTGAAAAAAGTGATGTTTACATCTTGGGGGAAATACTCTGGGTTCTTGTTCAAAGTGGAAGTAAGCCTGCCAGGTGATTTCTTTAATGTGCTAAATTGTAATAACTTAATATTAGGTGGGCCCAAATGTGTCTTTTATTTTTGCTTAAAACCGAACCAACTTTTTGGCCAACCCAATAAAAGAATCAAGGTTAAATGGCAACTCTCCTAGATGCTGAACTTCTGTAGTACATGTATTCAGAACTTAACTGGACTTTTAATAAATGTGAACGTTTTCATGTAGGTGTTGGCAGTGGAGCTGAGGTTGTTACAGAGTTTAGTAGGAATTGCATTTGATTTGTTTTTGACTTTAAAATGTGTGGCAAGTTTTGTGTTCGTGAGTCTAAAGATTTTCTTAGGCTTGACAATATAGTTTTCAAGTAACACTGAGGAAAAGCCATATAAATATAAAGGTTGACATTCAGCCATTTTGAGATACAAATAAGTGAATAAGTTGGTTATAGCTGATAATTGCCTCATGTGTAGCTGACCTGGGGAAAAACAGCTCCGACTTTTTTTTTTTTTTTTGAGGTACGCGGGCCTCTCACTGCTGTGGCCTCTCCCCTTGCGGAGCACAGGCTCCTGACGCGCAGGCTCAGCGGCCATGGCTCACGGGCCCAGCCGCTCTGCGACACGTGGGATCTTCCCAGACAGGGGCACGAACCCGTGTCCCCTGCATCGGCAGGCGGACTCTTCAACCACTGCGCCACCAAGGGAAGCCCCCGACCATTTTTTTTTTATAGTGTTTTTAACCTTGGCATTCCTTAATGACTTAATTTTTCAAGTTTGATAGCCTTAAGGCTATTTTCAGAAAAATAACCTCATAATCTTCTTTTGTATTTTATTCATATTACAGTTCTCCAGTCTGTGTCTAAAAGGACAGCACTTAAGGTTTTACAAATTATTCTTTTTCAAAGCTGCTTGCAAAGTAGTGGTGATTTTACTAAAAACTTTCAGATCTTCGTTTTACAGGCAAACCTAAGCAGAGCAAACCAGACTTGAGGGTTTTCCCTGTAGTTTGAAGAGCCCTACAGAATGATTCCTGACAAAACGCAACCTACAACTGCCTGGAGAACAATTCGGTGTCACATTAAAGTTTACTATGTATTTAATGAAGTACTGTTCTGTTAGTAATTGACAACCTTGGGGGTAGTTTGTCTAGCATCAGAGAATTAGGAGCCTCGAAGCTGAGCAGTAAAGGTAAGGAGAGCTCAGTATATGAGGCCAATTTTTGTTGTCCAACTGGAAATAATACCATGCCTACTTGAGACAGCACATAATTCTTTGCCTTATAGGTTGTTAAGCTTTCATTGTGTTTAAAGTCTGAATTAATGTTTTCTGTGTTGTTAAGTTAAATTCAGGATGTAATATTCTTACTGAGTTTTCAAGGGTAACAAAGATGGATGTATCCCATGAATTTTAAGCCCATAGAAAAATTATTGAAGAAGGCTTAGTTTTCTTTTTCTAATTGAGCAGATACAGCATTTGGAGACGCTTACATATTTGCAATTTAGTCATGCTATTTGAGTTGTTTTAGTGCTTTTAATGTAAATAAATAAAATCATACATTTAAAACTACTTGTTAAATTGCCCAGAATGAGCATTTTGAAATAAAAATTTTAAGGTTATTCTTGGTTGTGGCAGTTTTTCTGGCGTTTTTTGTTACTGTAACAGATCCAAACACCTTTGCTTATTAATTGAGGTAATTGGGGAAGTAGGAACAGATACCCAAGTGGTTTACCTGTATTACCTTACCTAACTTTGATATCTGTGGCATCTGTATTTGTATCCTAATTTTATAGATAAGGGAATGAGTTTAGCAAACTTTTATTTGCAAGGATATAAAACTGGTAAATGGGCTCTGAATTTAAACCCATGTCAATCTATAAAAAAATATTATTCTTGACCTACTGTCTTGAATCTGACAAATACTCAAATCACTCTTGAACTGGATTTAATATGGAGATTGACTTAAGTTCCTGTTACATTAACTTAAAATCTGATAAGGACTCTAGTTACAAATTGTTTATCTTAAATTATAGATCATAGGCACTTAAAAACCAGCCAGTTGAGGGTTTATTAATGTAGTTAAGTGGAGCATCTGCATTTTGTCCTTACTGGGATATTGGTGCATATGTTCATAAAGTTTTCTTGTCTATTGATGCATTGAAGTTTAAGCCAAGAGAAAACCAAAGTGTGTGAAAGGTATTAAAACAACTGCTTTTAGTAAATACCACAGTATTTATTGATAGTAGGATTGAGTGTTTCTTAATGGATCTGTAGTATATTTAAAAGTAATCTCCAAAACCCTCAACGATTTTGAGTGTTAACAATCATAGTAAATATTTAAAAAATAAGATACTAGATTGTACTTATGGCCAGTAAAGTAACAATTCCAATTTTGAGTACTTTAAAAATAAGTAAATGCCAGCATAAATGCAGGTTTTGTCCTTAATGAGGTAAGTATTTAACATGGTATGGAGGTAAAGGACAAAAACCTGAAGTTGGCAGCAAAATGACCCCAAATTAAAGTTCACTGTAGTATCCCCATTCTTTAACTGCATGATTAACACGTGTGTACACTTTAATAGAAGGGAAAATGGAGCATGTACTCATTTTACATGTCTGCTTTATAAGAAGTATATGTACTATGAAATTGTTAATGCTGACTTCAACTTCTGTAGACTGAAATTCCATTGGAAAACTTTAAAGGAATCATTCTTCTGTATTTAATTCAGATACAATGATCTGTACCACTCTTCAACAGATTGAGGGAGCTGGGACTTCAGAACCTTGCAAGGGTAGATGAAAATTACCTGCATTTGGTCAAGTATGTGAACCCCTCAAGCCACTAGGTGGCCTTAGGCTAGGCATCAAGTTCAGTGAAAATCACTGCTGGAATTCTAGAGTGATCATACATTTCTAGGACAAGGTTCATAACCCCAGTTGGGCATTGTAATTACCCAAAGATATTTTTCAAAATATAAAGTTCTGCAATTTTAGTCCAGATGCGTTAGATAGAATCTTTGGGGATTAAGCAGGGCTGGTTGCTAGGAGGACAAACATGAGAAAGCTGTTGATCTTGATGAATGTGTTTAAGAATGTAACCATTTCCCTAAATTGCCCAAAATGATGAGCCAGAGGAATGCAGAATGTCAAAGCAGCACCTTGGAATTTGGATGGAGGTAGGAGACTACATAAGACTAGGAGACGGCCGTTTTCACCATTTTATGTTTCATATACTTTAATTCTTCTAGTTTCATAGCTGACTACTTTGCTTGCCGTGACGCCTTTCAGCTAGCGCCAACCTTAAATTGGCCTGAGAATCAACAGGCTTATCCTCTCCCAACTTGAAGTAGTAGTGTCTTTCTCCAGTGATACTTTTTGTTTTGGTAACAACACCTAATGCACCAGGTGTGTAATAGCCTTTGTGCTGGACTGGATTTCCTTGAGGATTGGCTGTCACCCTGTTCTTACAGGGTCGTTGTAAAGGCAAGTGATTTTGTAGCCCTCTCTTCCTCAAGAAAATGATCAAACTTGGGCTTTCTCACATCTTTGATTTTTAGAATTCTTGAGTTTAAATAGGGTATAGTTTCTGCCTTGTGAACATTTCTGATGCCTGATTCTGCTCTTGACTGTACGTATTGTTAGTCATAATATAATGGACTACTTTTTAAATGGGAAACTTGCTTGAGCCTCCAGCTCAGCCCCTAATTGTCATTACACACTGGTTTATTCTGCCTCCCCTCGTCCCCACCTTCTACTCTCCAGGCGGACTTTTTCTTCATCGACTTTACTTGGTCTTAACCTTATCTTGGAAAAATTTCTCCCCATATAACTGATGTAATCCTATTTGCTTCCAACCTGCACAGTTGTCAAACTTGCTCTGCTATGTTCTCTGTCCCCTTTCCCTGGGTCGTTTTTCTTAATAGACTACTGGTGGCATCATTAGGGAACTTGTTAGAAATGCAGGATCTGAGGCCCTTCCCCAAACCAGACTTGAAATCTTCATTTTAAAAAAAACATGCCTTCCTCCCCTCTAGGATGCTCCTCCGTGAGGTCAAAGATTTGAAGCCGTTTGCTCATTGATGCATGTTCAACACATAGAATGGTACCTAGCACATAGAGGGTACCTGGTAAGTTCTGCATAAGTGAGTGGAAGTTCGCATGGGTGAATGTGGCTGTTAGGCTCAGTGGAAAGAGTGAAAGACGTTGGTCTGCTAGTACTTTGGGACTTAAAAGTGTAAAGTGTGTTACTGGTGGTCTGTCAATAACCTAGTTGAAGGGGGGAGGACTAGAGTAGTGTTAAAGGAGATGGCAAGTAAAAGATTCACAGTATTTAGTAATCGGGCAAAAAGTGAAAACCTTCTAAGTGAAGGGTCAAGAAAATAAAGATCTTGCCTTCTATGTTCCATTTGTGTGGCAGTGTAATGGTGATAACGGAAGTAGATCTTGGACTTCACTCTTAAATCTCACAAAATGGACAACTGACCTTCAGACTACCAGGGTGGAGCAGAGCGCTCGCCAAACCACCAAGGAAGAGGAAGGAGAATGCACGGGTTCTGGCAGGTTCTGGCTGGATGAAGTTGGGCTCTGTTTCACGTAGTATTTCTTGTCATTGTTCTGAATTGCCCTCTAGTTTCTAAATCTGCATTTTGGTTGTTAAACAACTTGGCATTCTTAGAATATTATGGCGCTGACATACTGTATGGTGTGCTCACTTTTGACTCTACTCCTAGCAGGTTTCAGGGATACAAGAAGTCCTACATTGGTGTGGGGTGCCTTGATTAAAATAGGAGTTGTCTGTGGCACCCTGAGACAAAGCAATATCCTGGTAAAACCAGTATGCTTGAGACAGTCTGTGATGTAAGGCAAGGGCAGTTGAGACAGGGAAACACAAGGTACCTTCTCAGATTAGTTTTGGGAAACAACATACAGAAACGTGGATGGCAGTTGATTTCCTCAAAACTACGCCTGCCTTCACGTAAGTTCATCTGAATGTGTAAACTCTAATTGGAAGACTGCTGTTGTATGTCGCCATGTGGTACTTGGCTACTTGGTTGAGAAGTTTAAAGAAGTACTTAAGGAGTTTTCTAGTGTGATGTTTTAAGAGGGAAACTTCCTGGTTTAAGTACCAGCTTTTTCCCCATTAGTAGCTTAGGCAAGTTACTTTCTTGTGTCTCTTGCCCAGTGAGATATATAAACTGTCTTAGCTATCCTGGTTCTCATTCAGCCAAAAATAGGCCTCCATTCACCCTGCCTTCGAAATGGAGTTTCAGCTTCACTCAGCTTGGACAAGTTTAGGTCTCAAAACCCACCTGAACTAACCTGGGGACTAAGCCTGTTCAGGCCTGACCTTCATACACCATCACCAGCGGCAGAGTAGGCTTCCCTTGCAGAAGTACAGGACACCTGGGCAGGGTGGTGGGCAGGTTGGCAGAAAGATATAAAACAACGAGTACCCACCTGCGGGCTAGGGGAATGGAATACGTTTTGGCTAGCTCAGTAAGGAGAAGGGTGGGAGGAGGGAAGGGAGAGGATTTTCAGGTAAGGTGACAACTTGAGCATGTAAGAGGCAAACATTCTTTAACTGGCCTGTGATGCACTTGGTTGATTAAAGCCGCTTCTCCATCTCGGCTTAAATGTCACTTGGTCAAAGAGGCCTTCCCTGATTACCCTACTCAGCTCAGGTCTTCATCTCTGCCATACGTCTCATTCACAAGACACATGTATTATCTTGCAGTTCTGTAGGTCAGGAGTCTTGACACAGGTCTTACTGGGTTAGAGTTGAAGTGTTGCAGAGCAGTGTTTCTAGAAGCTCTCAGGGAGGATCCTTTGCCTCCCCTGCTTCTAGAGACTGTTCAGTTCACTGTCCCTTTCTCCATCTTCAGGTCCAAGGATGGTGAGCGGGGTCTGCACACCTCATTACTCTGACCTCTTGTGCCTCCCTTTTCCACTTTTAAGGACCCTTGTGATTACACAGATACTCCAAAATAATCTTATTTTAAGGTTAGCTGATTAGCAGCCTTGATTCCCCTTTACTGTGAACTGTTTGCAGGCTCCAGGGGTTAGGATGCAGATATTTGGGGAGACCGTTATTCTGCCTACCATGCCTTCCCTAGAACTTCTCATGGAATTATGTCATGCTTGGACACTGTTAGAGTCTCAGGCCTACATAAACTAATTAGGACTTTCTTCAGACTGAGCTTAAGTAAAATTAATGAATTAAGGAAAATATTTTTTTTAACGATCTAGAAAAACTAAAGTAAAATTATCTTCAGGATTTTCCTCTGCAGTATTTAGATGCCGCTTAAAGAGGTCTAAAGAGAGAATGATTACTCAAATTCAGTAACCACCGAACTTTTTTTTAAGAATGTAGTTTTTTAAAAATGTATTTTATTTATTTTTGGCTGTGTTGGGTCTTTGTGCGGGCTTTCTCTAGCTGCAGCGAATGGGGGCTACTCTGCGTTGCAGCGCACAGGCTTCTCATTGCGGTGGCTTCTCGTTGCAGAGCACAGGCTGTAGGCGCGCAGGCTTAGTTGCTCTGCAGCATGTGGGATCTTCCCGGACCAGGGCTCGAACCCGTGTTCCCTGCATTGGCAGGCAGATTCTTAACCACTGTGCCACCAGGGAAGCCCCCAGTTGTCATTCTTGTCTGAGTAAAATGGCAAGGGCTGATAGTATTATTTTAACTCATTCTAGGAAAGTTACGGAACTACATCAGTCAACTAACAGGTTATTTAAGGAAAGACCTCTAGAATGGGGAAGCCATTAAATAAATGAAATATTTGTCATGTTGGCTAACAAAACGTGAACATTGAAGAATTGCTTTAGAAGTGAAGATACAGAATGTAAAGAGACTCGGGGTCTAAAACCTCAAACAGCAAAAACTGGAAAATGAGCCTTTGGAGGCACATAGAATGTAAATAAGCAGTCTTTGCCTCGCTTTGTTAATTAGGATACAGAAATGGTTTAAACATTTTTGTTTCAAAGCAACCACTAGCAGAATAAAACACTAAACTTTGAAATTACTAGGAAAAGCTAAGAAAACACACAAAGTAAAAGATAAGAAAGGGAACAAAAGTAAGCAATTATGGAAATTAGCACAGAAAATAGTTTTAAGTAGTTTGTCTTTTAATTCATGTAGTTTCATAATCTGCAAGCCTTGGTTATTTGTAGCAGTGGGCAATGTAGGCGGGTGGTGGTGTGGCCATGCTCAAAGTTAAGTCCTATCCCCTACCTTGGTGCCCTTGGCCCGGCAATGAGGCTTCTGTGATGCCTCAGCTCCTCAAATGCAACAAACAGATCTTACTTTGTATTCTCTAAAATGACTGCAAAATAGCATTCAGTAAATGTCTGTGGAATGAATTGAAGATCACTCCCATCCCAAATATTATTTTACAATTAGTGTATTCTCTGATGCACTGCAGTAGATTTTCACACCATTCTTAAATTTCTCATCTGATGCCAAATTTTGTCCAGAGGTCAAGGCTGAAGATTTTGCTTACTTTGATGGAAAGGATAGAAAAAGACACTGAACAGCAGGAGATCAGGGGCACTGGATATAAAGAAAAAGCTATCTGCGCACATCTGTATGTGTTTTGCAGAGGTGACAGGGTTGGCTGAATGGGTTGGAATAATGGTCTGGTGGATTGTGGGAGCTTTGCTAGTGGGTCTCAGAGTGTGATAAAAAAGGGTTCAGAACAGATCTTGCAGAAGTAACTCCCAACCAGTTTTCCTTTTGTGTAACTTAGGGAATGAGAACTGAGTCGATGACCTCAGGACTACTGCGTTTTTTGTTTTACTTTTTGGCCATTGCTGTTCTCCACCAGATCGTTGTAGTCCTTGGGAAGTAACCTACTTAATAAACTGGCAAATATTTGTGAAAATATATATGCATAACTATACTAAAGGCTGTGTGTGCTTAAGGAGATTGTAGGTGATTTGGAGATAAATCCCGTGTGTGAATTGGAATTAGTAAAATGTAGTGGTAACTAACAATAAAAGGCTCCGAAAATAGGTGCTCCTGGAGTTCAGAAGGGAAATGACTAAAACAGTGTGTGCATTTGGCACGCATTATAACATACAGGTAATTAGAGGGGCACATTTTAACTCAATCAAATTTAGCATCCATAAATACAGTAATCAAGTTTTGTGTGTGTTTGTTTTTTATAGATTTAGTCATGGTATGTTGATCCTTGCTTAATGTGAGGAATCTAATATTTTACAATTTTTTTCCAGCCAAAAATGGAGCGTGCAGTTCAGTACCAAGTGAAACCATTCAGTCATAGTTGATTGATGCTACTTGTCAGAGAATAAATTCCTGGTGTTCTTGCTTATACTGAATATGAGACATCTCACTGCTACAGAAGGGCTTTGCCTACTTAAAGTGCTGGTGGAATATTAAAATATCAAAGACCCAAAACACATTTTATTCATTTTAAAAACTTATTCAACCTGCTGATGATTAAAGCCTGCTGTAATATTTTAATCATAGGTCTGTCCAAAAGGATGCCATCCAAAAGTAATTTTCATTTTTTGTATAGGGTTATTACTTTGTATTCATTTGCTGTATTAAAAAAAATTAAGGGACAGCAAGACATTTATACAGTCATGTGATTCAACTTTAAATTATAGGTTTCTTACACATATCTGGTTCTGGATAATGATAGGATCTAGAATAAGGAAGCACTAATGAGCCTAAAAAACTCTACCTGGGAAATGGTAAAGTCATAACTCGATAATTCAGTGAGGTTACAGTGCAGATATTAAATAAGCATGTTACATAATGCCATTATTTTAAGTAGCTGAGAATGAATTAGCCATGATCTTTGCCCACTTTTTTTTAGTACAATGCTAGCTAAACACAGAACACATGATACTAAGATGCTGAAGAAAATTTTGAGATTAATGATTGATTTTTACACTTTCACCATGTTTTAATAGTCTAAGTAATGCTGACACTGTTCTGTCTTAAACCCATCAAATAATTGAGCCAAGTTTGAGGAAATCAATCTCTACTAAATAGTTAACCATAAGGTATATTTGTATTCGCAAACAGAATGCTTTCAAAATGTTCCACTTTTGAAATTGTTTGAGTCTTTTATGTTGACCCAGTGACTTTGTTTGCAAAGGTAAACTGAAGTGGAGTTAAGCAATTGCCTAGCAAATTTGATCGCTGAGATGACCATACAGGATAAAATGAATAAAGTTATCTTCAGAAAATGTACTTAATGACAGCAGAATTTTACTCTTCCTAAATCTTTAGGACTTTTTGTTTGCTCCAGGAATCATCACAGTTATAGTCCTGCATTCTTTTTCTTCCTTCCTTTCTGTGTCTCTCTTTGTTTTCTAATCTCTCTCCCTCCCCTTACCTGCCTTCTGTTCTTTTTTCCTGCCTCCCCCTTCCCTCTCTTTATCTGTTTATCCACTTATCAATCATCAATGATATGCACATGGTTAAGGATTTTGCCTAGTAATTATTAACCTATCCTTATAAAATTTTAAGTATTTGGGGGACTATAATGGTAAACAGAACACATTTTTAGTTTCAGTTGGGTCTTTTACATTCATATGGAAAACGCAGAGGCAAGACTAGTGTTTAAAACAATGGTGTATTTTGAAACAGATGATGAAGACCAAAATTATTTTCTACTGGATTCTTACTGCCACCTGAATTAACTGCCTATTTATTGGGCCATAGTCATAACAATATTTCGTATTTCCTAGTCATCTTAACTTCAGAGTACCTGGAATTTGCATGGTGTCCAGTCTGTCTTGATGCCATTTTAATCTGAGAGTTAGATGAAGGTCTCCCAAAGACTTTTTAATCTCATGAACCCATGCCCACAGAACAGTGAGTTTAAAAGATTCCATAATAATGTCAAAGAAAAGCTTCTTGTCTTTCAAGGCCTTAAAAAGTTCCCTGGAATGTGGACAGCTGGGGTTGGAGGAGAGCAAAGAGTGCAGAAACATCATGGCTCGTTCCTGTCTTGTGAGGGTTGGGCACAGGTAGGTAACAGACATCCCAGTTATACTGGGAGTTTGACAACTGGCCCTGGCACTTCACGCTGGTGACAGGCCTGAGAAAGACTCACCAGATTTCTTGCCACTCATTATGGCTCGGGAGAGAGGTAAAATTGTTCCTGTGCATCTCAGGAGGCACAGGAGTGTCAGCCCTTCATCCTTCATACAGGACTTGTGAATATCCTTATGTTAATTTTACTTAAAGTTAATAGTTATCTGACAGTTATTGACCCAGTGTCAGACCCTGGTTATTTGTTTAATCTCAACAGCAACACTGAGATAGCTGCTTCAATGACTGTTCCCATTTTACAGATGAGGAAACAGACTCTGAGATGCAGCTCAGCCAGTTTACAGGGCTGATAAGTGGAAGAGCCAGAATTTAAATCTAGGCAGTCTTGTTATAGAACCAGTTTCTTAGCTGCTATACTGCCTTTCAGAACATCTTGTACATTATGATAATTAGACTCAACAAAATTTAAATACCAACAAAATATTACTTATTGCTGAGCAGAAAGATTTGAGGGGATTTAATATCTGAGTTTATACTTTCACCAAACTTTGTAGAATAACCACATTTCTGTTCAAATAAAAAAACTTAGGGGGCTTCCCTGGTGGCGCAGTGGTTGAGAGTCCACCTGCCGATGCAGGGGACATGGGTTCGTGCCCTGGTTCGGGAAGATCCCACATGCCGCAGAGCGGCTGGGCCCGTGAGCCATGACCACTGAGCCTGCGCGTCCGGAGCCTGTGCTCTGCAACGGGAGAAGCCACAATAGTGAGAGGCCCGCGTACCGCAAAAAAAAAAAAAAAAAAAAAAAACTTAAAATGAGTATATATTTTAAGGGAAAGAATTACATAAAGGACTCTCACCAGAAAGACTTGAGAGAAATATATGCAAAAATGTCCATTGCAATGTTATCTGAGTGGTGATATTTTTTCGGTGCTTTTTTTTTCTTTTTCTGTGCTTTTATTCTTTGGAATTTGGTTTAAACCTTAGTTTTTAAAAATAAGGTAAAAATTATGTGGGGATTCTATGCTAAAAGTAATCTTGATGTAATCACTGATTTTCTGGAGAAAACATTACCAAAAATGATTCAGAAAACATAGAAATTGATCAATAACCAAGATGTACTTTTAAGATGTAACTAAATAATCACTCTTATCAAAGCCTTTGAGCCTGGAGAATTTGGGGGCATTGAGTTATTTTAAATATCTGAGGATGAGCCAGTTCCGATGCTGTTATAAACTCAAAGACTAGAAGAAAAGGGGAAAAAAAGGAAAAGGCTTCCTAATGCATTCCTTCAGGTTAGCACTAACACCTGCAAAAAATACAAAAATATAACAGGATAATCTCACTTATGACAGATGCAAAAGAACTACATAAATATAATGCAAATAAGATCATAACAAATTTAATTGTATATTACAACAGCTGCTGTCACCACTATGACTTAGCTCTGCTTTGGTAGTGTTAATAAACTCACTGAAACATCACAGAAATAATTGACATAACTATTGGAAAAGTGGAGGCAAAATGATCATTACTAGCATTCAAAATGAGTGCCTTTTTTGCAAACCCAAAGAAAATTAGTAGAAAAATAAGACTAATAAGAGACTTCAGTGAGGTATTTGCCATAAGATTAAGATGTAAAAAACAATGGTTTTCCTAGATTCTAATATATACAAGTTACAAAATAAAAGACTGCAAAATAGTTTAAAATACCTAGGAAAAAAATCTTGAGACATGCAGAGTGAAAGGTAGAAACGTTTAAACATCACTGAGATTCATAAAATAAAACTTGCATAAATAGAGTACTAGCCAGGTTTCTGTATGAGAAAACGGTAATAGATCAGTGTTCACATACTACTTTATTGAGCCAACGCTGCTCCAATAAATTTAGTGGAATTTACTTTTGCATTTGGCAAAAATAATTCTTGTATCTATCTGGAAGAACAAACGGGTGAGAAGATGAGAAAAAAATTGAATATCATGGGAAATATACTAGGTATTAAATGGTTTATAAAGTTACACTAATGAGACACACTGGCAATAATCAAGATAAATTAATGGAACAAAATAAATAAGTCTCCAATAGCCATTGTTATATATAAGAACCCAAAAATAAATAAGAAAAAGCCAGAATCAAAATTAAAATACAAACACTAAAAATGTTTGAAACAAATAGTTACTCTTCTGTTCTTTTTTTTTTTTTTTTTTTTTGCGGTATGCGGATCTCTCACTGTTGTGGCCTCTCCCGTTGCGGAGCACAGGCTCCGGACGCGCAGGCTCAGCGGCCATGGCTCACGGGCCCAGCCGCTCCGCGGCATGTGGGATCTTCCGGGACCGGGGCACAAACCCATGTTCCCTGCATCGGCAGGTGGACTCTCAACCACTGCGCCACCAGGGAAGCCCAGTTACTATTCTTAATATAAAAAGTCCATAAAAAATAAAGTTCTCTAAGGAATGAACAGGTGAAAAAATGGGTGTCGAGAATCCAAGGGAACTGAAAAAAAGGTGGCAACTAAATATGTGTACTGGTTGAGAAAAATGGCAGAATTAGTGTCAGGCATGGGCGGTATGGCTTATTTATATGCCCGATACCCAGGGATTTTTACTTGGTGGTGAAGGGAATATTTTTAGAATATTATGAATATGCATTACTACATCTTCTATTTGTTTTCTTGTCAGAGACTGCTTATTTCACCCCACTATCTCTTTCCCGTCTCCATCTAGGAGCGGGATCAGCAAAGTTTTATCTGGGCACATGGTTGCCCTAGAGAGTCCTGGATCCTTTGCTGTAGGAGTGGCTATGAGACTAAGTTCTTGGTAATGAGAAGTAAACAAGGGTGATATGTGCAACTTCCAGATCATTTCCATTAAAGCAATGTGCTTATTATCTTCCACTGTCTCTTTTCCTATCTTTGGAATGAAATATGGACCTGGTGCTGGTGAGGCAGCTTTGACTATACAGAGAAGCAAATGGAAACTCTAGGGTTGAGAGAGCAACAGGTTGAAAGGACCCTAGATGACCTTTGGGTGCAGAGTCTTCTACCTTAAATGGGATTGCCCTGATAGTAGAGTCTGAGACAGGCCTGCAAGCAAGTAGTTTATTTTAAAATGATTCCAAGGGCAGGAATGAGGAAGAGAGGAATGAAACAGGAAGGGAGTTATCAAGTTGGCCACTACTAAAATTGCCTGGTGTTCCATTCCTTGAAACCCTCTGGAGACCCTTAGGAAATGCATTCCAAAGCTGCCTGCCTGGGATAGAAAGGGGAAATCATTTTTCTTACTGGTTCTCAATTCCTGCTGACTAAAATGGCTCCAGTGGTTAACCATCCCACTCTCTGGAAAACGTACACTGATATCTTTTAGATTCACTTGGGCATAAATTAAGAGATACACCACACAGGCTCAAGGTGAAGTATTGTCTGTGTGCTCTGAAAAGTTGGTTAGTTTGTGTAGAACTCCTTGCCTCAGAAGTAGCTGCAGTAAGAAGTATGATTAGGGAGATAAAAATGGTGCACAAGAGATGGTCAACACGATGCACTCCTTGCACCACTCAGATCCACTTGTGTCCTGCATTAATCCCAGTTTATCACAGCATTCCTTTAAAGTTATGGCTGGCCACAATTTCAGCAAGCACTTAATATAAGAGGGTTTCTGGAAAAAGTTACGGTCCTATTACTGTAGCTAGTCCTGTCTCTGTTATTGTCATTTATCATTTCCTTTCTCCACCACATTTTCTAAATTTTTTTGAGGTATAATTGACCTACAGCACTATGTCAGTTCCAGGTGCACACATACTGATTTGATACTTCTCAGCATTACAAAATGATCACCATGATAAGTCTACTTACCATGTGTCACTTATACAGAGTTTTCACAGTTGACCCTTGAACAATTGGGAGTTAGGGACATTGACCCTCCTGCGGTCGAAAATCCATGTATAACTTAAAGTCAGCCTTCCATATATGTGGTTCCTCCATTTTCCAGTTCATCCGTATTCTCGATTCCACATCTGCATACTGAAGCAACTGCAGATCATATAATACTGTATAGTATTTACCATTGAAACAAATCTATGTATGAGTAGACCTGGGCAGGTCAAACTCGTGTTGTTCAAAGGTCAAATGTACTATTGACTATGTTCTGTGTGCTGTACATTTCATCCCTGTGACTCGTTTACTTTATAATGGGAAGTTTATACCTCTTAATCTCCTTCACCTATTTCATTTATCTCTCCATCCCCTCACCTCTGGCAACCACCTGTTTGTTCTCTGAATCTGTGACTCTGTTTCTGTTTTGTTATGCTTGTCCATTTGTTTTGTTTTTTAGATTCCACATATAAGTGAAGTTATACAGTATTTGTCTTTCTCTGTCTGACTTATTTCAGTTATAGTAATACCCTCTAGGTCCATCCATGTTGTCACAAATGGCAAGATTTCATTCTTTTTGATCGCTGAGTAGTATTCCATTGTGTGTGTGTGTGTGTGTGTGTGTGTGTATGTGTGTATATATATATATATATATATATACACCACATCTTCTTTATCCATTCATCTGTCGATGGGCATTTAGGTTGCTTTCATGACCTGGCTATTGTAAATAGTGCTGCAGTGAACATTGGGGTGTATGTGTCTTTTTGAATTATGGTTTCTCTGGGTATATGCCCAGTAGTGGGATTGCTGGATCATATGGTAATTCTATTTTTAGTTTTTTAAGAAACCTCCATACTGTTCTCCATAGTGGCTGTATCAATTTACATTCCCACCAGCAGTACAAGAGGGTTCCCTTTCTTCCACGCCCTCTCCAGCATTTGTTGTTTGTAGATTTTCTGATGATGCCCATTCTGACTGGTGTGAGGTGATACCTCATTGTAGTTTTGATTTGCGTTGCTCTAATAATTAGTGATGTTGAGAAGCTTTTCATGTGCTTCTTGGCCATTTATATGTCTTCTTTGGAGAAATGTCTATTTAGGTCTTCTGCCCATTTTTAAATTGGGTTGTTTGTTTAATATTGAGCTGCATGAGCTGTGTTACATATTTTGGAGATTAATCCTTTGTCCGTTGATTTGTTTGCAAATATTTTCTCCCATTCTGAGGGTTGTGTTTTTGTCTTGTTGTAGTTTCCTTTGCTGTGCAAAAGCTTTTAAGTTTCATTAGGTCCCATTTGTTTATTTTTGTTTTTATTTCCATTACTCTAGGAGGTGGATCAAAAAAGATCTTGCTGTGATTTATGTCCAAGAGTGTTCTTCCTATGTTTTCCTCACAGAGTTTTATAGTGTCTGGTCTTACATTTAGGTCTCTAATCCATTTTGAGTTTATTTTTGTGTATGGTGTTAGGGAGTGTTCTAATTTCATTTGGGCCTTGTTTTTATATCCATTCAGCCGCTCTATGTCTTTTGTTTGGAGCATTTAGTCCATTTACATTGAAGGTAATTATGGATAGGTATGTACTTATTGCCATTTTGTTCATTGTTTTGGGGTTGTGTTTGTAGTTCTTATCTGTTCTTTCTTCTTCTTTTGATTTCTTCCCTTGTGATTTGATGAGTATATTAGTGTTAGGTTTGGATTCCTTTCCCTTTTTTGTGTGTAGATCTATTTTAGACTTTTGATTTGTGATTACCATGGGGTTTATAAGTAAGTAAATAAATAAATAATTCCCCCCCAACTTGTTCCCTGCACTAAGGAGCCCAAAGTTACCAGATAGTTTTTGTAGCATCAAGTTCAGTGTATTTTTTAGGTCCTCCAAGTAGAAACACTTTCCACCCACTCTCCTTCCAAACATGGACTTCAAATACGGCAAACTCAAAGTCTCAAAGTCAAGAAGCACAAATTCTGCAAATAAGTCACAGGGAGTAATGGCTTGAAGCCAATTCTCATTTCGCCCCTTGGTTCTGAGCAGTATGTCTTCTAGCTCTGTGGGCACATAACCATGTATTGGCTATGATGGTTAATATTATGTGTCAGCTAGGCTTGGATAAGGGATGGCCAGACATCTGGTAATACATTATTTCTGGGTTTGTCTCTGAGGGTGTTTTTGGAAGAGATTAACATTTGATTCAGTAGACTGAGTAAAGAAGATCCTCCCTCACCAAAGTGAGCAGGCATCATCCAATCTATTGTAAGTCCAAATGAAACAAAAAGGCAAAGAAAGAGTGAGCGCTCTCTCTCTCTTCTTGAGGTGGGATGTCCATCTTTTTCCACCCTCGGACATCGGAGCTCCTGGTTCTCAGGACTTAGGACTGAATTACTCTTAACAGGTTACCTTGTTCTCCAGCTTACAGATGGCAGATTGTGGGACTTGTTTGTCTTCATAACCATACAAGCAAATTCCTATCATAAATCTCCTTTTTCTATGCTCATTGCAGCATTATTCACAATAGCAAAGATACGAAAAAAATCGAAGTGTCCATCAATAGATGAATGGATATAGAAGATGTCATACATATACGAAATGGAATATTATTCAGCCATGAGAGAAAAAGGAAATCCTCACATTTTCTACAACATGTATGGACCTTAAGGGCATTATGTGAAATAAATCAGAGAAAGACAAGTACTGTGTGACATCACTTTTATGTAGATTTTTAAAAAGGCAAACTTACAGAAAGAGTAGCATGGTGGTTACCAGGGACTGGGAGTTGGGGGAAACAGGGAGATATTGGTCAAAGGGTAAAAACTTCTAGTTATAAGATAAATGATTTCTGAGACTCTAATATACAGCATGATGATTATAGTTAATATGCTATATTATACACTTGAAAGTTGCTGAGAGTAGATCTTAAATGTTCTCAGCACAAAAAATGAAATGGTAATTATGTGGTGTGATGAAAGTATTAGCTAATTCTAAGGTGGTAATCATTTAGCAATACATAAGGATATCAAATCAAATGTACATCTTAAACTTATACAAAGTCAATTATATCTCAAAAGAAAGAGAAACAATAAAGGAATTTTAGGGAATAAATGTTACATTGATACTAAAAAAATAAAAATAATAAATAACATATACGTATATATGTGTATGTGTGTGTGTGTGTGTATATATATATATCTGATTGGTTATGTTTCTCTGGAGAACCCTAATACCTAATGCACTGGTCACTGATTTAGTGCACATGCTTCATGCTTGGAGCACTTCAACTTAGCAGTGATCATCCCTGATCTGGTGCTTATCTATTCCTTTTATTACTATTATTATCATTATTATTAGGTTTCTGGGTGAGGAGAAATATTTAAGACCAGCAGCAGACTATGTGTCAGTGGCCCCAATTTCTTTGTTCTAAAGCAGGTTTCTTGGTCTGAGTGATATACTATCATATTGAATCAGGTATTCTGTAAGTCTTCAGGTGAGGTAGAACTGTGGGCAGAGACAGCAAACTGGTATCTGGAAGAAGTGTCTGTTTCAGTAAGGACAAATTGTTGCTCCCTTCAGAATTTAAGGTTGACTCAAGGTGATCAGTTTGTCTCCCAAGTGGTTGGTTAGTCTCTTTGTACATGAGAGATAACCAGTACACCTATCCTAAACAGCTGCCTACTTCTAGAGAGAAATACAGATTTATCTGTTGTTTGAGCCATGATTGTTATGATAGTTTAAGCTGTACTCCAATTAATGCAGACGTTATTACCTAGAAATAGGGTGCTGCTTTAATAAATACTTTTAAAATGTGCTTATGGCTTATTGATTGGGAAGTGAATAGTAAAGAAGCAGATAGGGCAGGCTGGAAAATGATTGTCAGGTAAGAATTAGACACTTTGTAAGCAGAAGTGAAAGGGAATATAGTTCCAAGTGAGTCGTTCTCATTCTGTAGTATAAAACCTTAGTTGACGAACTTGACAGTATTTGGGTACTCCCAGGTTTGGCAAAGTTAATGTCTTTAGTACTCCAAATCACAGGAGACAATATTATCCTTCAGATCATTTCTCAAGAGCCTCCATATATGTTAGCCAGAAAGTGGAAGCCAGCCCTACAATAATGGATTAAGAGCATTCCATTCCCACCTAAGTATTTTTTTAGATGGCTCTAGGTAATCACTACTAAATTAAGAGAAAGTTGGATAGACTGAACACAACAACTGGAAAACAAACTAGACTATGAAAGCTTAAGAATTATAACCAGATATGATCTTTGACTGGGACTGCATTTATATGGACATAACTGGAACCAGGTAGACCAGGAGCCTACTATGTTTTGGGGGAAACAGTTTGCCAGAAAAATCACAAACTCGGTACCTGTCTCCAGAAATCCCCACCTGGAACCTGTACTGCAGAAGTTGTGCAGTCATCAAGAAGGGAATACACTCAACAACTCACTTCAGATGTGTGCCAATTACCAACTTATGCCTTTCAGCTCCAGATTCACCCATCATTGCCTGTTCTGCAAAAATGGAGCTTGCCCTCTGATGGAGCCTGCCAACTGACACTATGTTAAGCTTTGTCAATAGAAGGGTCTGGAGACAGATTGTAGGAGGAAGGGGTTTTCTTTCCTGGTTCTGGTGCGCTCACCCGGTGGGCTCTTCTCCATTGCCCACCTCCCTCAGTGTGTAACAGCAGCAACTGAGGCAGCAGCCTCCTCAGGCAGTGGCATAGTGGAATACCCATGGCCGGACACTACCCCGTGAATAGCCATCCCTGGCTCTCCAGAGAGTGGATTACTGATAAATTCCCCTGACGTAACCCTACAGTGACTTCTGTGGCGTTCAGTGAGCCACGCTGACCCTCTTTAACAAGTTTGAGATCTCAGTGCTTTGGGGTTTCTTCCTTGGGGCCCTATCTTAGTCACAGGGTAGTGGTTTTTCCTTACATTTGCTATTCCTATGTTCTTTAGAGTTTCTTTACTTTTTACTAGCCAATCCCTCATTCTTCCAAACCCGTTTAGTTAGTAATTCTTCATATTAAACTTTCCTTGCTCAAATTACCACATGGTTTCTCACTCCTGATTGGACCCAGACTGATATAGGATGATACCACTGATATCTTTTCCAGATAATGGAAAAGAATGACTCTCCCAGAGGGTAAGACCAGTGGCCGTGAGAGCAGTAGACAAACAAGTTCTTTCTAGAGATTCCAGAGATCAGAATCAGAGCCTAACCAAAGAGTTTACTTTCTTGTCTGGGAAGGAAGACTTCTCAGTTCCTGCCAAACAGGAATATCACAGTGATTACTATGTTTCCCACTTGTCATTTTCAGAATGGTAGTTTTTATTGCAGCTCTTTATCCTGTATCAAGATGTATGGTAGTGCAACTCGTGTATTAGATAATGAACTGTTGGTCCTTGAAGATCCACCTTTAGATCAGCTGGAGAGAAATAAACATCACTAGGCAACCCTAGATTTTGAACTAGGAACAATAACTAGATGCACTTGAAGTTGCATTCCTTGGGGAGGCTCTGTGTTTTCTGCGTGGGAAGATTGGTGCATGTGAATATGTGGGAGATAGAGGCCGAGGACAGAAACTTCTGTTTTCCAGGATTCTTTATCCATTTTCCTTTTAATAATATAACTCCTTGAATTTTTGGTGAGTAGCCCAGCCAGGGACTCTATACTCACATTCTCCTTTGTAGGTATGTAAGACTGGGTTCTTGACGATGAAGTATGAAAAGAAGTGATACATGTAACAGTCTTGCTCTTAACACAAGTAAGTGTCTGCTCCCCTCTCTCTTTCCCTTGGTCTTAAGTAAAGACACAGTACTGGTGAGCCAGTTCTGAAGATGTGGTCAAGCGGAAACTTAAGGGTTTTAAAGAGCCCTACATAGGAAACCTGAGTTCCTGAATGTCCTTATGAAGCAGAATCTCCTGCTTACTTCTGGACTGATATATGAGAGAAAAATTTAAAAATATTTTGTTGCTTTCGTGAGCTGATGTAGGTCTCTTTGTTGTATCAGCTGAGACTGCTCCCTAACTAACACAATCTTTCTTATATTCCTTTCAAATTAAGTGTATTATTTTCCTTCCATCTGACATGGAACTTTTGCAGTATTTCTTTCCCTTGAGTCTACCCCTCCCATTTTTGCAAAGAAGAGTTTGCAGCAACCTTTCTTTCATCTCATTACTCTTCACTGTCACTGCTTGCAGGCAGAGCCCATGATGTAAATGTAAAATTGTGTTCAGCATAAGTTCCCTTTAGTATGTAATTATAACGCATTCCAAGGTGCACCTAAATAAGAAGAAGAAGAATCTGTTTCTCCAACTTAAGATTGCTTTTAGTGTTAATCACACAGCAAGATAGAGACAGAGGCAATAGCTGTAGTAACTAACACTAAATGAGGCAGACCACAATATAAAACATCCATTTTCATTGCTGATGATCTGGGGAGGATTCAGATAATTTAGAGGCCCTAGGGGTGGGATGGGAGAATTCTAATTTATTTTGAAGGTGCGCAGAATATTTCATAACAAAGTAGTATTTTTGTTCATTCTCAAAAGCACTAAGTGACTTGGTTCTGTTTTATCCTGAACACAAGGTGATGATTAACAAAACATTATCTGTGATTTCTGTTATCAAATCACAAATACTGATCAGGTTTCAGTTATGTAATTTATAACAAGTAAATATATATATGTATACATATACATGTATGAAGATCATTTAATATAATACACTAAAATATGTTTTTAAAGTAAATATTTACATATATATGAAAACTTTAATAAAACATACACACAGAAACAGTCACTGTAAAAGTGATTTACTATTGATGATCAGTTCTTTCATTGACTAAATTCAAATGTACTTATCTCAAAACGCAAACTCTTATATGAAGCAGAGCTTCATAAATAAATAAGTAAATACTTTCATTATTTACTTCATGAATAAATCTGTTTTTCTGATTGGATTTTAAACATGCATCACAAGACTCACAGAAGTTTGAATCTAGAAACTTAATGTAAGAGAAAGTATTTTGTGAGTCATTTAGTAAAAATATTCAAATAATTAAAAATAAATGCCTTCATTTTCCAAAATAAATGAACGTAATTGCTAACACTATCTTGATGCTTTTGAAAATATATTGTGAGGAAGTAAAGGGGTATAACTAATTTCAAAACTGGGAATCAAATAGAGGTAAAAAGTTTAGAAATGATGTAGTATTTCCCAAATTTTAATCATTTTAAGCCACTTTCAAAATTTTTGCCATAGCCATGTAACACAAAAATAATATTTACCTTATTATTTTATCATATTCAATCATTTTTACTTAAATATATTTAATTTAAAAAATCAGCATCAGGGTTTTACTTGCCATAAATATTATTCTCAGCACATAATATTATTTTCTAACTACTTAAGTAAAATTATTTTTAGGTGTGCTGTCTAAAGTCATCTCACATGGCCCACATATCACACTTTGGTTAATGTATATAAAATTCTTCTAGTATTCAGGGCATAAGTAAAATACAAAAATCTGCTAGACTTAAAATGTCATTGTGGTAAAAGTGTATCCATGCCCTAATCAGCCAGCATAATAATAGGTAATAATAATAATTCCATCACTTGAAGATACTAAAACTGTTGAGCAAACCAATAAAATTTAGAACACATTTTATAGAGAAGTGTGACATAGAACAGCTGGTGTTATTAATAAGGGTAACTTCACTCCCTAACTGAGCTGCTCTGGCTTCACATTCGCCATAGTTAAAGAGATAAGGGCTGCCAATGAATTGTATCTCTAAAATTAAATATGTTCAGTAGCAATTATGTTACTAGAAGAAACTTGTTTATGTCCAGCTTTTCAGGAATATTTCATTTGCCCAGAACAATTGAATAACATACTTTACAATTATCTTTGAGGTAAGAAAATAATTGTCAGCACAACCCTGAACAATAGTTTAGGTTTTGGTGATTGTATTTGTGCATATCTGTAAATTGCCATTTTGCAGGCAAGAACTCTCAAAAATCCAAATTATGTTCATTGGTTAATAAAGCAATAAGAAAGATTACAAATTCAGTACACCGTTCTCATTGACTATGACACATGTTTCTAAAGGGCAGTGCATTTGGATTTGGAGACAGCGTATTTCTCACAGGGGTTTTCTATCACCCAATGTGTTGGATTACCATCAGCTTACAAATGTGGTTATGGACCAAAATGCTGGATGGAGTCAAGCTTCAACCCAGTTTAATTCTTGGAGTTTTGCCCAGATCAAATGTGCTTGGTAAGCTGGGACACCATACATGCTTTTGATGGACTACAGCTGAGTAATGAAACTTCAGTACTCCATAAACCCACTCCAGTTGTTCTGAGTACAGTGGGGAGCCCTAGCATGGCCACGTAGAGCAAGGCTGTGCAAATTCGTCCCTCCATGTTCCATCAACCCCATGTTTTCCGAGTGTGCTGAAAGCTAGCTCTCAGGCCACCTTCTTTTCTATTGCTGTATAACAGATTCCCACAAACTTAGCAGTTTATAACAACACCCATTTATTAGCTTCCAGTTGTATAGGTCAGAAGCCTTGCACAGCGCGGCTGGGTTCTGCTCAGGCTAAAATCAGGGTGTCAGCCGGCCATGTTCTCATGTGGAGCTAGGCTTTTCCTAGCTCATTCTTGTTATTGGCAGAATACATCTCTTTGGTCTCGTAAAACTGAAGTTTCTGTTTCCTTGCTGGCTGTGGCTCTGAACTTTTAGAGGCTGGTCCCGGTTCCTTACCACGAGTTCCCCTCCATCTCAACAATGGAGAATGACCCTTTGACTTTCTCTAACTTCCTCTTCTGTGAGCAGCCAGAGAAACTTCTCTGCTTTAAAGGGCTCATATGATTAGGTCAGACCCTCCAAGATAATCTCCCCATCTCAAAGTTAATGACCTCATATAACATAACCTAATCTCAGGAGTGAAACACATTCAATTCACAGTCCTGGAGATTGCGCAGGGTGTGTACACCAAGGACAGGGAATATGGGGGACATCTTAGAAAACTGCCCGCCTTTGAGGCTTTTGTCACTTTCACGCTCAGCTTTACAGACTTCTTTGACTTCTGTCTACACCCGAGTCGTTTTTAAAACATTTTTTTCCAAAAGAAACTCAGAAAAACTCAAATTGTCACTAAGTTAGTCTACATGTAATAAAATATACATGAAAGAAGTGTATTCCTGGGCTTGCAAACATGTTTCAAGGTGATACCAAATAAGTTTAGATACTATTCATCATTTTCATTGCAAATGTAGCTTCAACTAAACCATCACTTTATGGTGAAGCACTTTTGTGACACTATAGTAGCTGGCAATAGGTTATAATAATGACATTGTATTAACTCAATATGATTTCTTTGTAACTCATGTCAAGCCTACTATGTATGCGAAGTAACAGGATTATTTTAATACTAATTTATGATTTTTTTCCTACAGAAAATGTATTTTTTAGGATCTAGGAGATTAGTAGGCAAGAAGTAAAAAATGAAAGTAATCATTGGTGATTTTGTCATGTCCACCTATCCTGAAATGCCTTATCCTCCTCTCCACATCTGATTATTAATTAGATTCTTATAGTAGCTAATTCTCAGCCAAAACTTTGATTTATCAAAGTATAGATGAAAAGGTACTTATTAAGAACACAAATGTCTGATTTGGAGGTGCTCACTAAAACACTAAAATGTATTACTAAGCATCAAATTACTAAGCATCAAAGACCAATGATAGAAAATAAAATATGCAGTGGTGTAGTGTAGCATTAAGAATAATAAAGAGTCAGGGCTTCCCTAGTGGCGCAATGGTAGAGAGTCCGCCTGCCGATGCAGGGGGCACGGGTTTGTGCTCCGGTCCAGGAGGATCCCACATGCCACGGAGCGGCTGGGCCCGTGAGCCATGGCCGCTGAGCCTGCGCGTCCGGAGCCTGTGCTCTGCAACGGGAGAGGCCACAACAGTGAGAGGCCCGCGTACCGCAAAAGAAAAAAAAAAAGAATAATAAAGAGTCAGACACTGGATAAGCTACTTATCTTGAGTCTCAGGTTTTTCCACTATAAAAGCAGGGTGATCCTCCAACTTTACTGAATTGTGAGAATTGAATGATGTATCAAATATATAGCCTTTAATAAATGTTCAGTAAATACTTTTCTGAAAGGAATAATAAACTTTAAAATGGGAGAGGTCACCATTTAGATAGAGAACACTCCATAGATGTAATTCGACTTGTAAAAATTTGTAGATTCAGCTGCTGAAACAGAGTCAGAATAACAGTGGCTTAAATGATACTGAAGTACTTTTAATATTTGAAACAAAGAACATGTAATAGTGGAATTGGTTAGATGATAGAATGGTTTAGAGAAGTCAAGTGGGTGATGTGTCAACCCAGGGGTGAGCCACAGCAGGGAGTACCATCTCCTTACAGGACAGAAGGAGGATGAAGTGTTCCTGAAACTCAGGGGTTGGGACTATTAAGGAGATCAGCCAGAGATGCCCACCAAGGCAGAGGGAGGAATACCCTACTTTCTTCCTTCTAACAAAAGGCAGGTCACACAGTAGCCCGTTGGGTTTGAGAGGAGCAAAAAGGTAGTGAGTGTATCTGAGGTGATCAGACCCTAGAACAGCATTCTAACTGGTGGGACTAAGAGAAATATACTTGACCAGCACCTCAGATTTTAGGTAATTCAAGGCAAGCCTGGATCCTGAAAATACTGTTATGATTAATTCCCTTAATTGTGTTTTCCCAGAGCTTCAGAACCATCACTAACAAAAAGAGAGCTGTCAAAGATAGAGACATTCCCTAAGCCCCTCCAGGCACGGCTGTAGAGGAGCATAAGATTGGCAGCCTGAGGAACAATGATCAGGACTGTGGGCCTTGCCCTTCCTGGCCACGGGAGATGGTATAAAGCGTCACTATTTGCTGTCTCACTTTTGCTCTTTTTCCGAAGGTGGTGATGCTGCCTGTCTTCATCATTATATTTGGTAGTTTGAGATGGAGAAGAGCACGTTTTTTAAAGGTGAGCACAATAATGTGTATCCCAGCCTCCATGCTCTTAGTACGGTGCAATTTTGACATGTCTATTGAGACGTGGAGAGGGTCTGTGTTTTCTCGCTTTGAATCTGGGAGAGCCTGTGACCATGGGAAAACTGACACTGTGAGTTTTGAGGCTGCCTCCTGGTAGGGGTACAGCTTCTGCCTGGTCTTCTTGAGACACTTGCCCTTGGAACCAAACCAGTATACTTTGAGGAAGGTAATTACCCATGGGAAGAATCCATGTGTCAGTATCCCAGCCACCATCTCAGCTGAAAGTCAGTGTCAACCAAATATGGGTACCTGAGTCCTCAGATGATTCCAGCCATCAGCCTGTAAGCCATTTCAGCTAACTCCAAGAGGGGCAAAGATGGCATTTCCCCACCAAGCCCTTGCTAAACTGCAGAGCAAAATAAACATTATTGTTTTAAGCCGCTACGTTTTGGAGTGGTTTGTGACTTAACAGTAGATAAAACAGAACATAGGGTGATTAAACTTACAATTTAGTCAAATGTTGCCAGATATGATACATCACATTGGACAGGAAAAACGTGCTTCTCAAGAGATCCTGGACATACCATTTTACTTAGTAGCTAGATTTGATTTTGTGTTCTCTGCCTCTGGGGAAGTGTAAGTGCATTTTCAGTTGTAGGTGGGATAATTGTATTTACTCTATTACATAGAGGAAATGTGGGAATTATTTGTGTACGTCTAAAATGATGTTATTAGCGGGACTTTCCTGTCTCCGTTTTGACAAAGGTAACAGTAATCAGTGTCAGGTTAACTGAGAGGGGGACGGATCTCAACTTCATATTGATTTATTCAACGTGGAGTGCTTATAATGAGCCACTTGTTATTCTAAGTGCTGGAGATAGAGCAGTGAACAAAGCAGTTAAAATTGTCTGCCCGCAAGAAGCAGAATTGCAGAATTGCAGAAAAGCAGACGTATGCAGAATTAGAAAGGAAATGGCTCTAAAGACCTGTTCCTTAAGGAGTATCAAAAGGGGTCAAGGTAAAGTGGAGTTTGGGTAAGAGACTTTACTGAAGAGTTGTTGGCACGTGTACTGGTCAGGAGAGACCAAGTTATGTTGTGGTTTTGCACAGATGAGCCAGATGTCAGACATGTGTAGGATATCACGGATCTTGTTGTGTAAGGGCCAGAAAACCTCAGCAGGAAAAGGAGGAAGATGAACACATATAGGGATAAGAGTGTGGAGAGAATGGTAGAAGACCATCTGGAGGTGAAATTCATCTGACCGCCTGGGTCAAGGTCGCTGTGGGAGAGAGAGATCCCGCATTAAGGAATCTCTGAAGAGAGAAGGGGTGGGGGCCAAGAGCAGAAGGACACTCTCCTCTGTCCCCCCACTACCCTCCACTGCCACTTCCCATGACATGTCTCCAGAGAAAGCAGGTCCCAGTTTAGGATAAAAAGAATGCTTGATACTGAATAAAATTTAAAATTTTGTTTCATAATTTGTACTGGGCATTCTACTTTTTAAATTGAAACTGTGCTTACCGCTACCAGAAACTGAAGAACTTTTATTTTCTGTGAGTGAGTGACCACAAAAACCATGAATCTGCTCAAGTATTCTTTCGCCATAAGGAAAGATTACCTGAACCGAACAAATGTTGAAACCAAGGTAAGAGACATAACTTAATTGTCACTGTGATCACAATCCTTACATCATGCTTGTTCAACACACCCAGTTTGCCTCTGTGGGGTAATAAGTGTGTTTTTCCTAGGTGGACCGTGAATAGTTCTCCATGTATCCTACTCTGTTACTGGTGAGATAAGTCCATTTTCCTGTGGGGAATGAGTTACTCCACCTATCTTTAGACATAAAAGTGGACACCTGAGTCAGTCTCAGTGAGAATGTTGGGTAAAAGGTAGCATTTGACCCCAAAGTCCATGAGACTCTACTTTCATAGCTATAGGGGAAGAGCTTCATCTTTCAGTTGGGGTTACTAAGTTGTGGGTGGCCATTTTTTCCCCACAATGTGGAAAAAAAGAAAGATAGTGCAAGCCTGTATCATTTTAATCCCAGATCCATGAAGATTTACCGTGAAAAAAATCTTACTTATACAGGCCAACTAAATTTACATTTTTACTTAAGCTAGTTTGAGTTGTCACTTGCCACAAAAAGAGTTTTGACCAATGTTGTAATGTTATTCTTTGTCCAAAGAACTATACCTTCCTCTCACTTTTTCACAAATTGAAAGTGAATTAAAAAAATTATCAAATAAATAAGGTATAAAGTAAATTCACGAAGAAGGCTGCTGGTGCTTGGCTTGAATTCAAACTCAACACGGTGGAGTGGTTTTTGATCTGATCCTCTTTGGAAAGTTAGGAATCCTTATGATTGTGCAGAAGACATCTTCAAACGTGGTTTGCAGGGCTTATAGGTGCTTGCAGATTCCCGTTTGGAGTGAAATTTCCTGACCTCTCTTATTATCATTCATAGTCTGAAGAATTTTCTCCAGTGCTGGACCATCCATGAAGGTGTCTGCTTTCAGTATCCCTTTTCCAGAGTGGCAACTTGTGTCTAAAGATAAGCTAAGCGACTTTTCATCAGTATCTACAATGTCACTTCAAGGCCTCCAATCCAAGGATTTACCTTATTCATGTGACTGAAAATATCTGTCAAATGACCCAAAATCCATGAATCAACTCTTCCCCATCAAACTGACCTGGAATTTGGGTTGTTTTTCTCCACCTAACAGTAAAACTCCTGCAAAAGGTTTATTTAAATATGTGAAGACTTGTCTTTTGGAAATTGGCACATATATTATATTTCTTGTTACGACAAAACCTCTTGAAAGGTAGTAATTCAAGGCCCCATTTAGCTGTTGACATGCCAACTTGTGATCTAGTGTTCCACTGACATGTGGTACTTCCTTCTTCATTCACCCACAAAACCAGACGAGTTCCAACGCCCTGGGGGCTCATCTGTGCTTGAAGTAGCAGGACATTTCTTCCAGCTGAAATTTTCTTCGGCAAAGTCATGTCTTGAAGATACTGATACCACCAAATGGGTAATTCTTTTTTGATGATATCAGTGGAAACACCATGGACAAAAACCAGGAGCTGATTGCACTGACATTTAATTGTTTCATCCGATGGTAAGCTGAAGGGAAAAATAACAGTAACTTACATGAATTTAAATTTAACTTATGCAAATGTTAGAATTTGTTGTGATGATGCTTAAATACATGCACACAAGTACTTGACTGAATTTGACTAAACCATTTAAATAACATTTAATCTAATAACTGGTCATAAGATGACAATTGTTTTAAACCAGATACTTTGAAAGATAGTATAATTTTTTTCTTTTAGTTTCTATCAGCAGGAATTTTTTTATATTCATGTAAATATAAGAGGATGTCCAATTTGTTTGAGATATAAGGCAAATATGTGTCCAAGATACTAAAATGGTAAACATCATTTTGGAATGGTTGCTAATTGTACTTAGCTAAATATTAAATTGTCAGACTTTCAGAACAAATATTATTCTTGAACATGGGCCATGCTTTTGAGTTTATAAATATTAGTGTTCAATCAACAGTTACATCTACAATAGTACATATCTTTACTACTGACTCTAGTAGAGTAAATATCTTTAATTTTTTCTTAATGATTAAATTAGTGTGTTATTCATGTTACTTATATACTACAGCATAATATTTAAGAAAATTAGTTGTCTAACAGCATCAGCATATATGAAGAACTTGGGTGATACATAAATAATGTCTTCTGATCACATTTATCCTTTAGTAATAATAATAATGATAATAATATCTCTTCAGAATCTTTTCTAACTTCGGCTTAAGTGTCATGTTCTCAAATTTACACCAGATCATTACAAAAAATAACTGCCTGAAAACTTGCTTTTGCATTTGTTATATTAAACATTTTGTTAATACATTGTCTTTCCTGAAGCTTAATATACCAGTTGAAACAAGTACTGAGAAAAGAGAAGGAAAGAAAAGCAAGAAGGAAGAAAGGAAGGAAGGGAGGGAGGGAGGGAGGGAGGGAAGAAGAAAGGAAGAAAGACAAGTAAAGAAAGGATTGGCCTCTTAAGGATGTGGTAGTCTTTTCAGAAAATGAAATGGTGCCTATTTACTTGCCTTTCTCCCCGACTGGGCTGTGAATTCCTTGAGGACAGAAAGTTTATCTTCTCCACTTGTATTTTTCTGGTCTAGCACAGAAGTTTGTATGTGATGGATATTCAAGAATATTCGGTATATAAATGAATGAGCAAGCAATATTTCTCTCTCTCTTTTTTTTTTTTTTTTTTCTCTCTCTTTTTTTTTAATCCTGGCAGAAAACGTTAACACTTTTGCTTTCTCTTCCTCTTTGGGGTGCTGATTTTCTATTTAGACCTACTTGTTATATTTAATGTGGTGGAAAGGGCAGAGTCTCTGAGGCTAGATTGCTTGAGTTCAGATCCTGACCCCATTTGAGGCTGTTTACTCACTATTATTATTGTTTACTTTTTTTTTTCCTATTTCTCAACATCCTGTTCCAATCTAGCCAGACTCCTGTCCTCAGTATCCCACAGGCAAATCAAATTACTATTTTTCCATCTTCTTTCATTTTGTTCCCATTTCCTGGAACATCTTTCTCTTTCTTTTCTATTTGTCCAAGTTATATTCAGTCTTCAAAGCCCTCAGTGGTTGCTTCTCGTCAGTGAAAACTTCCCAGTTGCATCAAGACTTCCTTGAACCCCTTGGCTCACTGCAAAGTCTAACGCCCATGTTTATTCTTAATTTTCATTTCTGTGTCTTTGCGTCAGCCTTGCCTCCCCAACTAGTCTGTAATTTCCATTAAGGTAGAAATCATGTCTCTACCTCTTCTGTATAACACTAAACAGCCCGGTTCTTTATTCTACCTGGAACATATACTTTCATACTTTGTTTTCCCGTGTGAAATTGTATGGATGATAACATGTTACATGTTATAAAACTTTCACATGTATTCGTTACCCATAAGCATCTAGAGTTATTTTTATAAGAATAATTCTAATGTAAAATTACACCATAAACAAAACATTTTAAAATGAGAGGTTTCAAATAGATATATTTAAAACATAATGAATCAGAATAAAATTTTGAGATGGTGTCAAGTTTTAAACATACGAAATACATTTGAATATAGACTATATCAACAAACTGATAGTTCTAGGAAACTTTCTGAGAGAAGATTTATTTGTCGTAGAATTCAGGTCAGACCTAGAAAACCTCAAATGTTAAATTTCTAAGAAAGTTGATTGAGCCCACAAAGGAAAACAGGAGATTGTACAGTATTCGTAAAGTTGCAGGAAAATCTCTTTAAACATTAACATTATTCAGTTTGCCTAAGGATGTGTATGCCTGGAAATAAAGAGTGTATATGTCTCCAAACACAGTTTTCCCGTCTCTCTCCCCTGTGAAGCCTGGTTCCGTCTTCTTGTGATTCTCTTCTAACACTGTCACCAGCACAAATATGGCATGGTTCATTCTGAAGTCCTCTGACCACAACAACTGCAAGATTTCTTTCAGATGTCACCAGATCTCTAAAGTTAGCATGAAATAAGATTAGCGCTTGGCAGCAGTTCACATGTAGATGATGGTGGAGAGTTTCAGGGCTCTCTTTGGCCTCAACCATACATAGGACCCATTGCCTGCCTTTCTCTGTAGAGGATTCCCTAGACCTATGGGGACGTCACTGCTGGACTCGTCAAACACCCAAAAAAGACAGACTGGATGGAATGAATTCTATCATTGGCTCTATTACCTGAGGTGGGGCATTTGAAGGTTTAAGTTTGCTAAGTTGGCGGTTTTGCCTCTGTTTCCAGTCCCAGGCAGAAGACATGGACCTCCTTATTTGTCACGCCAAGTAAGCCTGAAAAATTTTCCACCAAACCAGCCAGGGACTCTGGGACTCTGGTGGGAGCCAAGACAGTCCATCAGGCCTCAGCTGCCATATAGTGAGGCCATCTGGTCCTGCATGAGGCACCCCCAGCATTAGCGGAATCGATAACAGCCATGACTGCCATTAGCAACATCACTGCACAAGAAAAGGCCCTGCAGAGCCATATTCCATAGTTATGGATACATTTTAAAAAATCACGAAAAATTTATAAGCATCTATTTTTAAAAAATGTGTATAATCTGCTTTGTTTTCTGTTACATGAAGGATTTATTGTTGTTATTCTCTAATTTCTACCAATTAAAATTTTCAAACAGCGTAACTATAGAGACTCGTTAATATTTACTTGGAATCTTTTAGTCCATATACAGTTTTCTATATACTTATCAGTATTCTTTTTTCATGAAATAGTCCCTTCTATTTTCCAAATAGAATTTACTGAAATGTGAGCCAATATAAATATTTTCCCTGGATAGACAAAGTACATTAATTTAAAGTAGAAACCATACATACCGCCTATATATTATTTTCAGCATTTTTTTCCTTCACAGAATTGTGTTTCTCACAGATGTTTATGTCTTGTTCTGTGAACGATTGAATTAGCTGGGTATTGCCACTTTTGAACAGTTGGTGGCTCCAATGCTTTGCAACTGTCTTGTTAAGTGCAGCACCAAAATAGGCTAGCTCTCTTTTAAGTGTTCAATGCAGAATCTGAAAACGAAAATGCATTTGAATGAATATGGTGCATTTAACCAGAAACTGAAAGTTAGATATGAATTCAGAAGAAAAGTTTTAAAACTAACATGTGATTCAGACCATGTAATATAGTGTGAATACATGTTAGTACATTCACTAAGTGCACTTAAGGGATCAAAAGTGTTCCACTAGAAATATAATGTAAGCCACATATGTAATTTAAAAATTTTCCCAGTAGCCACATTTTAAAAAGAATAAAAAGCAGTGGGTAAAATTAATATTAATAATATATTAATTTAACCCAATGCATCCAAAATATTATAATTTCAACATGTAATTAATAGAAAAAATTACTAATGAGATACTTTGCATGCTTTTGTTTTCTTCAACATCCAATGTGTATTTTATACTTATAGCATCTCTCAATTTGGACTAGCCACAGTTCAAGTCTTCAATAGCTGCGTGTGGCTAGTGCCTACCCTGATGGTAAGTTTGGGTCTAAAGTAACTAAGGGCAACCCTTCTATTCAGGATAGATGCAATCTATGAAATATTGGATGGAAATTAATTTTTGTAAACGAAATTTTGTAAAGGAAATCTTATTTTTGAACTAATTTTGGTCCTAAGGTTGAAGCTCTTTTCATTTAGAAAATCATCCACGAGACTTTGCTCTCAATTTTAATAGATAAGAAAGAAATGTGTGGCTTAGCTAGCAGCATGTGAGCTTGTGTTATTGGTATTTTTAGGGATTTGTGTTACTAAAGGATTTTTGGATTTCTTTAGAGCCATTGGTCCCTTAATATCTTAGACAGATTGTAAAATTTCCTCCATGCTTGACTTTGACTTTGGGTTCTTCTCTTCCACATTTCCAGAGTTTAGCTCACCATGCTCTTTCATGTGGCGTTTACAAATTCTACTCAGACTCAATTGTGTGTCACCCTTTACAGCCTGCTCTTATCATCTAGATTATAAAGAGCATAGCCTTTCGAATTGTACTAGCTGGGTTTTGAGTCCTGGCCTCACAACTAATTGGTCGTGTGATCTTGGACCAATTATATACTCCTTGTGCTTCAGTTGACATCTAAAAATCGCAGAAAATTATAATGCCTGGCTCACGAGTTGTGAAGATTAAATAAGATATGTTAGTGCTAGATATCTAATACTGTACCCAATAAACAACTTGCATGTGTCTTAGTTCAATGTTTAGATCTTGTAAAACGTACCAGGGTCCTCTCTTATTAATTCTATAATATTTAACAAAATAAAACCACTTGACACTAGGCCTTTATTCTTTATCATAAAGTGAGGAACCTCATTGGAAGGTGTTTCTTATTTACACAGATAACTTAATAAATACAGTCTAGGTCAGTCTTCCTCAGAGTTCAGGATAGGTTCTTTTGAATAGTTCACAAGGAAAGTGGCTGAGGAAGCACAGTGACTGAAGTGTATGGTTCCGGACAGCATTTTGGAAAGTATGGTTTCAAACTAAATACATGATTTTCTCATTTCTCCCTTGTGCTGTTTATTCTTTATTATACAGGATTTATTTCATTGCTAAGGAAGGCAGAAATTTAACTTTTCAAGTGTAAATGGTCTGTACATTTATACAACATGTCAACTAGGTGATTATGGTGTGCTAGGTATTATTGTTACATTGGGATTTAGAGAAAATAAGGCATTAAAAAAGATGGAGAACAGTAAATTCGTTCTGGGCCTTGGTGAATAAACTTGACTTGCTACTTAAACATATAGAAATTGAACATGCTTTTCAAGCTAGTCAAGGATGTTTATTACTTCCTCAATTCTAAATTGAGGCTTTACATCAAAAAATCTAGAACATCTGGAAAAACAAGTCATCTGTACCATCTGTTATAGTCTAATTCAGGAATAACGATCCAGGGAGGAAAAGGAAACAAAAACCAGTAAGCTGGTAACAATTCCAAAAACAACTACTAGAAAAATATTTGTGTAATGATTAGTATCTTGGATTTTTCGATTGATGAGCATTTACCATCGGTGGCCACAACGGTTAGATCTATTTCTGGACAGTAAAAATCTGGGATAAGTCAGGACCTGGAAACTTACTATGAAGGGTACCATGTAGAATAACTTAAGATGAAATTGTACAGTAAGAATATGTTGTATTACGTTTTAATTCTTCATCCTTTAAATATTCATGAATAGATTATATTTCTACATTCAACAATATTTATTCTATGCTTGCAATCTGTAGGCACCTGAGATCGTTTAAGTAACTTCATTTCCTTATTATATGTTATGCTCTCTTTTGTATTTAACTACCATGTTTTTTGTTTTTTGGGTTTTTTTAAATAAATTTATTTATTTTATTTATTTATTTTTGGCTATGTTGGGTCTTCGTTGCTGGGCGTGGGCTTTCTCTAGTTGCAGTGAGCGGGGGCTACTCTCCGTTGTGGTGTGTGGGCTTCTCATTGCAGTGGCTTCTCTTGTTGTGGAGCATGGGCTCTAGGCACGTGGGCTTCAGTAGTTGTGGCATGTGGGCTCAGTAGTTGTGGCTCGCGGGCTCAGTAGTTGTGGCTCGCAGGCTCTAGAGCACAGGCTCAGTAGTTGTGGCACACGGGTTTAGTTGCTCTGCAGCATGTGGGATCTTCCCGGACCAGGGCTCGAACCCGTGTCCCCTGCATTGGCAGGCAGATTCTTAACCACTGCGCCACCAAGGAAGCCCACTACCATGGATTTTGAATGCACCGACTTTCACACTGGAACTCACATAGGTCTTTGCAGAATAGGTGAGTTATGGGAAGTTGAAGCTTGGATTGGGCTGATAGTAGTAAGACTGACGAAGAGTAAATCCCAGAGAATTTCTGAATGGAGAATTGATAATACAATGATTGACCATATATGAATGTTAAAAGAGAAAGGAATACCCCTGACATAATACAATAATATGATAGCAATTCAGTCTGAAATCTTGTGATGAAAGTGATGAAACTAAAGCACTTGGATAAGATGTTTGTTTCTTAGTGATGAGAGCATTATTATTTGGAGAGTAGAAGTCTGATGAATGCAGCTCTTGAAGAGGTTTCTAGGGAAGTGAAGCAGGCAGGCAGCTGAGGACGAACAGACATATTGTAAGCAGAAAGCAGAGCCAAGACATTGTTTGATGGCAAACATTTTGTTATGAACCATAAATAGTTGGCTGTGGAGCTCCGCGAAACAGAACTCCGTAGCCTGCCAGGGCAGAAAAACTTCTGTGAGCACATTAAAAGTTTATTTGTTCCATGTTTTCTGCTTCTAATTAAAATTTCCTAGTAAGAAAAAAAAGTTTTAGCTTTAACTGTAAATGTATAGATGTTTGTACCGTGCAGACTCTGTTTTTATTTTAAGTCTTACAGATTAGCCAGAAAGGTAAATAAGAATAAAACTATTAAACTGATTTTTCTTTGATGAAATTTAAAAATTATTAGATATAATATTTTGTTCAAGGTATCAGTAATTGTTGTGAAAATCAGAAATGTAACATAAGGGAAGCCCTATAGTTCAGTGGCCCAGGGTGATTCTTTTTCCCCACAGGCTTCAGTGAAAATTAGCCAAAACCAAAAAATAATCTCAGCTTTTCAGAATTCTACTTCTGTTTTACTTAATTTCTTTATGTGTGTGTATGTGTGCATATGTGTCGTGTAAGTATCTGTGTGTTTTCCTCTTAAATGATTCCTTGATTAGAGCAGATCAAGTTTCCAATGCATGTTACTGGGTCTTAAAACAAAATATTCATTTTGAAACTTTCTGATTATCTGAGAACAAATACTAATATTCTAAGCTAACCACATTCGTCTTCTGCTAATTGCTTTGAGGCTACAAAAATGAACTCTTCATTGATTCTGTACACAAGACGTTCACTTTAGTGGAGGTGATAAAGGAAGACATACGAACAATCATATGCAATAACGAGGTGATAAATGCCACAGAAGAGGAACAAATGAAATAATATGAGAATGGAGGAGGGGATCATGGCTTCATATAAGACAAAGTGGTTTCATGAACAATGAGTATAATTTGAGACATGTGTTGGGACTGGGAATGAAGGTCGAGGAACCAATAGCTTAGTCAAAGGCACAAAGCTGGGAAAAGAAGCGATGCAGTTTGGCTTGAATTAAGTATAAAAGGAAACAGTGGAAAACAACTCTGAAGAGGTAGGTTGGGGTTCAGCTCAAAAAGGACCTGGAACGGCACACTATGTAATGGACAGTGGTGTGTCATTAAGGCTTTTAATGAGCAGAGTGACAGTGCTAGGGCAATGGTTAAGAGCACCGGCAGATCAGAGAGACCTGTGTTCCAGATCCACTTCTGCCGCTCACTGGCATTGTGACCTCCTCAAGCTACTTAATCTCTCTGAGCCTTGATTTCTTTCATGTGTGTAATAGGGACTATAATTGTACCTACAGGCTATAACATGGATTAATGTAAAAATGAACGTTAAACACTTACCACAGACCCTGGCACATAATAAGTGGTGAAAAAAAAGGCTACTGCTAATATCAGTAATGCTAATAAATATAATAAGATAGCCTTGGCTTTTGCATTATGTGAAGCTGTTTTAAATCCTGAGTTACCCAAATCGTGAGACAAAACCACTCACCACCTTTCTATTGCAGAGCTAGGCGTATTTTCTATGCTATTACTAAGATTATCTATCTTGTTTAAATCTGTAGATATTTTAGTCTGTCTTTATGTGTTTGTAGAATACGGAGCCTCAAAAGTCAATTATGTATGATTTTTTTTCAAATCTACATAAATAGACTGTGTCAATTCATTTGAGCGTTAAATGTTTTTGCTTGTCGTTTCTCAAGAGCCCCTGTTTAAACCCAATAATATTTTTAAAAATTTATAGAATGTCATAGCTGGAAGAGATATAACAGGCCATTTAGCTCAGTCCCTCTAGAGAAATTGGAGACTCTGAGAGGTTTGGTGACTGGCATAAGGTAACAGAATGTTAAAGATGGAGGGAAATTTTGACTAGATCCAGGGGCTGATGAAGAGGAAGTAATTTGCCTTTTTTTTTTTAAGTAATGTGATTAAAAGTGACTTTCTTTTTAAGAAACAACACAAAAAATACTGCAAAGAAACTTAATGAGGATTCACTGGTCAAGTAATAATAAAGTAACAGGGACAACATTGTATTTTACTTACAGATTATCCAAATTAGCATACAAACAGCACAAACATGTCAGTAACAGATTCTTTGGAACACCTATGACATAAATCACAGCAAGATCCTTTTTGACCCACCTCCTAGAGAGATGGAAATAAAAACAAAAATAAACAAATGGGACCTAATGAAACTTCAAAGCTTTTGCACAGCAAAGGAAACCATAAACAAGACCAAAAGACAACCCTCAGAATGGGAGAAGATATTTGCAAATGAAGCAACTGACAAAGGATTAATTTCCTCTGGAGCTTTTTAGATAGTTATTGAGATTTACTGCTTATCTTTTCACTCTTGGCTGTTTACAGTCACGTGGTTTTGTCTCCTCTCTGCGCCTCTCGCCTCTGGGACTCCCCATTGGACAAGTTACAGGAGAGAAGGGGAGTGCTGAGGCCCTGTAGGCAGGAGCAGAGGAAGCCACAAGGGAGAAGGGCAGAGACAGGAGCTGAGCACCTTTTGAATAACTTGAAGAGCCTGGTATGCTTCCACTTCGCTGCTTAAACCCATTGCTTCAGGCTCCTCAATTTGCACTCAGGCACAGTAATTAATTTGGATATAAAGATTCATATTTAAAAATTTACTGAGCTGCAAAATGAACAGTCATAAAGTCCTATCAAATATCTGAAAATCTCAAAAAAAAAACAATCTGAAAATCTCTTGTTATAGGAATGTTAGTCAAGCATTTCCTTTTAGAGCTCTTTGCTTCCACTCATCTTTTAGTTTACTTCCTTTCCTTCCTCTAATGTGGGGGAATGTAGATTCCTTTTTGAGGCCAGTATGGAATTTTATTTGTTTAAAATGCTTATTTTCAGATTTCAACTATAAATTTGGAAAAGTCTGATTCTATAAAAAAGAAAGTAATAAACCAGAAATAACCAGTTAGTGTATTTTTATCATCCTGTTTTCTATGCAGTTTTTACCACAGCTGCAAACATGTTCTATCTACGTCTCAATCTTAGTTTTCTCATCCGATATTCCTCAAGTTATTTGAAACTTTTAAAGTAAAATTTTTATTGACAACATTATATGCTATCGTACTGATGTGATACATGGATTCTTTTTTATTAGTGCGCTGAGTGGATGAGCATAAGAGCATGAATCTCTGCTTGCTAAACCCAATGAGTCTCAACATAGATACATAGGTAACCCCTTAGATACAATGACTTATCATAAGGAGATATTTGTACTTTATTTTAAAGTTTCTATTTGATTAAAGTGCATTTTGAAACATTAGAAGGACACGTGTTAAGCAATTGCACAAGACAAACAGCTTGCTTCTTGAAACTTCTGCTCAGGGTAGCCATTGTAGCCTTTCTTTGCACGCTGGTGAGGGCAGCCATAACCCTTTACGGTCCTTATTTGTTTATGTGCTTGTCTATCCTTCTGAACTGTGAATTTTTTGAAGGAAGAGACGGCATGTGATTCAGCTCTGCATCTCTAGTTCTGTACTTGGAACAGAGCCTGGCCTGTAGGGGCTTTGATGTTAGAATGAATCAATGAAATGATTCAGGGCACACTGATGTTGATAAAGGACTCAGCAGGGTTTGGTCTAAATGAGTGGTTTAGGTAATGCTTTTTGGATTCTGAGGGAACATTCATTGTGTTAAATGTGTGGACAGGGTGGTATTGGAGATCTAGTATGATGGCTTCTCCAGTTTTTCTCTAGGTAACACATCTGAAGTGACAATAAGGAACAGAGAATGCAGGGAATGTGCTTTGAATTCTGAAATATATAAACTTTTGTTTTCTTCTGAGAGAGGCATAAGCTAATTAGTGAAAGCCAAGGCACAGTTAAAAAACATAGGTGGCTTTATGATTGTAGAGAAATTTTCTTAAAATGTTGTTTGTGATTATTTACATTTATTTGGATTTTAAAAGATAAAGCAGGCTGATAGAACCTGTGTATTGTAGCTCTCTCTCTGCAGAATATTTATGTTTTCCCCTTCATGAAGAGCAATAGATATCATTCTGTGTTTAGTTTCCATGGTTAATATGCTATGGACCAAGTAATCAATATTTTGTTTTGCATAGTACATGTTATGCTCAATAGATATTTGTCAGTCAATGAAATGACTTGTATTTGAAAATAAGTAATGAATACTGGTATGATTTTAGTTTTAAAATTATACTTTTATAAACATAATAATTATTTTCCTAAATTACTAGTCAAATTTTATTGCATTAAGACTAATTCAATAGCTGTTAGACCAGTAGATGATATGACTTAAAATTGGTAGTTGGGGGCTTCCCTGGTGGTGCAGTGGTTGAGAGTCCGCCTGCCGATGCAGGGGACACGGGTTCGTGCCCCGGTCCGGGAAGATCCCACATGCCGTGGAGGGGCTGGGCCCGTGAGCCATGGCCGCTGAGCCTGCGCGTCCGGAGCCTGTGCTCCGCAACGGGAGAGGCCACAACAGTGAGAGGCCCACGTACCGCAAAAAAAAAAAAAAAAAAAATTGGTAGTTGAAGTCTAGATATCTACCCTCAAATTTCTGAAGAGCAAATATCAGACATGTTATCATTATTAAATTATCATCAGTCAGCCTTCTTAATTGTACTAGAGTGGAATGAGTAGGAATATGAGCAACCACTCGCATTAGTTTACTTTCTAATGAGGGAGTGGACATCTAAGTCTCCTACAGAAATTGATGAGCCTTTTAAGGTGCCGCTCCAAGCCTTTCTTTCAGGCATTGAGTCAACACACACTTACCAAGTTCCTAGATCTTTTGAGCAATGTGGGGCAGCTTAAGATTTTCTTAGGGAAACAAAGCATAACCGCATAATAACTTAAATAATGGTATATAATTGAGCAGCAAATAATGATTGGCACAATAATGTAGGAAACTTGAGTTGAGCTTTCAAAGAAAGAAAGAAAGAGAGGGAGAAGGAAGTAATTCTAGGTTTATCCGATGCTTACAAGTAGAAATGAACAAGGTATATTGAGGAGAGTGGTAAATCATGGATTTCTCTCCCGCTGGAAAAAACAATTGGCTCACGTAGGAAGGAGAGCGGATTTACAGCAAAATAAAGTGTTTTCACTAAGTCTAAATATTGAGCTTGCATAAGTGTTTTATGAGAATAACTCTGGATCCCAAACCAAGAATCTATTTTTGGATAAGGCCCAGGAATCTGCATTCTAACACACTAGGTTGATATGATGCAGCTATTCCCCCAACTATATTTGAAGAAACACAGGGTTAGATGGTGGAGTCTGCTTTGCCATCAATTAATAATCAATTCAATAATATTTCAGTTTTTTGAATAGAGTACAGGCCTGACACAAACTGACCTGGGCCCAGGAGGATGATTTAGAGCAGGAAGAGATTTTTAAGTGATGAACTCTCTCTGGAAACTAATGCAATCAACCGCTAACTTAATGAGAAAGAGTGAGGTAGTTGGAATGAAAAAGATGAATATGGGAGAAAGGTGGATACGTTGCCAAGTCTTGTCATTTATATTACATAGAGACATTAGAGGAGAGAGCAGATACAATACACTCTGGTTTAGCAAGGATGATTTTATTAATAAAAAGAACAGACTGCGGGGTCTCGTGTTTGTGAAATTATCCTAGGACTGCCATAACCAGTTACCACAACTGCCACAAACTCCGTGGCTTCACACAGCAGAATAGTTCAAGAGTCCAGAAGTGTGAAATCAGGGTGTCGGCAGGTCTGGTTTCTTCTGGAGGCTCTAAGGAAGGAACAATCCCATGCCTCTCTTCTGGCTTCAGGTGGTTGTAGCATCCTTGGCATTCCTGGGGTTGTAGCTGCATCACTCCGGTCTCTACCTCCCTCTTCACATCTCCTTTTTCTCTGTCTCTGTGTTCTTTCATCTTCTTATAAGGGCAGCAGTCACTGGATTTTGGGCTGATGCTAAATCTAGGATAAGTTCGTCTCCAAATCCTTGATTAATTACGTCTGCAAAGGCCCTATTTCCAAATAAAGTCACATTCTGAGGTTCTGGGTGGACATGAATTTTTTGAGGGGAACACTGTTCAAACCCAGTACATCCTTCTAGAAATATGTAGGAAAAGAAGAACAAGTCTTAAGTTCTAAGCCTTGGGATATACTAACCATGAGGAGGCAGGAGAGAGGGGGAGAAACAGGCAGAAGAGAATGTTGGAGAGCTAGGAGCCCTTGGACAGCACTGCCAAGAAAGCTGAAGAGCCTTAAGAGAATGACTTTAAGAGAATGTTTAGCAACCTCAGGTTCAGCCGATTACGCAAAAATGGGCCACGAGGTTTTTGGACTAATGTGATTTATTAACATCAGGAGAACAGTTACAAGATCATTTGAGGATATGGGCAGAAAAAGAAGAGTGAGGGAAAACTAGGATGTTATATAGGAACTGCAGTAGATCAAATGGAGTTTCTTTTCCTCCCAAGAAAGGGAAGAATACAATTCTCCTTCAGGAGCAGAAAGTTGGCAATTATGTAGAATCTCCACAGACACAACCAGAGGGAGGATGGTTGTCTCTTCTCACAAAATCTGGATTAAGAAGAGAATTCAAAAGTGGTCAGAGCAAGGGATTTCTCCTTTCTGCCTGAGAGCATGAACTGCTTGTACCTTTTCATATGCAAATCTAAAGAATTAGACTGAATGCTAATTAAATTGCAAAGACATTTGTAAAGTGATATCACATCTAGGGGTAGTTAATAAGGCCTGTTCCTGGACCTTATTTATAAATAGCAAAGATTAAACCTATGATAAAAGGAGTTTTTAGATGGAACAATTAAAGATCAATTATGACAATGGTGCACTGCCGTGAAAGCCTCTGGAAGAACTTGCCTACTCGTTAATCAAAGATAATTATCAATTATGAGGCTTTATCATTAGTAGAGCGTCTACACTTTGCATCTTAAAAAGCTAATGATAATTAGTCTCCAGTTTTTGCTGTAAGTGCTCATTATGTTTTGAGAGGAGTATTTTTTTAAAAATGACTTTTAGCTCATGACCTTGAGCAACTTAGACTCTCCTGTCCCGACACTGAGCTGAGATAAATCTCCTTGTTGCCATTACCCCCCATCACCCCAAATAATTTGACAGGTGCGTAAATGCTAAATAATATGAAGAAATTGTACTATGAATATGAGGCAGGCAAAAGATTTTAGTTTTGAACAGTTGTTGGGTTCAGAGGAGCGGGTTTATTGTCCTAATTACATCCGGGATGTAACTAACAGACCAGGAACTAATGACCGGTGTTCTTCCAATGGAGAAGAATCATAATGTCTATTTATTGAGTGCTTATATGAACCAAGAATTGAACAAAACACTTCACATATGTTATCTCAGTTAACCCTGTCAATAACATAACTGGTATTCTATTTCCCCCTCATTTTACGTAATAAGGAAAGAGTGTCAGAGTGGTTTAACAACTTGACCAAAATGACACAGATAATGAATAATCATTCTGGAGAATATTTAATGTGTAGTATTAAAATTCATCTTATCTGAAGATATGAATATTTAAGATATTGTAATATCAGAAGCTGCAGGAAAACAACTAGAAAAACAATTCTTTACCTTGACTAAATAATTAATTTGGTAGTAACATTAAATGTTTAAGACATTGACCTCACATTTTTATCATAGGAAAGGAAATGAAAAGAAATGAAACAGACATCAGAGATTTATTGAAAGTCAGATACTTGGTGATGCAATGACCCATACATAATTTTAGTCCGGAAGTTAAAACCTGGTTTCAAAAGTGTTTATTGATACTATTCTATCAGATAGTGATAGTGTCTACTTTGAAGGTAAAAATGTAGCAGTTAAGTGGAAATTAAAAAGCTGACTGCTGCTTAAAAAATAATCACACATCATCAAAAAATCTACAAACAATAAATGCTGGAGAGGATGTGGAGAAAAGGGAACCCTCTTGCACTGTTGGTGGGAGTGTATTGGTACAGCCACTATGGAGAACAGTATGGAGGTTCCTTAAACAACTACAAATAGAACTACCATATGCCCCAGCAATCCCACTACTTGGCATATACCCTGAGAAAACCATAATTCAAAAAGAGTCATGTACCACAGTGTTCATTGCAGCTCTATTTACAATAGCCAGGACATGGAAGCAACCTAAGTGTCCATTGACAGGTGAATGGATAAAGAAGATGTGGCACGTATATACAATGGAATATCACTCAGCTAGAAAAAGAAATGAAATTGAGTTATTTGTAGTGAGGTGGATGGACCTAGAGTCTGTCATACAGAGTGAAGTAAGCCAGAAAGAGAAAAACAAATATCGTATGCTAACACATATATATGGAATCTAAAAAAAAAAAAAAAAGGTTCCGAAGAACCTAGGGGCAGGACAGGAATAAAGATGCAGACATAGAGAATGGACTTGAGGACACGGGGAGGGGGAAGGGTAAGCTGGGACGAAGTGAGAGAGTGGCATGGACATATATACACTACCAGATGTAAAATAGGTAGCTAATGGGAAGCAGCCGAATAGCACAGGGAGATCAGCTCAGTGCTTTGTGACCACCTAGAGGGGTGGGATAGGGAGGGTGGGAGGGAGACGCAAGAGGGAGGAAACATGGGGATATATGTATATGTATGGCTGATTCACTTTGTTATAAAGCAGAAACTAACACACCATTGTAAAGCAATTATACTCCAATAAAGATGTTAAAAAAATAATCACAGAAATCTAATAAAGATAATACAGGGCACATAAGAACATCAAACTCATGGGGGCCAAATTCATTCAGTAAAGTTATGGATGGACACAAAATGCAGTCAGTCACTCACTGCTCAGAGTGTAGAGGTGGATATGGCAGGCTCACTAGATCTCACAAGGCTTATAGTCTGGCAGATAAACTTCTGCGACCCTTTAGTTCTCACATTAAACAACCAGCAACAAACAGGTATAAAGTTTTTTTTTTTTGCCTAGTTTAATTTCTGAAAAACATTTAAGAAGGAATATTATATATTCCAGATAGATAACAACTGAATTTATTTGTTAATGCAATTGTCTTTCCTTAAAATATTGGCATAATTAATGATGAAACTGAATTTTAAATGTGGATTTTACTCTGTAAATCAAAAATAGTTGGGTTCATGTTAGTTGGTGCAAAGTCTCCATTTGCAAATGAGAGAAATTTGTACTGTATTCATTTCCATTATAATGTACTGTAATTTACACATGTAATGTATGTCACAACTGAAAAACACCGTTTTTATGTTCTTATATATGGACTAGAAGAAAATTATTTGAAGAAATTTAGTTTCATAAACTCATTGAGTTTTCCTGGGTTCCTTTCTTAAGTGTCATTTTTAATGCTTTCATTCTCATTTAGAACAACTAATGTTTTTATTTCTCAGTAAGTTCTCTGAAAGAAGTCAAATGTCTTTCATTAAACACAAAAGATGTAAAATTAAATACAGTATGAAATACTTTTGAAACCTCCACACAGGAACAGTGTATTTATCTAATGCTTTTTGAGAAATAGTTACATTGTCTTTGCCTTGAAGCATAATTACTGTGAGATAATGACATAAGTGCATCTAAAATATTTCAAAATCATTGATAAACGTGTACTGGTGATTAGAAGATGAGGTTTTTCCATTTGGAAATATACATTAGCAATAGATATATCTCTTTAGAAAGCGTTGGCGTGAAAATGTGTTTGCTGATCAAAGTTTCCCGCTGACTTCCATGAACATTTCATCTTGGTATCCGGTTTTGAGTATTTTATGGAATGTTGTAATTTGCTATGAGTTCTCTCCCGCAGGCAGCTTTTTCTCAACAGTTGCTCTCTTGACCCTGAGGAGACATCAGGAGAAGATCCCTCAATTTCCTTCTGATTACTTGGTGGCAGAAATTCGTTAGTAGAGTCAGCTGGGGCTGACCTCCAATTTAGCTCCCTTTAACCGGGCAGCGTTTGGGAGAGAGAGAAGGTGGGGCAAGGCAAAAGTCAGGATTTTTTAGCGAAATAGCTAAGTGGAAGCCTTTGTATTGCCTCCTATTTACCTCATTAATGAAGGAAGAATCCCCCTTCCTAATTAATAAGAGATGGCCAGACACATGATGGGCAGATGAGACTCACAGCAGGTTATGAGTCACACACACTCAGTCCAGGGGAGGAAGACACCGCGCGCCACGCAGGGCCACGTGTGGGTTCCACTTGAGAGCAGAGTGAGCCAGAGGGCTGTGAGAGGCAGGCTTTGTAGTGACAAGAGTATTAGGTGACCGGTTCCCATGGAGGATGTGATTGACTTGTAGGATAATTTTGAGGGTATGGCAGAGAAGAGAAACCGGTTAGGTGGATAAGGTGGGATGGAGCTGGTCTGGCTGATAGGGGAGCTGGCCAGGGAGGGATCCTTTACTGCTGGGTTGGGGGGCGTATCTGGCTAGTGCAGAACACACCAGTAGGCCTTTGGATCCCACGAGGGTCAAAGAGGTCAAGGCCGCTCCTGGAATTTTAGTTCTTACACTATAGTCCTCCTGATTGAAGGGTTAAGTAGGACCTCAGGCGGCTGCCGGGAAGGTAGAGTTGGGCCAGGGTTAGAGTCGCTGCAGGTCTCTGGACCACTACAGAGATGAGGTCCAGCTGGCTGTCCCCGAGGAAGAGCACCGACCACCAGGATCTTTACCCATATATGATATGGGTTGAGTCCAGGGGCCACAAGGCAGGTGTCTGGTTTGTCAGAGCAGGAGAGGTGGTGGCCACGGGAGTGCAGAAGTCGGTATGCCTGGCTTACATCTGGGCTCTTATCTGTGCTTCTGGAAGGCTGTTTAATCTCTTTGTACCTCTGTTTCCTCATGAGTATAATAGTGACTGTCTCATGGGGTGGTTGAAACATTAAATGAGAATACCTGTAAGCACCTAGTAAATATCAGCTATTAATTTTGATTGGGTACAGGAGTTAACTCCAGCCAGTTTCTGAGTGGCCAGTATTAGCTTAAAGCAGTAGTCAGAATGGAGGGCAATGTGACATCATTAAGATCACCTAAACCATGCCGGAGGTTCTTTATTTCTCTTTACAAGGTCTTGAGTTGATACACTGTAAAGGGTTACTTAGAAGCTTTGCATTTAGAAGAATATTAAAGTGTATTTTAAATAATGACCGTTTAGAGATTCTTCTATCTACAAGTATTGGTATTTCAAAAGCAAAACACAGTGCTATTACATAAAAGGCATTCGATAAATGTTTATTGAATAACTTTTGAAAAATGAGGCATTATCACTGTCAAAGTACAGACATTTCTCCCTAGCTCCATCTTTAATGTTTACAGGTAAACTGAACAAAAGATTAGTTATAGTGCAGTGTGTAGACATTTTGCTCTAGAATGCTCGCATTAAAGGCACTTTGCTATTGTATTCTGGTTGGCAGAAGGAAGCTTGTCTTAAAGCTCATCCATGGTGGTAGCAGCAGGGAATAAGAGGTAGAAACAAAATATTTATTTTTGTAATTGAGGACATTTTGCATGGACTAGACATTTATTTTCTCATTAGATCCTATTCCATTTCTGTATATAACTCCCCACCTAATTATTCTGCTGAAATAAATTGCAAAAACACCGAGAACTTGCTTACATGTCTCTGTAATCCCAATTCTGCCTAGCTTACTGTTTTTCTAAAAATATAGTATGTGTTCATCATTCTCAGTGGTGTTTGTGATTTTATCCTTGTAAGACAAATTGTTTTAGAGATTCCAAGTGAATGAATTGGACCAAGTAATCTCTGAGATTCTTTTAATGCTAATGCTACTCTGTGATGATCAAATCAATCAAGGAGAGATCCGGGTAAGACAAAAAACTTTTGGAAAACCTAGGGATTTATTAGCCTTATATTAACATAGAAGGAATTCTAGTAGAATAAAATGCCACAGATAAAAATTATATATATTTACTTGTAAAAAAAACCCTGATAAACTATAAACAGCCTTTTGTGTTACTGAATGTAACCCACTAGGTTCTTCGGTATGGCGTGGTGTGGCCGAGGAGAGCCTGTGGTTGATAGCACATCTTCTGGATTCCAACGCCTGGGTTTGATTTCTCATTCCACCACTCAGCAGGTATGTTGGCCTTGGGCAAGCCACTTCACCTCTCTGTGCTGCCTGTTTCCTCATCTGTAAAACAATGATGATAGTAGTAACTACTTTACAGCGTTGTTATAAAGATTAAGTGAATGAATTCTTACCCTTAAAAAGCACTTAGAATATTGCCTGGCATCTAAGCACCGTACACATACTCATGGTCATTCTTCTTGTTCTTCTTATAGAGTTGACTTCCAAGCAGTCTTTCCACACTTGGTGGCTGTTAGGTTCAGGGGGCAGTTTTTTCTTTTTTTTCTACTAGGATACATACATAAAGCTTTGCTTGAAGTCCGTGAATTTAAAAGCAGCTAACTTTTTCAGTTTTCATTTACTAAGAGAGTTTCTCTAAAAAAATAAAAATAAAAATCTAGTATTCATGGAACTGATGTCAGAAGCCAAGTCAGTACTATTTCATTGAAGAAGTATCTCAGCCATTGCCCTGGAATGATTTTAGAACAAGCAATCTAATCAATCAACACTAATCAATGCTGAAAGTGCTGCCTTTGATATCAATGGTCATTAAAAAGTCCCATGACATTTAACTAAGACTTAAAATTATTCATCTCTATCTCTTGGCAAGGGTTCAAATTTCAGAATAAATTCCCTTTAGGTGGTTAAAGCATTTATAGTCTCCCTGGCCTGATGCTTTTAAGTAGTTTTGTTTTACTGGAGGAGGACTGTCTTCAGGTGCCTGTAGATGATGAAACACTCTTGTCATTCACAGTCTTAGTGTTAAGTCAATCATATTTCAAAAATACATCTGGCCCTTTGGCTTATGGTTTCTAATGCAGTCCTTTTGTAAATTGACAAAATTCCTTTGTCATTTTGAAATCACTTAAAGTCTTCATTTTTCTATCTTCCTTGTGAGAAACTCCCCTGAGCACTTTTACCCTAGTAGTTCTTTGAGAAATGTTTTAAAGAAATTCCAGAAGTGGTAAAGCTCAGAAGGGCCCTTATAGATACAAAGTACTGAAGCAAAATATGATGCTAAAGGGTAATAAGAGAATAAACTGGACTTTACTGTGAAAATAAGAACGTTATAAGGTTTGAATGTAATTTTTATGACTTCTAAGTTTTTTCAGAAAATCGTAATGTTACAAAAAAAAGTTCCAAAGCAGCAAACATACAGAAATTAAAAAAAATAACGTCTCATGTACACTCTTTTAAAACCTAAGTGCTATCAAGCCTCTCAATTGAGATCTTTAACTATAAATAGTTTTTTGCCTTTTGTATTGTGCCCAGATCCCATTTCATGCAATTCGAATACAAATTCCTATGCATTGAGGACCTTGATTTATACGGAAGTATTTATATGGAAGTATTCCCAGTTGGTGTTTCTCATCGCGTCTTCTCTGAGCCTCTTCGTACATTCCCTCTTCTTTTCCTCAGACTGCAGTTCCCCGGAATGGATTGGGAGAGCGAGGTCGGGTTCCGTTTTAGTTGTTTCCTCGCTCCACGCAGCGCCGCTCTGCTGTCTCTCCAGCGTGGACCCCAGTTGACAGGCTCCACGGGTGAGGGAGGCCCCGGGCTGCACGCGGGGGGCGTGGCCTGACCACGGGGCGGGGGCGGGGCCTGTCCGCGGAGCTAGACTGGCTGCGCGTCCCAGGTCGGCCGCTTCCAGCCGAGCCCTCGGCTACCGCGGCGGTGCCCCGAGCCAGATACTCTCGGGCTCCGTGCGACTCCAGCCGTTTCCTCGCTCGCGCGGCGCCATCTCGCCCCGCTGGAGAGGGAGACGTGGCGGCGCTCTGACTGAGAACTCCGATGTCTCAGCCTTGGGGCACCTCCGGAGACAGCCAAGTGCCCGCAGGTGAAGCCGGCGTCCCAGCCCACCGACAGATAGCACCTCTTGGGAACCTCGACCACCGAGCCTTTTCCAGCGCCTGCAGCGCAAGGCGCGCGGGGAGAGTGGGGTCCACGGCGGGGGAAGGAGTGACCAGGACACCGATGATGGACGCACAGACCTGGCGCGTGGGCTGTCGCTGTCTCCTCCTTCTGGCTCTCGTTGGGTCTACCCGAAGCGAGGGCTTGCAGAGCTGCGAAGAAGTTAGTAAACTTTTCCAGTGGCGCCTGGTGGGACCTGTCAAGGGGCTGCAGGATTCGCCGCGGGCAGGTAAGGCGCGGACTGTCGGCGCGGGCTGGGGCGTCCGGGGCGCCGGCCCTGCGCTCCCCAGGTTGTCTGAATGGCCCTTCTTGGGAAGATGACCTTTGAGGCCTTCGGGCCGCGCAGGGTGAATCCTGGGGAGGCCTCTGGGGAAGCGCGGCGTGAACATCCCGAGCGCAACGCAGCTCCGGGGACTCCCTGACTCCGCCTGCGGCTGAGCCGAGCTCTGGGCGTTTGCTTCCCGCCCGGCTCCCTTAGCCTCGGCGGATGCGCTGGAAGGGGTCGGTAAACCTGCCAGCGGGGGACAGCGCGGCCTGACCGCGTTTCTGTTCCACGTGGGAACTTCCCCAGTGCCCTGCCGGGGGGCCTCGGTTGGCTGCTTTCTCGTACGGTGGACGGAGTTGGGCTGGTCACTGTAAGTTTGATAGTAAAAACACAAAGCTGCCTTATCCTCCTTTGCTGGAGAATGGGGCAGTGACAAGGGCGGCCGGTCCCCTCTGTCATTAAGACTCGCCCTCCCTGGTGTGACCCTTAGCTGCCCCTCCGCGCCCGGGCATCAAGCCCACCTTGCAGGAACCTAAACTACCCAGTGTGTCTCTCGGAGCCACTGGGTAGATGCAACGCCTGAAAGATGTGCCGGCAACAGGCGATCAAACAGAATGCATGGGGGAGCCGGTTGACATGGATGAGATCTTCCAGAGATTGAAAGGGAAAGAATACAGTAAGTGTGGCAGCGTCGATTCTGCTTCTCGTAAGCGCGTGTGCCTGCACCTTTACCCTGTGCTCCGTGCCCCCTCCGCGCAAATTTCCTTCTGCGGGCGGGATTTCCAGTTTACATTCGGTCTGGAAGAATAGGTCTTAGTTGTCAAACGCGACAGCAGGTGTCTGGAGCTAAGATCGATCTTACTGGAGCAATGCACCCAATTACGAGGCCAACACACTGACAAATGCTGTGAGCTTATTGGTTAGACGAAGAACTTGAGGAGGATGCTTGGGTCTAAAATCCGTCCTCTGAGTTTGTATGGTGAGGGGGCTTGCTCGTAGCACTATGGAGCTCTGGCTCTTTCGCTTGATTTCTTTACTGGTTGTCAACTCAGTTCTGGAGTCATCCCACAAGGAAAATCTGGCCATTTGAGCCCGCCGAAACTATTTTAGTTTACAAGACTAGTCTTATAAACAAATACACAAATATTTATTTGAACACCTATTCGGTACTAGGCACTTTTTCTATACTACTTGAAACAACATAGTTGGGTATTCTCAGCTGAGGGCAGTTCTGTTCTCAAACGATACCACCCCCTTGTAAACCTGTTCTTATTTCGGTGCATTCGTTTCATTAAAAAAAAAAAAACCCACACTTGTCAGTAGCTAATGCAACTAAAGTGAGTGTGTGTGTTGGGGCAGGGGACTTGGTGAGGGCATTGAGCTGTGAAATCCTCACCTGAACCATAGATTTTGCCCCCCCAGATCCCATAATTTTGGCTGATATGTTCAGTAAATGTTGACCGTAAGGCCTTGATTTCACCACCCATCTCATATCTCAGTATATCTGGTACCTGCTAAACATAATACAGTGACTAGAAGGTATTACATTTCTAGAACCTTGTGTGTGTTTCATCTCTTTTGAAGAGGAACTTTGCAGCGTTATCAGTCACTGGCATAACATTTTACTGAATCTGAAACTCTGTCCTACAGAGAAGGAAATGGTTGTACTTATTTGTGTTTGATATACATGACACACAAAAAAGAGCCAGGATGGCAGGCATCTTCTTTTCTAAGGCATTCTGGATTGTTTCCCCATTGCTAGTACCTTTCTTTATCTGTGGCTTAAGGGCAATGGAGGAATCCTAGCAGCACCTACTCAAGGGGCCATGCAGGGCTGCACTCTTAGGGACATCAGTGGTGCTGGTGAAAAGAAGTGCTGAATTCTTTTGATATTTGCATTAAGAAAAAGTCACGTGAAAGTATTATTCTGAATCAGAATCACCCAATAACAGGCACTTACATCTGAATTTGATATAATTCTGAATTTTTATTGTTTCTCTATTGTTGGTCATTTTTTATTTGAATAATTAAGTGAATATTAAACTGTTTCTTTTAACATTGACGTCTCTTTTCTTTCCACTAAAAAAACTTTCATTCCCCATTTGAGTAAACCACACATACCACATGGTTCATAAATGCTTTTCTTTATTTTTGTATTTATATGCGATCTATAATATTTAGCTTGATTGAGTATAATAGTTGAATCTTATTTTCTAAAATTATCCTCAGTCTCAAGAGAGAACATAGTTAATATCTAAGTAGTCATTCTCACATAAGAATACAAATATTAATATTCTTTTTAGCCGGTGTATGTATTTAGCACATAGGCTTTCATTGACTAAAGCTAATACATTTAAATTTGATATTTGTTTTCCTTTAAAGTTAATTTTTTTAGTGCTTTCTTGTCCACAAGTAGTTAATTCCTGAGATGCCTGGCCAAAATGCCACTTTTAAAATATAAGCAGGTAGAATAACTTTTTACAGTTTCATTCTATATTTGTGACTTTTACATCTTCTGAAAACTATGTTACCCAATTCGAAATTACTAAAATGGTGAGAACAGCCATTTAAGCTGTTTCTCAGATTCCCCTCACCTTTGTTCTCTACCCTGCTCCAATTCTTTTAAGCCTATTGAGCTCCTAAGGATGTTTGGATGAGAAATGAAAAAAGGAGAGAAGGTGTAAATGTGATTAGAATTACAGATTTCCCTGTGTTCTGATTTTATTTCCTAGGTAGTAGTCAAGGTGCCCTTTGCTCTTGTTTATTTCATCCAGAAAAGAACTGTTAGTGAAAATGTCTTTTAAAAGGTCCTTTTATTTTTATTTTTTTTATTGGGGAGAAGGGATAATGCTTTCCCATTGAAATTCTCTTCACACAGGCATTGTTCACACATGCATTATTTCCTTTTTTTTTTAAAGAAGCTAATTCAGAAAGGAGAAGCTTATAAAAATCCAAGGCTACCTTCAGATTTTATATACCAACTAGTTTTTAAATGTGGATGTTGCTTGATACAGAGAGTAGCGTGTGAAAGATAACTTTTTCTTGGTAGCTTTGGCTGTAAATAGTATAATAAAAATAAACTTGATGTGGCAAAGTTAAATTCTAATACTATAGGACACTTTAAGTAGTGCGCTATCGTTCTTTTAAACTGCTTTCATTATAATCCAGTCTTATATTGGCTTCAAGGGCAGTGTTGTTTTATACTGATACCCAAGAGAAACAATCTACTTGGTGACCTTGGAGTTTGGAATTATAGACATTTGGGTTCAAAACCTGGTCCTGGCACCTGTGACTCTGTGACAGAGGTTAATCAGTTGTCCTCTTTGAACCTCCATTTTGTCACCTGTAAAATGGGGATGTTAGTTCTCAAAGGCATGTTGCATAGATGAAATGCAATAATACATGTATGTAAGATAGCACAAATCTAGGTACATAGTAAGTGCTCAAAAAATGTGTTGCTGTTATTACAGTTTTTTATTTAGTGTCTTGATTGTAGCTGAACTTGACCTTTAAGGGTGAAATTTTAGTTTTGGATCTCTCTAAATCAGAATGTGTTTTATAATAACTAGTTTTTTAAAAGTCACCGATGATTGTTTTTAAAAGTGGGAAATACGTTTCTATCTAAAATGGTACTTATTAGGTCATGGTGAACATTTTGTTTATTTTCGTGAACTAATGGAAAATCAAAGAAACCTGTCTGAAATGGTATTTCTTAGGTTATGGTGAATATTGTTTTTTTGTGGATTAAGGGGAACTCTAAGAAAGAAACCAAGCTGCACTGCACCACTGCTAGCTGCAGCACCCGTAGCCACTGGTTCTCCCACCATCCTGCCGTCTGTATTCAGGGAGGTGAAGGAGTGTGTAGGAGGTGCCTTAGGGAGTCACATCATTCGATGGCCGGTGGCCATAGTCACTCATTGACAGTAATCTCAATTTGGGACTCTTGTTTCTCATGAACTAACCCCTTTTGCTGCTTGGGCAGCATGGTTATGGTGATCCAAAACCATAAACGGGACCCACAGGCTGATGTTGGGTAGATCAGTAATAACAGGATTGTCTTGGGTTGAAGTCCACCAGCCAGGAACCACCAGAAACAGGATGATAGTCAAACAAACTAGGTCTTATTTTCTGCAGCAAGGGAGATCGCACAGCTCAGGAACTGTGGGTGCCTTGGTTAGAGGCAGTTGAAAGGGGCTTTTTATAGGATTTGGCTTTGTGCTGGGTGATTACAAGGGTTTAAGGAAGCAGGGCAATTCAGGAATTGAGCATCTTCCTAACTTACTTAGGTGTCAGGAAGATTAAGATGGGGCTAGTTTTCTTTAATGAAGAAGCAGTAGTCACTCTTGCTGATCAAAAGAGGGGGATATTTAGTTACTTTTGTGGTTGTAGCGTGTCCTCGTGGCTATCCTGCTGCATCACAGGTCTCAAGTGGCTTTGTCTCATCATTGTTTTCTTATTCTGAGCATGTTGTCTCTGTTGAGTTGTAAACATCAAGCCCTAGTTCCAGTGTCAGGGAAACTTGTCACTTTCTCCTCTGGAATATCTGGCGCGTGCTTTGATGTCTAAGAAAATGATGTGTTTCATTTTTATCCAGGCTTTTAGTGAAGCTTCATAATGGGGAAGCGAGTATGATTTTCTACCTTTGGGCCATAGAGTATGACTCTCCATCAGGGCCTGAATTGTACAAATCACATCCTATTCATAGTCAGTTTACTAACAAATGTAAATGTTGTGTGTGTCCCTGTCCTCTCTCCATCCCCAAATTTAAGTTCCTTTTTGCCAAGTGTCCAACATCCTGTATTTGTATAATCAGCTTTAAGGAGGGGTGCAATTTAGGAAACTTAAGAATAGCATTTTATAATTATTTTATACTTCCCCCAACCATGTTTCCAGCTTGCTAGGACTTTCTAGAATATGGAATTTGGCTTGTCTGATAAGAACACCTTCCTGGTCTATAACATTTCTTTTATCATTAATTGGTATAAGACCAAGAGTAACATTTCAACAACCAGATACTACTTGTAAACAGACATGACTTACAAATCAATGGCCTCTTGATATAACTGTTCAAGAAACCACAAATTCATTTTGTTAAAATGGAGTCATGAGAGACTTCATTCATATACTTTGTTGAAACAGATTGTGAACGTGGTACCCTATCTACTCCGTTAACTAACAAGAGCGATTCATTTTAATAGAGAGTAGCCATTTTCCATATCTACCTTTCTTTTACAAAAGCCTGACCTTTAGAAGACAAGACACTACCAATTGTGCCCTCAATTCTTCTACTTTTCAGCTTTAGAAATTTCAAATTTTACCAGTGGTACTGCTAAAATCATCCTAGAATGATTAGTCATTCTTCTGTGAATCACAACAAATATCACAGTTTTTGATTAGCCTTATCAGGTTCACATATGGCTGCCGTGTAAGTTGAATGTATAATACACTTTTTCAGAAAGAAAATGAGATTTTGTACTTTCATGGTTTTATGAGAGTCTACACTTCTCTTGAAAATTTAAAATACTGAAAAGTACAAAGAAAGCAAAACTAATTTTACCATCCAGAAATAACTACCAATAACCCTTTGAATTATCTTTTCAACACCCTCATCAATCCTCTGCTCAGCACATAAATATTTTTTGAAAGAATGTAGAATCACTTTTTCTTTCTTTGTAACATGCCTTTTCCAATCATAAACATCCTTCTAAATATGTATTTTTTTAGTGACTAAGATTCTACTGAGTCACTGTACCATTCATTGAATTCTCTACTGTTGTTGGAAATATAGGTTTCTAATATTTGCTACCATAACGTCACATGGCTAAGGACATGAAAGGCAAATGTGCCAAACTCTCACCGCACTCACAGCCCTGTGATCGCCTTATCTCCATTCATTCCGCTTCCGGGTTTTTCAGTGTCAGCACCACTGACCTGTGGGGCTGGATAATTCTTTGTTGTTGGCAGGGGCGGCGAGTGCCGTCCTGTGTACTGTAAGGTGTTTAGAAGCTTCCCTGACCTTTAGCCCCCTGGATGCCAGTAGCAACGCCTTTCCTCACCCCCAGTTCTGACAACAGAAGATGTCTCTAGACATTGCCAAATGACCCAGGAGAGGTAAAATCGTCCTGACTGAGAGCCACTAGTATAAATGTCCAACCTATGGGTCCTTCACATACGCACATTATATAGCTGGCTGGCTTGCAAGCCTCAGGTCTCAGCTTAGGTGTCAGCTCCTCAGAGAAGCCTTTCTCAAGGTTCACTGAACCCTGTTCCCCGCTGTTTCTTTCATGGCACTTTTCATGGTGCCATATTTCTTTTCTTTTTGCTGTTGATTTTTCACCACTAGATTGCGTGCATGTTGAGGATAGAGAACATGTCTACCGAGACCGGTTTCATGGATATGAAACGTGTACAGTCACACAGGGTCCCACACTCAGAAGGGCCCTATGCTTGGTTTAATGTCCTGCTGTTACCATCTTGAAGTTTGAAAAAGGGTCCTGTGCTTCCTTTCTGCATTGGGCCCTGCAAATTATGTAGCCAGTCCGGCTGTGTACCTTGTTCACTGTAGAATATCTGGTGCCCAGAACAGCGGCTGACACAAAATAGGAGTTGAAATGTCTGTTGAATACTTTAGTAAAGCTTCAAGGAGCCTCTTATTTCACCTTTTGAACCTCTCTGATTCTTAAGTTAAACTTTAGAAGTCAGTCCACAGGTATTGAACACCCAAGATTCTATTGATACAGTGATTTTTTTAATGTTTTATGGTGTTATAAAAATGAGTTAAAAATTGGCCCTTATGTCTTTTACTTCTTCATAGCTGGTTGGGACCATTAGCTCAAAGCCCACTGGTGCCAAACTCAAATTTTTACAGTTCCAATTGCTTTAATATAGCTCAAGTAAACATATTTTTAGTCGTTTAGAGTCTGCCTGCTTTGCAAACCCCACAAAGCTGAACTTATCTGCTAGCCATACAGATAAAATAAACTCTGGTACAGTAAAAGACCCCAAGTTACTGCTCCCCTTTGAAGCTCTTTGACTCAGAGACTTCCCATCTTGCTGCTAAGCAATATCACCTAGACACGGGGGCCCCCTCTCCAATACCCGTCTCTCCAGGGATTTCCCTTGTTTTCTTCCTCTTCTGGGTGGTGGTCCTGCACCAGTGTCTCGGCAGGTCTCCTGCTGTGAGGGACATCCCCTCTCATGCAACCTGTCAAAGTGGCACCCAACTAAAGCTCATTGCATACTACTGCCATCGTGAGGTCCTGTCTTTTCTTTGACCAGCCCTGAAATCCTCACTCACCACATACAGATCAGTATTTAGTTATTTCTAATATAAGGTTGGGACTCAAAAGTAGCAATACTGATTTTAAATGTGTTTCTTTCCTTCTGCTAGACTGTAGGCTACTTGAGAGCAGGAACTGTGATTGATTTATCTTTTTGTTCTGTGATTAGGCCAAACTTAATAAATCAATTTCGATTTTTAGAATTAATCTTATATTTGTAGTTACCCAACAGGTTCAATTTATTGTGTTTAATTATGTTTTTTATGCTTGATATTAATAGAATGAGAAATGTAGATGGTGAAGTTTTAAAAAATATATTCTGATCTGGGCTTAGTTGTGTTGTTGAATAAATCGTTTATGTGGAGTTAATATCTTCTTATGTAACTGCCACAAATTTTATAAAGTGACCTAATGCTTTTGAGTTTAAATTTAAAGAAATTTTTATCTATCTTAGCTAACATTTTTGAAATGGAGTAAATTAACTGCCAAACCAACGTCTGAAAGAAAGTTTCCTCAAATGTCTTGCAAGGGAAGGAAGATTATTTAACATTTAAGGATTCATTTGCAGTTGTTATCACCATGTAGACAGTGTGACTGATCTGCCTTAGAACATTAATTGATCTATTATTGGAAGAATGGAGAAAAATAAAGGTGACCAACTATAATTTACAATTGGCTGTGGGTTGGTCGGTTTGTGTTTTATTTGAATATATGTTTTGCAAAATTGTTTCTTTACATGAGAAAATTAATAGTAAGGAACTGGAAGATGATTTGGCTTTTCCATCTCCTACCCTGATTAATTCCATGTTGGGAAAAAGTACAAATCACTTAGCTATGGAATTGTTCCTGAGCTGGGAAGATTGTTTGTTAAAGGATACTGACTTGGGGTCTAGATTCCATGTGACCAAGTAGAGAGGCCACAATCTTTCAGAGGAAGCAAGAAAATAACTGCTGTTAAATCACAAAACATGATATATGGTAGCAGGTATAATTTGTCTCTAAAGTATTTACAACAATTCCAATTTTAGAACTACTCACCTAGCCTTTAAGACTTCTTTTCAGTGATATCTTAGAAAAAAGCTTTTTTTTCCTGTGTGAATTGTGATTGGTTATTTTTTTAGGATATCTTAGAATTGGTTTTAGGAAGTTTTACCTAAGTAAAGGATTACTTAAGTCAGTGCTAATGAGACATGCATATTCTGGTATGGTTCAGCTAGTAACTTAAATATCTTTCAAATACAGTCATATTTAAAAGCTAGTGAACATTTCTTGTTTCCTAATTTAAATTGCTTATTATTCTTTTTAGGATAATGGGTTTGAATTACTGGTTTTCCTCTCCTGTGCTCCGATAATTAGATTTTCTTTAGTTTTTATAGTTCTCTATGGCAATATAATGAAATAATCTTTGGCAGCTGTCTTTTTAGAACTCATAGTCTTTTGTTTTTCCTTGTCTTATAGTTTCAAGGGACGTTAGTTCATAATTCCTTCAGTATAGTATTCATTTTGGGAGAGGCTAAGAACTGAGAAGAGTTGGATAAAAAGCATATCAAGAGTGTGACTTCACTGATCAAATGAACGTAGAAATTATTTCTGCATGTCCTTGTTCATAGCATATATACTCTTTAAATGGAAGAGTGTCAGTATTAAATTACCTGTTCAGATTTATTTGCTTTTGAACAACTCTCTTATTTGGTAAGGTTATACCAAGTTACGTTTGGTTCATTTTCTTTTCATCATTGAAAATGCCTGTGTTTAATGAGCTGAAACTGAAGTCGGTCAATAAAGTGAAGAGATTAATAGTCTGTTCTTCACCAGGCTTGGAATACATTTTACTCTGGGGTGTAAGTGTCATTTTTAAAAAGAAGATTTTTTGATTAACTTAAAAGGTAAAGGAAAGAGGAATAACATTGAAAGAGTCAAAAAGCTGAGGAATCCACGAGTTCTTCAGAGTCCCCTTTATTTATCAGGTGAAGATATGTGGGTCTGGATTTGAAGAGTTAAGAGCTTTAGCTGCAAAACAAAACTAAATGTTGCTTTTTACCTTTCTAAGTTTAGGGTCACAGATAAGCTTGAAGTCATTAAATATTTAATATTTAGTTTATCTTTGGACATATCTTACATAGAAAACAAGGAAAAGTGGTAAGTATGACAGAGCATTGAAAAGTTATCATGGGATAAATAAATGGGAAATGAGACCTTTTAACTTATACTTTGTCCCATATTATGGTCACATATTTTAGTGAATACCAATGAATTTCATTCTGAAATAGCTTGGTCTTGACTACATCACTTATTAGCTATGTGACCTTCAGCAGATAACTCAACCTCTCAGAAAATGTTTTTCTTTCTTCACAGGGATAGTATGTAGGCTGTTCCTTTTCCCTTTCAGTGGTTTATGAGGACCACATGGTATGGTGTAAAAGCTTTGTAAACAATAATATAATCCACTAATATAGTTAATTCTATCAATACTAGAAATGTAATTCTTAGATGCATTTAAAAAATTCTTTATATGAGATCAAAGAGCAGGCAAAGTAGAGATCCTTTTTCTTCATGCTAATAAACTTCTAAACTTTCAGATAATTTTCTCCCATCACTCACTCTCAAAGTATTGATCCTCTACTCACAGAAACTTAGTCCATCCTTTCACTCTTTATTTTAGTTAATAAGTTACTTAATTGTTTATAGTTTAATTCTAAGGTAAAATCAAATTTGTTTATTCATATTACGTAGTTTAAGATCTAAAGACTGGTCTTTTGTGAAATAATGTCATTTAAATTAATTCTATTAAGATCAAGAGGGAGGTACTTTGCCTGGAAACACGCTGATCAAGTGCAAGCAGGGAGAGGCTCTGCAGCTTGTGATTGACGTCATGAGGGGGAGTAGGGGTTAATTTTCTACTGTGTTTTATCACGTTCTTGCACGTCACAGTGCTGCTGGTTCTTTTTGTGTGTCTTCTGCATTGCGGATGAGAACTTTTTTTCCATAAGAAAGGCACAGAGGCGGAGCATGCTGGTGAGTCTCTGCTTGCCCCTTCAGATGGACTCTCCATCCTGCTCTGTCCCTGGACTACATCAAAGGCATTCTTGCCTCTGGCAGCCCTTGGGAAGCAGTGGCTGGAGAAGAAGACTGGGCAAGTGGAGTGTGGTGCATTCCAGGTCTCACCTTGTGGGGTCCCGGCAGCCTCCCTAAGTCCCTTGACCTAAGCACCCAGCTCCTCTCAAGCGACCTCACTTCTCTTCTCTGGATTCTGGTAGCTACTTTTTCCTGTTATCTCCTCTGAGGTAGTAACAGCCCCTTCTCCACAGTTATTAGCCAGGGACTACTGCAGTATCCTTTATAGTTTTCCTATACCCTGCCCTTTATAAAAGCTTTTATTGAATAATTCTATTTGAGATAGCAATTTATTTCCTTTCAAGATCCTTCCTGTATGACAAAACTTTACATACTTTAGATATTTAAACCCATAGCTTTCAGAGATCATTTGATTTGTAATTAAAATATATAGAAACACAAATCTGTTCTAGAGTTGAATTATAAATGCGTTTAGAAGTTCTAATCAATGATGATCTCTCTATTCATATTCAGGTACCTCGTGATCATGCTTCTGTTAATTAGTTGTTTCTTTCCTTCCGTTTTCCCTCACCCCTTTTATGAAGAACACTGGTGCTGGCTAACTCTTTAGGTTTCAGTTGGAAATTTGACTAAATACATAACATCCCAGAATAAAACAGCAATTTAATCCCCACTGACTCCACTAATTCAATCAACAGCCAAACGTCACAGAATCTGTTTTACAAACGTCCCCGTAATTCCTCTACCCACCACCATTGCCACCACCACGCTTTAACCTAGTGCCTTCTCATGGCTGGATTACTCAATCAGCCTACATCTGTTCTTGGTCCTTGCCAGTTCATTTCCCAATTAATTCCCAATGAAGTAAACTTTATCTTTATTTCTCATGTTAAATCCTTCAATGATTTCCCATTGCCTTTCTCTAAAAAACAAACAAACGAACAAACAAAAACCAGCAAAAAGAACAAAAAAGTGATTCTGTTTGAATACGTAATTTCTGTAGAATCAAAAAATAAAATAAACATCACAGTGAAATAAATGGGGGAAAAACTCTATGTCATTTCATCTGTCATACACAACAGCCAAAAGGTTAGCATCCTTAATCGTGCATGAGCTCTTATAAATGGGTGACAAAGACACTAATATTCCAAGGGAAATGAAAAAAGAACATAAAGAGGAAATTCAAATGATTAAATGACTAATAAGGATATGTGAAGATGATTGACTCGAGTAAGAGAGGAAAACCAATTTCTTAGGAATATCACATTGTCAAAGATTAAAAATACTGATATCTAATGCTCCTGTGATTGTAGCAAATAGAGCACTCTCATCTACAAATACTGAGAAAGAAGACTGGTGAAGACTGTCTCTACATTTGGGGACAATTTTGCATATATCACTCAAAATTTAAATTTTGTATACCCTTTGCCTACCAATTCCAATTTATAGGAAAGTGTTCTAACAAAGTAATTGGACAAATTTAAACGAATATATATACATACATAAGCAGGTTTATTGCACTTAGAATCCACAGCTAATGTAGATGCCTATTAATGTTTATTAAATGATAAATTATGGATAATCATGTGGACACTAAACCCAGAGAGGTAAAGCTATGTAACCAAAGTGACTCATGGCCCTATTGAAAGGAAAAAGCAAATTATGACTCGACTTAAAAAAAAAGAAGGAACCGGGCTTCCCTGGTGGCGCAGTGGTTGAAAGTCCGCCTGCCGCTGCAGGGGACACGGGTTCGTGCCCTGGTCCGGGAAGATCCCACATGCCGCGGAGCGGCTGGGCCCGTGAGCCATGGCCGCTGAGCCTGCGCGTCCGGAGCCTGTGCTCCGCAACGGGAGAGGCCACAGCAGCGAGAGGCCCGCGTACCGCAAAAATAAATAAATAAATTTAAAAAAAGGGAGGCTTGGGAGGAGCCCCTGTAGTTACTCAGAGCCCGTCATTGAGAATGGGGAGGATGTTGGAGAGGCTGGATAGAGGGCTGTGTGTGCCTAAAGTGCTTACATTTGTAACAGTCTCTTTCCCAATGTCCTGGCTCTTTGCAAATAATAGCAGAAACTAGGAGGGTTTGGGTTTCATTTAGGAGCCTTCATTTATTGGAGTTGAGGATTAAGAAGTTTGGTGGTCTTCCTTATAGGCGACTCATCTAGAGTGTGAGAGAGCTGGTGTGCCAGATTAACTGAATCTGGGGTGGACAGTTTCCCATTCCATCCTGGTCCTTTTCACTAGAAGGGAAAGGTCTTGGTTCAGCCCATTAATAAACATAGAGTTAAAAACTATGCAGGTGAAATCAACATCTGAAGGAAGACCAGAATTTTCTTTAAAAACAATCTGAAGTCAATCATAATCTTAATGAACAGGTTCATCAGATTTCTGTGTTCAAGGCTGACTATTGTTCTAGTCAAACAGGCTTTGGAAAAGCCCTAGGAATTGCTCCCTGAGGTTGCCTAGTGATCACCTGAGCCTGATCATATAAGAAGTTAGGGGGCTTTTTTCCTGATTGTAATTCTAGAAACCTTTCAGGTCTTTGCTAATTGGTGGTTTCCATCCAATGCTGGCCCTGGCCTTCACCAGCAGGCATATGGACTAGCTATTATAAGTCAGAGAAACCAGGTTGATAAGCTTGAATGACTACATTAAAGTCCTCAGCAAATCTGTGAGGATCTTTGGTTACTTTGGGAAAATCTTCAACTATGGCTTGCAATTCAGCTTTAGCCCAGATTTCCTTTTCTTGGAGAGACAAGAGAGGCGGTCAGGGCATAAGAACTCCCTTTTCTGGCCTCCTGACTCTAACTGGTTTCTATTTAATTGTTTTCACAAGACACATGCTAGCTTGTTAACTTGCAAGTAGGAAAAACTCCCAGACCCTTCACACGCCCCAGCAACCACTCCCACCTCACGCACACCATACATAGACCTGGTGTTCCATTTCAACCATAGCTCAGTGCTTTTGGTTTCCCCAATGAAACCATACCTTTTCATACATCTCGCCTTTTGTCAACTCTCTGTGGAATATCATTCCCCCCCACCCCCTGCTTTTCTGCCTCTAATCTTGTCTGACCAATCAGAATTCAAATTTGTTTTTCTACTTATTAGTTTTGTGAACTTAGACAAATTTAACCATAATAGACTCACTTTCTCATTTATTAAACAGGAATATTTTCTACCCCCCCTTTTTTTTTTGGTGAGGATACTATAAAGCATCTAGTTAAAAAATTATTCAAGATAAAGCTCAAAATCCCCTCTGACACCCTCTCTTGTCTCTCCAAGAAGAGGAAACCATTTTTTCCTTTGTGCTTCCGTAGAACCTGGTACATACTTCTTTCATAGCACTTTGTCACATTAATTAAAGTTTTTACAAATGTGTCTCCCCCTAGGTTGAGCCCTGGAGGGGCAAAACTGCATTCTGTCCTTCTTGGTATCCTTAATAACTATCACAGTGTCTTGAGCAGGACAGGTGTTTAATCAATATTTGATGAATTCATTTGATTTATTAATCAAAATAAGGAACAGGAAATTACTCTGCAATTTAACACAGGTGGAAGGAAGACTCAGCATCTTTTGAATACTCCCCTGAGAAGGGGGGCTAAGAGCCCATGTATGCTGTAAGGCTGCCCACTTGCACCCACAACTCAGGAGCTTACACATTTATCAGCCTTTAAGATGCCATTTTAAGAATGCTGGTTAAATTGACCTCAAAAAGAATAACCAGCAAAACCCAGACTATGATCTGCTGCATATCATTTCTATGGGCTGTTTCATTAGTGTTCTTAGCAGGAGGGTCTCACTAGCTCGCGAGCAACGCTGCATCCTGAATATGTTTCTTAAAGAGCCCCAGTATCAATATTAAAGAGCCCCAATATCAGTATTAAAGCTCTGGGAAGTACTACACTTGAGAGAGTCTATTTATTTGATTATTAAGAAAAAAATTTATTTGCATAGGGAAAGAGTGTTTTTTTTCCTCACTCACTTTTTATTTATTCTCCTGGGACATTTTTACTTCGTACCAATTAGGGAAGCTCTTCTTGAAAAAGTGGATGGAGGAGATGGAGAGACTTAGAAGGCGGGATTTTTAGGAGATTTGAGTGGAAGGATGAGTCTAGTAGGATGCCCAGTTTTTGAAGTAGCTTTCAGAGTGTAGAAGACAGTCTGCAGGGAAGAAGGTACAACATGGGGCATGTCAGTATGGAGGTTACTCTGGTATATCTTGGTGATAATGTACAATAGATAGTTGCAAGTGTGGGTCCAAGTATCACTTGAGAGAGGGTTGTACATAAAGACATGGAGATCATTAAGTGTGTGAGTGAATTCCTGGGAGTAAAAGTTCATTCACGGACAGAACTGAGAGGCAGAACCTGCATCAACACAAATAATTAAGGACTAGGAGAAAGCAGATAATCCAGTGATGTTCTAGAAATCAAAGCAAGGGAAGGGTTCTGAGAACTGGGGAGTAAGTATTGGCAGATTCCACAAAGAGGTCAAGAGTGGTTAGAAATGGATGTGTCCCTTGGATTTGAAAACGCGGAGTCCACCAGTTACCTGGGTGTGTGCATTCACCAAGGAGTGGTCAGGTCAGACTTGAGACGGCAGGGCTGGCATGAGAATGAGGTGGAAACGATCAATTCAGACCCCCCTTTCGAGAAGCTGAATTCTGCAGAGAAGAAGAGAAAGAGCCAGAGTATAATTGGTCGTTCTTTTGTGTATGAGCGTTTTGCAAAGTACACTCTTTATGAACATGTCTACAGCTTAAGAAAGTGATGAAATGAGTGCAGAAGTGGTGACTGAGAGACAGCCATCATTACCTAAGGCCTTTTGGGCTGTGTTAAGGATTTTGGACTCTATCTCAAGAGCAATCGAAAGTCATGGAAAATCTTTTAGCATAGTGCCATGATCAGATTTGCATTTTAAAAAGACTTTTCTTGTCGGTAGCGTATCCATTTAAAACTTCTTTTCTAGGTTTAAGATTAGAGTGGTGGTCGTACAGGTGGAAAGAAGTAAACTTAAAAATTATTTAAGAGGTAGAATCAATATGATTTTGATTTCTTCTACTTGTCTTGCAACAGCAATCTATTAAGGTGCTTCTCATGTACTTTAAAAATTGTTCATCCAGCTGAAATCAGTCCCAAAAGCAAGAGGAACACATTGACCTTGAATTCATGGCTATTTGAGTAACCTGAATTACATTGCATGTTGTGTATGGCTATTCAAATGACATATGCTTCTCACTGCATGGTTAATAAAGTCTCATGCTGTAGCTCCCTACTGTCCATTTGTAGGTGAGTTATAAAACTTCTAGAGGAGCTAATAATCTGAGCCAGAAGGAGTCAAGCCATTCAATTGTCTTAAGTGATTTCAATTACCCATAGATCTCTACATATGTGTTTGTATCCTAGCTCTTCTAATACTAGTTTAAATCAATGTGCAGCTTTTAGCAAACAACCGTCAGACTTATTTATGAATTTATGCGTCATGGGCCATAGGAAAATGTCACTGTCAGTTATGTAATTATTAGAGTATAAAATGGAGATCGTTTGTGACCAAATAGCTCTTGTTTGAGCAACTGCTTAGTAACCTTTCATGTTAACTTTGGGCCTGGGTTTATGTTAATGTGACAAGGAGGGAGCTGCAGTGATGGCCTCAGACTCCTCCTGGCTTTACCTGTGTCTCACAATACCCTGCATCCCTAGAACAGTTAGTAAAGTTTGTGATTCTGTGAGTCACTGCTTCTGTGAGTGGGATTTGATAATCCAACTCTTTTTCTTTTTAATCCCACTTTCTAGGCTAGTGGACTTTCAGATTTGTGGGTTTCCTTTGTAATTAAAAAAAAATTTCTACATTATATGCCCTAAAATTTCATTTTGTCAGGGAAATGGTAACATAACCATTTTCAATAATCAAAGGTAGGTGACCATCTTATACTTGATGAGAACATAGCTGTAATCCTCATGGAATAACCCACCTCCCCTGTACCTCTATTTCTTAAAGTTGAGAAATCAAGAGACTCTTGGCTTTTTGCATGTCAAGCTGTTTATTCTTTTTCTCTTTTATTTGCCTACTGCCAGTGCCAGCAGCATAATTTCCTATTTATTCCTACTATTTCCTCCTTTCTATTATTTTTTTATGTTTACCTTTTGATGTTTTGTGAAATAACTTCTTAATGTGTGCACTTAATAAAATAGTTCCTCCCCCTTAAAATAATGTATAAATAAATTTATGAGGCATCTTTTAGTGTCTTAAAATGGAGAAAATGCAAGAGTAGATCTTGGAATGCAACTCAAGGTCTCACTCTATCAGGCATCATTGTGATCCTATCATAAGCACATTTCTACCAGTCATTATAAATCAATATCACCTCCCATAGTCATCCAGAGGGTGAACAAGTAAACACTTTCAAGGATTTCAGCATCATCCAACTTTTTCTCTTAGCTTCCGTTCAAAGAATCTGCTAGCTTATTTACTTGTGTATTCTGAGGTAGAAACTTGTCTAAATGTCATAAAGAACCGCTAACAGTTATTTTGGGATGTGATGGTCCATTTTTACAATTACGTACTGTGAGGCATACCTCTTCAGGAAGTTCCATTCTAATACCAAAAACAAAACAGCACATTAAGAAAGAGATAAGGGCTTCCCTGGTGGCGCAGTGGTTGAGAGTCCGCCTGCCGCTGTAGGGGACACGGGTTCGTGACCCGGTCAGGGAGGATCCCACGTGCCGCGGAGCGGCTGGGCCCGTGAGCCATGGCCGCTGAGCCTGCGCGTCCGGAGCCTGTGCTCCGCAACGGGAGAGGCCATAGCAGTGAGAGGCCCGCGTACCGCAAAAAAAAAAAAAAGGAAAGAAAAGAAGGAAGATAAACTTTTTTTTTGTTTAAAGTGGAATTCAGAATGTTAGCCTTTTTAAGGTGGAATTCAGAATGTTTGTTAGCCTTTTTAAGGTGGAATTCAGACTATTAGCATTTTAAGGTGGAATTCAGAATGTTAGCATTTTTAAGGTGGAATTCAGAATGTTAGCCTTTTTGAGGTGGAATTCAGAGTGTTTGTTAGCCTTTTTAAGGTGGAATTCAGAATGTTAGCATTTTAAGGTGGAATTTAGAATGTTAGCATTTTTAAGGTGGAATTCAGAATGTTAGCCTTTTTAAGGTGGAATTCAGAATGTTTGTTAGCCTTTTTAAGGTGGAATTCAGAACGTTAGCATTTTTAAGGTGGAATTCAGAATGTTAGCATTTTAACTCTTCCTTTTTCCTCCTCATCCTCCACATTATGATAAAAGTCATTAAGCAATAAAATAGGGAAAACATGTATCATTTTATGGAAACCACAGTGGACTATCACCCAAATACCAAAATATTTGACAAATTTCTCCATGATAAAGTTCATGAAGGTAAGAATGGGGGAGGGACCAATAAGCTTACAGTTTGCTGAAGCTCGTGGAAGAAAAGTTGCTCCAGAAATCAGAAATGTCACCCTAATGCAGCCTCACTAACACCTTTTGGCTCAGAACTGTAGGGCCCACCAGGGAGGTGGGCCATGAGACAGCGGATGAGAGGAAAAGTATTGATTATACTGCTGTTTCCTAAAGTGTTCCACATATCGGAACTCACAGAGGATATGTGCACCCTAAGGAGACTGGCATGCCAAGCGAAGCAGGGCCCCTGCTAATGTTGATCCCAGCAAAGGCAGGGGTACCAGCTGAAGAAGGAAGCATCACCCTGGGGACCCTAAAAAATAGTATAGAAAATTGGGCAGAGCCTTGAAACTCCCTGTTCCACAGTGTCTTCCTGATGCTGATCCTTCCCTATCCCACCTGGACTCCTGGGTCTCCCAGCTAGTAAAGAAGCATGACTGAAAACATTGATTAACATTCCTTTCTGGGTCTGAAATTCAACAACAGAAATCTAAAAATTTGACAAGCTTAATTGCAACTCCAAATACATCATAAAACAGATAACTTCTGTAAGGTACATGTAAAAATGGAAAACCAGCTGGACTTGTAAAAGATCCAGAATTTCAGTCTGAGAGATGTTTAATAGAAAAGAATACCTCCTAATTTCTCATTCATATTTCATGTTGCATTCATAAGACAAAACTGTACATCTTGGAAAATAATCGGAGAATAGAAAAGGATTCTTGAAGGTCAAATTCACGGTTTTCTTAAAGAATGCAGTGAAGCCTATGAAAAATAGGCTAAATAGAACCTGAATGACTGAATTAGAAGATATGTTTAGAAGTTCCTCCTGAATTATGAAGAAAAGGTTAAGTAATGTAAACTATGAACAAAAAGATGGGAGGAGTGCAAGATACAGTCGAAAGATCCAACAACTGATAAATATTTCAGAGTGAGAGAGAAAAGCATAGGAAAGGCAGTCTCAGAAATAATAGAAGAAATACTACGGAGTCAGAGACTTGAAGTGTTATGGTCTAATATTTAAGTGCACGGGCTTTGGAGCCTTGCTGCAGGTTTCACGTCTTGGCCATTTATTAAGCATTTATATTATTGTTTTTGAGACCATTTTTATTATTGAAATGATTTATAGTCTGGTAAAATTTTTGAACCATTAGTACTTTAAAAAGTCATTTAAACTTATAGTCAGAAGAAGAGAGGTTACTAAAAGGACAAATAGGCAGGTTGATGTTGGACTTCTCTACAATACTGGAAGCTGGAAGATACAGACTTTGGAAGGAAACTGTATTTAAGATAGTAGGTAAAAAAAAAAAAAAGATAGTAGGTATTCTCAGATACACAGGGGCTTAATTAAAAAGGCTACTGTATGCGTACAATTCCTTTTTTTTTAATACTTAAAAGTTTCTAAGTTGCGCTTCCCTGGTAGCTCAGTGGTTGAGAGTCCGCCTGCCGATGCAGGGGACGCGGGTTCGTGCCCCAGTCCGGGAAGATCCCACATGACGCGGAGCGGCTAGGCCCGTGAGCCATGGCCGCTGGGCCTGCGCGTCCGGAGCCTGTGCTCCGCAACGGGAGAGGCCACAACAGTGAGAGGCCCGCGTACCGGTGCGTACCGGTTAAAAAAAAAGAAAGTTTTTAAGTCAAGTAAGAAACAATTAGAAATAAAACAATCAGTCATAATACATACTTGGAATAAAATGGCCAGTGATAGGAAAAAGAAATGAGTCATTATAATTATTTTGTAAATGAAGATTTCTGACCTCAGTTTTGTGTGATGTTTGCAAATAATGATTCTAAATCATAAATCTGATATTAAATTTATGGAGGTAATAAGAAATATAATCTCTTGCACTGTAATAGAAGGAGGATGGGAACTCATAGCAGTTGATTGGTTTTACTTAGGGATAGATTTCTGCAGACTTACAGGATCCTGGGGACCTGCAATTCTATTTCATCATGACATTGCTGGATTTTCTTGGGACAAGAATGACTTCTTTTGGCGGAGTTGGTGGCAGGATTAGATAGTAAAGTGTGGTGGGTGAAGACTGCCAGAATCCAGTGTTTTTTAGACACAGCCTGGAATTTAGTTACCCCTGTTCTGGATATCATAGTCATGACTGATAACCCAAGTTTTTGGGTGAAACTGGGCCCAGTACGGAGGCTGGCAATCTAGTATGGGTTGGGGAAAACAATTTGACCCCATTGTTAGAAATGGAATAAACAGTAGGAGTATATATAATTTAGTTACTGGAATTCAGGTATGAAAGTATGTCAGGACAAGCAAAGGTACTAAATATGTTGAACCAATGCAGAATGAATTTTGGATACTTAATTGAACCCTTGACTAGGATTCAGTTAATACTAGAATCTGGAGTGGGATGGAGCCTGCAGGTAGAAATAGCGTATCTCAGCTGACTCAAGGGCAGGCATCTAAATAGACTGTTAATTTTAAAATGAGATGTTTGTCATTTAAATGGGATGTTTAGTTATCATAGCTATATGAGAAGAGGAAGGTAAATACCATTTTTGACAGCCTGCTATACACCAGGTACTTGCTAGGATTTTTAATCCATCATTTTGTTAATTTTTAATGTGTTTGGGTATATTATTAGAGCTTTTCTATAATAAATGTTACCAATTTTCAAAGTGCTATTTACCTTTTTTCCTTTTCTGAATTCCAATATTTGGGTTAACACTTTTTCAGATGCAGAGTCTACTACTCCATAATTTACTCATTTCCTTGGAATAAAAGCCATGGAATTATGGCTTGGAAGTTTATTCTGTTGCTTCTGAAAAAAACTTCCCCAGAGGAATAGGGTCAGAGATTGATGCTGATGAAATGATCCTCAGTAGAAAACAAAGTGTCTTTTTTACTCAGTAGGACTGAGAGATATGGAAAACTTGGGGAAAACATTTCTTAGAGCAAATGCATTCTAGCAGGTTGGGATTGAATTGAGGGTTTTAGCTGGTGTTCCTTGCCACTATTCATTTGTATGTATATCTGCTCTACAGTCTTAAGACTGTTCGTTTTTATTTAAAAATAAATGTAATGTTTAATATAAAGTCATGTTTTGTTATTACTCTGTTTTCTTTAAGGCAATCAAGTGTAGAATTATTATACTTCTCAGTTTGTGGCACATTTATTAGCAGCCTGTGCAAGAACTTTCTCAACTTATTTGATAATATCCCTTTCTCTCCATCTCATTCATCTTTTCTGTACCCCATACTCCCCTCTGCTTGCCTAAACCACTCTTGTTTGATGTATTTCCTCATATGTACATATCTTTAAAAATATCAGTAGTGTAACATATATATAATTTAAACTTACTAAATGTCACCGTGCCAAAGATGTCATTTTGTTTCTTACATTTGCCATTTAAAGATTCTTTTAAAATTCATCCATGTTGCCATGTGGAGCTCTACTTGTGTAACTTATTATCTCTACCATGTTACCCCCCTTTTTTTTTTCTTTTTTTTTTTTTTTTGCGGTACACGGGCCTCTCACTGTTGTGGCCTCTCCCATTGTGGAGCACAGGCTCCGGACGCACAGGCTCAGCGGCCATGGCTCATGGGCCCTGCTGCTCCGTGGCACGTTGAGAGTCCGTGTGCTTCTTTTTTTAATTTAACTTAAAAAATATTTTATTGCTAAAAAAATGCTCATCATCATCTGAGCGAGTTGTAATCTTTTTGCAAAAGTAACATCAAAGATCACTGATCACAGATCACCATGACAAATATAATCATAATGATAAAGTTTGAAATATGCAAGCATTACCAAAATGTGACACAGAGACTGGAAGGGAGCAAATGCTGTTGGAAAAATGGTGCAGAAAGGCTTGCTCAACGCAGGGTGGCCACAAACCTTCAATTTGTAAAAAAAGAAAACACAGTATCTGCAAAGTGCATTAAATCAAGTTCTGCCTGTAGCTTGTCCAAAGCCCAGCAGTTCGCTTTGAGCCACACAGCTGAGACTTGGAACCAAGTCCGTGCTCCCAGCATTGGAGCTGAGGATGTGCTTAGTATCAGCTTCTCCCGGACCGGGGCACGAACCCGTGTCCCCTGCATTGGCAGGCGGACTCTCAACCACTGCGCCACCAGGGAAGCCCTGTCCCCTTTGTTTTACTCATCAATCATCCTGGTGGTGGGTACCTTGTCTACCTGCAATGCCATTCACCACAGAAATCTCTGTTATTAACTTGTGCTTACATTTTTCATTTCAGGACTGGGTCATGAAATTTACATATCCTTAATCTATGTCACCTAATCATACTCCAAAATGGCCATGCCATTTTATACTCTTACCAGTCAAACATGCAGTTTTTATTCTCTTTTTAAATTCTGGGAGGTGTTCTTAGACGATGGGAGCATAAGTGGCCATTTTCAATGGCCCATCTCCCAATATCCATGGAAATGTTGAAAAAGAAGCAAAAACATAAAAGAAGACTTCATCTACATCACAACCAGGAAAAGCCTCAATATATAAAAAGCTCTAGAGACTGTTAGATGCCAAACACAATGCCATGGATGTTGAGTCGACGGGCCAGGAAATACCCTATCTGGGACCGTTTTCCCCCCTGCCAATTTGTGGAGAGTGGAGAAGAAACTATGTTCTTCTTACCATCCTGTTACTTTAGAACTCACACTACAAGACAGAAAATGAAATGGGGTAAGCTGCACATCTCAAGCCTCCAGGTCTTACCCTTCTGTGCGAATAACTGATGTTATATGTACAATTAAGCCCATCTTTCACTACTGATGAACTTCTACCTGACAATGTAGAAACTGTCCCCGGTTGTTTCTTTCCATCCCCACCAAGTATCCCCATGAGACCCCAAGGTGCATTTTGTATGTCCATGTGTGTTTTGTGTAGTCAGTTTGGGCTTCCTCTGGTGTAGTGCTGTAGGACTTGGCACTCCCACGTGAAATGAGACATCAGTTGCTCCTCTGGTGGTCCTTGATCATTTCTTAGTCACTGTTGTCCCCACAATACCCTCGTTTTGTTTGTTCTTTTGAAACCAGCTACCCTCTGTCTCTCACACGTAGTTTGAATGCAATTCCCCCAACACTGAACTCCTAATTGTCTTAAACCAGTCAACATCCTTCGTGTTTTGGCCACAATGATTGTTCACATGTGGGCACATAAGCCAGCCAGAGCCAATGAAATGTGAAGAGATGTTTGCTGGAACTTCTGAGAAAAGGAAGTTTTCTTTTTCTTCTATAAGGACTATCTGAAGTATATTTCCTCTTCTGAGTGGTATGGACTGAATTACAGCAGCCATTTTTCTACCTGAGGCTGGAATGTCTGGGGGTGCTCACCAGGGGAAACTTAGGATGGGGCAAAATCTGTGGGAGACAGAGAGGAGAGACAGAGAGGAAGCAGGTCCTCTGTGAGACCATTAAAGCAATGATGTCAAAAGTTGCCTAGAACTATACTTACTTTATACTTTTAGTTTTCTGAACTAATTAAATCCCTTATGCTTTTGCCAATTTGAGTTGGATTTTTTTTTTTTTTTTTTTTTTTTTTTTTTGCGGTACATGGGCCTCTCACTGTTGTGGCCTCTCCCGTTGCGGAGCACAGGCTTCGGATGCACAGGCTCAGCGGCCATGGCTCACGGGCCTAGCCGCTCCGTGGCATGTGGGATCTTCCCGGACCGGGGCATGAACCCGTGTCCCCTGCATCGGCAGGTGGACTCTCAACCACTGCGCCACCAGGGAAGCCCTTTTGTTTATTTTTATTCACAAGTATCTGGGTGACACAGTTCCCTTTAATGTGTGTGTTAACAAACATGGTGGCAGTGGGGTTCCCTGTAGTAGAGCTGGTGATGAGTTGTATTTAATACATTACTTATTTCTAGCCACAAAAGGTAGCCTTGGTGTTTGGGTTGGGACACTTTTGAGTGTGTCACCATTCTCTACCCAGAAGCACTCTGCCTGCCCACCCACAATTTCTAAGCCTGGCTTCTTTGCCTGGGCTTTTCAACATGTTTCATGGTTCCTGAGTTCCTTCTGTATAACATCGATCAATTCATTGTTTCCTGCTACCCCTCCACTAGAGTATTAGCTTGGGTACTTTGGTTGCAAGAAACACAAACTACTTATAAACCTTAGGTGTATCTCATGAAACCCCAAAATAGGGGAAATAATTTGGTCTCAGAAAAGAACTACAGTAGGAACTATAGAGAACTCTGATGGCCTTCCCTTCATTTCTCTACTCTGTACACTCTGATTTTTTGTCTCCATGGTGAAATAGCATGGGCACCTCACTCCTAAATTATGTATTAAAACAGCCTGATGGAAAACAGACTAGACTTTCTGTGTGCTCCAATGCTAAAATTCTCAGATGAAACAGTCCAGTTGATTCTGTTTCAATCACTTATTTGCTTTCAGTTCAGCAAACTTTAATCAGAAGTGAGGTCACCTGACATACCTGAGGCCATCAGGGACCTCTCCTGTGGAGGTGTTGAGAGAGCAGTTCTCAGAGGAAAGGGGGTAACTGTGAAGTGGGCTGATTCCACAGGAATTGTGGCAGGCAATTCATTTTGCTCTGGGATCCATTTATGGTTGGGAGCTTCCTCGCCTTCCCCACCGCTAACCCCACCACCGACAAGGTCTTTAGACCATGGACATCTGTGGATGCAAATACATCCTTGAAAATGGAGAAGTAATGCTCAATTTCTTGCGCCAGATAGTTCAGAATCTCAGCCTCAGCCTGGCTTGCGGGAGCCGTGCTGCATGGGCCTGGCTTCATTTAGAGAAACAGTGTGGATTGTTGGCTATAGAACAGTTTGGGGCTCATTAAAACTGAGGGGATGAGATTGCAATTGATTTTTTTTTTCCATCCCTCAAGGAGCAGGCTCTACTGTTGCTGGTTCTTAACAGATATATGTATTAATATATATTTCAGCTTTTTCTCCTGAGTTGGTTAACATGTCAGAGTGTTGACTTCAAATTCATGACTTCAAGTTTGAGAAAGCATTCCATTTAGCAGAACTTTTCTCTGCTTCAGGACATACTTTCATATGAGAATTGCTTTGTTATGGGTTATAAAAGTAAGGATTTAAATAAGTGATTTTGTGTGAACATTCATCAACCGTGACTAGAAAAACAACTGAATACATTATCCATTGAAGGATCAATGATGCCATTTATATGCGAGGGACAGCATTACTGTTCTACCAGTGGGTATTATGTTGACCCTATTTGTTTAAATTTGTAGATTAGCAAATGTTACTTATTTTATTTATTGAAGTTTTAATTCAATTTTATTATCATTTTTTATTGAATCCAGAACCATAAAAAACCCTTAATAGCTGAGACACTTAATACTCTTATGAAAAAAATTTTTTTTTATTTTAATGAATAATATCAATATATACTTTTAGAGGACAGTGCCTGTATTCCAGTAAAGAAAAGAGATGAATCTTTAAATTACAGTGGTACATTATTGAGGAATATTTGTAAAAATGTAAATTCGATCATCATAAATACTATTTCAAAATGTTTATTGAACCAGTTTTTAATGTCCTCAGCAACATGCTCATCCTGGATCTATATGGAAAACTATCTCATTAATTTTCAGCCATGAAAGTGCTTTCTTAGGCTTCTTGCAAAATATTTATGTGCAAGTAAGGAGAAAGGGAGGGAGACTAATACTTTCCTGAAGATCTTTTGTTCCAGGCACTGTGCTAGTTACATGCAATACATTGGGAAACAAGACAAAGGTGGTCGTTATCCTATCGGAGCTTGTAGTCTTGGGAGAGAAGCAAATTAAATGGAATCAATTAACTACACAAAGCAAATGTTCAGGAAAGCACCAAGATGCAGGGTGGTATCAGGAACTGTTAGGCAGCCCTTCAGGTCAGGGTTGGCAGAACTTAGAAAGGAATGAGCTTTAAAACTGTTAAACAGGTTTTAGGCCAAATGCCACAGAGATGAGAAATTAACCTCATGCTTTCCCATTTCCTCCAAATACTGACACCTGTCCAGAATCCTTCTTCTTTTGTTCTCTCTCTAGGGCTTCCAGGTCATTGATTGTTGTATTTTGCCCAGTTCATGGTGGCTTTCTGTGGCTGGCACTGCCATGTTGCAAGTGGAATCCTTCTTGTTATTTCTTGGACATAACACATTTTATTTCATTTTAGAGCAGAGAACTGGAATGGCCACTAAAAGAGTGTTATCAGACGCTGCATTTAGTATCACATCCTTCTGATGTCCTGGAATAAACCATAAAAGAGAGTGGAATGATTTGGCCTGCCATAATCCTGGGAAATATTATTAGTGTTGTATTGGCCAGATTTCTTGATAAGGTAGGTAACTGAAGAATCTGTCGTAGATCCAGGCTTTACTCTGAGCTGGAAAATGACTACAGCATCTGCAAAACTTGCATTCTTGCATAATTGAATTCAGGTCCAGCAGAAAAGAGAAAGCTTTGCTTTCCTGGAGGCCTCAGCAAATATCTCTGCATTTCTTTCTTGGGACTGGCCGTCTATTTCTGAATCAATCATTGTGCTGACAGGATAGAATGCTGTGTTTTCATCCTTTTGTGTGTATCCATTTCATCTAAATAACATGTATGTGAGTGAGGAAGAGGTAAAGCTTCAAAGGAAATTCCAGGAGAGGGAACAGACGCTACTCAGCTCTCAGGAGATCCAATGCCATTGTCATGATTCCTGCTAGATACATGGACTTAAGTATTTTTTATTCTACCTGGATGAAGGAGTACACTTGACTCAGTCAAAACCCTTTCACCCTGATAACATTTCACAGATGATCAGTTTCAGAATGTATGGCAGGAAGACACACTCAGAAAAGACAGAAAGAGAAAAATTTACCAGTATCACCTTACTACTCTGAATTCGAAGGCCCTGTTTTCATCTGGTGAGAATTTGGTATTTTATGACATGTAGCATCCATTCTGGGGAACCTAAAGTATATCTTGATGTCAATGTCTTGACACCAAGGGCCTTTCCTATGTCAGCCATCAACAAAGCTGATATGTGTTACAAACATAAAAATCCTGCAAGTTGGCTAGGGGAGAGGTAAATGTTTGAAATAAAAAGAGAATGTATATTATCAATCAGTGGTACTATTTTAAAAGTTGTCTTTTTTTTTTTTTGTAAGAGAAAGCATGGGTACAGAAAACCCTTGGATTTAAGCTTATTTGATTGGTTGTAATCCATTGCAATTATTATTAGAGATGCTTAAATTGTCCCATGTTTAGCCAGCAAAAACGTTTTGAAGTTGACTTTTTTTCAGTTTTAATATTTTTTATTGAAGTTCAGTTGATTTACAATGTTGTGTTAATTTCTGCTGTACAGAAAAGTGATTCAGTTACATATATATATATATAAAATCTTTTAAAAATATCCATTATGGTTTAGCATAGGATATCGAATATAGTTCTCTGTGCAGTATAGTAGGACCTTGTTGTTTATCCATTCTATATACAAAAGCTTACATCTGCTGACCCCAGCCTCCCACTGCATCCCTCCCCCAACCCCCTCCCCCCTTGGCAACCACCAGTCTGTCCTCTATGTCCATGATTCTGTTTCTGTTTCACAGATAGGTTCATTTGTGTCATATTTTAAATTCTATATATAAGTGATACCATATGGTATTTGTCTTTCTCTTTCTGACTTACTTCACTTAGTATGATAGTTGAAGATGGCTTCTGCTATGGGCTAAACTGTGTTCCCCAAATTCCTAAGTTGAAGCCCTAGCCCCTAATATGACTTAGGAGATGGGAGGTAATTAAGGTTAAATGAGGTCATAAGGATGGGTCCTAATCCAACATTACCGGTGTCCTTATAAGAAGAAAGACATGGGGAGAGCACATGTACAAAGAGCAGGCCACCTGAGGACACATAGAGAAGATGCCATCTGTAAGCCAAGGATTTGAGAGGCCTCAAAAGAAACCAAACCTGCCAGCACCTTGGTCTTGGACGTCCAGCCTCCAGAACTGTGATAAAATACATTTCTGTTGTGTAAGCCACCAGTCTGTGGTCTTCTGTAATGGCAGCCCTGGCAGACGAATATGATTCCTGAGTCCGTTTTGATATGACCCTGGTAGTTATTTGCTATCTACTAGCAAGTCTATTAGCAAATAACTAGGGTTATTTGACCCTAGCTTCTTGGCTATCTGGTGGACAAGATGCTTAGCTAGTCTGTCATCTTATCTCTTTCCTGCCCCAGACCTAGAGGGAGGCGTTTCTTAGAAAAGCACTGACTTCTTTTTGAGAGTATTGGTATTTCAAGATTATAATCTGGGCACAAGGGGGACCGTTTGCCACTCAGTTATTCATTGTTCCTAGGCCTTTTCAGTGAAACTAGGAAATATATTTTTTTAAAGGTAAATTTCTTTGTGCTTTCATATTGCTACTTTAAGTCAAGTTTGCAGAGTTTTTTTGATATCTTTAATGGTCTTTTTTTTTAAAACATTTTTATTGGAGTATAATTGCTTTACAATGGTGTGTTAGTTTCTGCTTTATAACAAAGTGAATCAGCTATACGTATACATATATCCTCATATCCCCTCCATCTTGCATCTCCCTCCCGTCCTCCCTGTCCCACCCTTCTAGGTGGTCACAAAGCACCGAGCTGATCTCCCTGTGCCATGCGGCTTCTTCCCACTAGCTATCTATTTTGCAGAGTTTTACTTAACCTCTTCTTTATTATGTCTGTATCTCTTTTCTTCTTCACTAAAAAAATCCTGATTTTCAGGGATACGGGATAGAATTAGAGAACAGAATTTGAATAGTCCATAATTACTTATTTGTTTTATCCCATTTCACCCTCACAACGGTTTCAGCATAGAATAAAATACAAGTTTTAGTATTTGTCCTGTTTTCTTCTTCAGGGGTTTACATAATAAACAATATTTCTTCTGTCACTGTCTTTCAAATCCTTTCGTACTTTTTGATTTTTCACAATTCCTTATTTTCCACCCTCTGCTTCTCTTAAGGTATTACCTTTGTGTGATTGGCTTCTGTGTTTCTTCTAGTTTAGTCTTCTCTTCAGAATCTTTTTCTTTCATCTTTAATACTTTCCTGAGTACTGTCACCTCATATCTGAATTTTTAAAACTCTGATTTGTGCTGTTCTTTCATGTTTTATGTCATCTTTTAGCTTGCTTTGAAATAGCATGGTTGAATTTTTTATTGTTTGGGGGGAGGGCATGTCTTTCTGGCATGATTTCTTTGTCTGTAGGGATGTTATTCTGTTCCTTATTCCCTTTTTTATCGTAATAACTCTGTGTGAGATTTGACCTCAATATTTTTTGATGTTCAGTTCACATGAAGTTGGTGTTTTTCCTTGGAAATTTAGGTTGAAATAGACTTCAGAATAGTTTTTGTGACTTTACAGAGTTTCTTCTTCTGTTGGTTTTATGTAGTGTTTAAAAGTATGGCTGCTTGTTTTCTGAAATTTCCTGGATTTATTTCCCTTCCCACTTTGGTCTGGACCTTCTCTGTGTATGTCTCTTAACTCCTTCTTCTGTTGAATTTTCATTCCGCTTCCAGACGTTTCTCTTCTGTGTGGGGTTCTTCCTTGGAAAGGAGCCTGCTGGATCTCTTTGGAGAGTTCATAGGGGTCTGGATTGCTCCTGCTAATTCATTCATTTTAATCTTGGCTCCTTTGCACACATCCAGTGATCGAGAGGGCAAAACTCTCCATTTCAGCTGCTGTTCACAGATTGGTCCACTGTGCTTTCTTGTGAATTCTGATTGGCTCTTTGGGGCTTCATCTGTCCTTAGGTCCTTCAGACATTATCCCTCTCTTTCATTTTTCTCTCTTCTGCCCAGACCCTGATACTGTGAAGATCTGTGGCTGTTGCTGTTTTTTCCCCACTCCACATATATTTTGAAGGTTGTGGGGATATTACGTCACCCAGTTTTGTTGTATTTTTTGGACTTGGTTTCAAGTTGTTCTGTCTGGTCCATGTGGGGATTTGGAGATTGTGAAAACTATGCTGCCACTGCCACTATATTTCCAGAATGCCTCCCAATGTTTCTGTTTTAACATATTAACAAAAGTACACAAGCAGGTAGATGGCTGTTAACAGTTTCTTAAGTGGGGGGACAGAAAGGAAAACGTAGTAACCAGTACTGCTGCTTCTGGGTAGGCAATTAAGAAAAGCCCACACAATTCTGGTCGAGGGCCCCTTCAGCAAGGAGCCTGCTGTTTTATTTTTAATTTCATTTTGTTTTTAGCACTTTCATTCTCGCAGAGTTTGGTTTTACTGATCAGAAACACGGCTGCTGCTCCTGAGCTTGGGTTGCGTACTCTTGTTGTTTCATAAGCATCCTCAGTTATGCCATGTTCTTTGAAGCCAGGCTTTGAAATATTTTAAAAATATATCTTGTTACCATGTAGTATCTGTTTGGTGTCCATTTGGCTTTGCTTTCTTATGATGATAAGTGCAATGAAGAGGAATGAAGGGCAGTCCAAAGGCATAGAGTAGGGACTGGAGCTGTCGGTGGGGTTAAGGAAAGTTCCTGTGGGAAGACATAATTAAGACTTAAAGAAAAATAGATGGGAATGAAGTCAGGGAAGGTGTGTGTTTGCCGCAAGACTGTCTAAGACAGAGGGAAGAGCATGCAGAATGGCTCTGTGCAAAGAGGGCACTTGGTGAATGTGAGGAAATAAAAGAAGGCTGGTGTGTGAAGGGAAGAGTACAATGGCTGATGTTACTTGAGATGAGGCTAGAGCAGGAGGGAAGGAAGAAGTGGTCCAACTTGGGGCCTTCTTGGGCCACGTTTAAGAATGTGATCTGCAGATCAGAAATAAATGAAAAAGAAATGAAGGAAACGATAGCAAAGATCAATAAAACTAAAAGCTGGTTCTTTAAGAAGATAAACAAAATAGATAAACCATTAGCCAGACTCATCAAGAAAAAAAGGGTGAAGACTCAAATCAATAGAATTAGAAATGAAAAAGGAGAAGTAACAACTGACACTGCAGAAATACAAAGAATCATGAGAGATTACTACAAGCAACTCTATGCCAATAAAATGGACAACCTGGAAGAAATGGACAAATTCTTAGAAATGTACAACCTGCCAAGACTGAATCAGGAAGAAATAGAAAATATGAACAGACCAATCACAAGCACTGAAATTGAAACTGTGATTAAAAATCTTCCAACAAACAAAAGCCCAGGACCAGATAGCTTCACAGGCGAATTCTATCAAACATTTAGAGAAGAGCTAACACCTATCCTTCTCAAACTCTTCCAAAATATAGCAAAGGGAGGAACACTCCCAAACTCATTCTACGAGGCCACCATCACCTTGATACCAAAACCAGACAAGGATGTCACAAAGAAAGAAAACTACAGGCCAATATCACTGATGAACATAGATGCAAAAATCCTCAACAAAATACTAGCAAACAGAATCCAACAGCACATTAAAAGGATCATACACCATGATCAAGTGGGGTTTATTCCAGGAATGCAAGGATTGTTCAATATACGCAAATCAATCAACGTGATACACCATATTAACAAGTTGAAGGAGAAAAACCATATGGTCATCTCAATAGATGCAGAGAAAGCTTTTGACAAAATTCAACACCCATTTATGATAAAAACCCTGCAGAAAGTAGGCATAGAGGGAACTTTCCTCAACATAATAAAGGCCATATATGACAAAGCCACAGCCAACATCATCCTCAGTGGTGAAAAACTGAAAGCATTTCCACTAAGATCAGGAACAAGACAAGGTTGCCCACTCTCACCACTCTTATTCAACATAGTTTTGGAAGTTTTAGCCACAGCAATCAGAGAAGAAAAGGAAATAAAAGGAATCCAAATTGGAAAAGAAGAAGTAAAGCTGTCACTGTTTGCAGATGACATGATACTATACATAGAAAAGCCTAAAGATGCTACCAGAAAACTACCAGAGCTAATCAATGAATCTGGTAAAGTAGCAGGATACAAAATAAATGCACAGAAATCTCTGGCATTCCTATACACTAATGATGAAAAATTTGAAAATGAAATCAAGAAAACACTCCCATTTACCACTGCAACAAAAAGAATAAAATATCTAGGTAGGAATAAACCTACCTAAGGAGAAAAAAGACCTGTATGCAGAAAATTATAAGACACTGATGAAAGAAATTAAAGATGATACAACCAGATGGAGAGATATACCATGTTCTTGGATTGGAAGAATCAACATTGTGAAAATGACTCTACCACCCAAAGCAATCTACAGATTCAATGCAATCCCTATCAAACTACCACTGGCATTTTTCACAGAACTAGAACAAAAAATTTCAGAATTTGTATGGAAACACAAAAGACCCCGAAGAGACAAAGCAATCTTGAGAAAGAAAAACGGAGCTGGAGGAATCAGGCTCCCTGACTTCAGACTATACTACAAAGCTACAGTAATCAAGACAGTATGGTACTGTCACAAAACCAGAAATATAGATCAATGGAACAGGATAGAAAGCCCAGAGATAAACCCACGCACATATGGTCACCTTATCTTTGATAAAGTAGGCAGGAATGTACAGTGGAGAAAGGACAGCCTCTTCAATAAGTGGTGCTGGGAAAACTGGACAGGTACATGTAAAAGTATGAGATTAGATCAGTCCCTAACACCATACACAAAAATAAGCTCAAAATGGATTAAAGACCTAAACATAAGGCCAGAAACTATCAAACTGTTAGAGGAAAACATAGGCAGAACACTCTGTGACATAAATCACAGCAAGATCCTTTGTGACCCACCTCCTAGAGAAATGGAAATAAAAACAAAAATAAACAAATGGGACCTAATGAAACTTAAAAGCTTTTGCACAGCAAAGGAAACCATAAACAAGACCAAAAGACAACCCTCAGAATGGGAGAAAATATTTGCAAATGAAGCAACTGACAAAGGATTAATCTCCAAAATTTACAAGCAGCTCATGCAGCTCAATAACAAAAGAAAACAACCCAATCCAAAAATGGGCAGAAGACCTAAATAGACATTTCTCCAAAGAAGATATGCAGATTGCCAACAAACACATGAAAGAATGCTCAACGTCATTAATCATTAGAGAAATGCAAATCAAAACTACAATGAGATATCATCTCACACCAGTCAGAATGGCCATCATCAAAAAATCTAGAAAGAATAAATGCTGGAGAGGGTGTGGAGAAAAGGGAACACTCTTGCACTGCTGGTGGGAATGTGAATTGGTACAGCCACTATGGAGAACAGTATGGAGTTTCCTTAAAAAACTACAAATAGAACTACCATATGACCCAGCAATCCCACTACTGGGCATATACCCTGAGAAAACCATAATTCAAAAAGAGTCATGTACCAAAATGTTCATTGCAGCTCTATTTAAAATAATCCGGAGATGGAAACAACCTAAGTGTCCATCATCGGATGAGTGGATAAAGAAGATGTGGCACATATATACAATGGAATGTTACTGAGCCATAAAAAGAAATGAAATTGAGCTATTTGTAATGAGATGGATGGACCTAGAGTCTGTCATACAGAGTGAAGTAAGTCAGAAAAAGAAAGACAAATACCGTATGCTAACACATATATATGGAATTTAAGAAAAAAAAATGTCATGAAGAACCTAAGGGTAAGGCAGGAATAAAGACACAGACCTACTAGAGAATGGATTTGAGGGTATGGGGAGAGGGAAGGGTAAGCTGTGACAAAGTGAGAGAGTGGCATGGACATATATACATTACCAAACATAAGGTAGATAGCTAGTGCGGAGCAGCCGCATAGCACAGGGAGATCAGCTCGGTGCTTTGTGACCACCTAGAGGGGTGGAATAGGGAGGGTGGGAGGAAGGGAGATGCAAGAGGGAAGAGATATGGGAACATATGTATATGTTTAACTGATTCACTTTGTTATAAAGCAGAAACTAACACACCATTGTAAAGCAATTATACTCCAATAAAGATGTAAAAAAAAATTTAGTTGAACAGTTAAGAAAAAAAGAAAAGAATGTGATCTAGCAAAGTGATGTTAGGTATTTAAATTCTGGAGAGATATTTGCAGTGATCTATTATTGTTGTTGTTACTATTATCATTATTTTTATTCCCTAGCAGTCTTTCCTGTAGCTAATATGTTTATATCCTTTAATATTTATTCATTGGTTCTCTTCCCCAGTCTCTATCATTGTTTTTCTCTGAACTCTAATTCCTCAGTCTTTCCATTTAGGAAGAAAGCTGAGAAGATAGCTTTGTTTTCTTTAAGTCAGTTTTACTGTTTGAAGTGGAATTTGCATTTGTATAACTTCAGGCAATATAAATAAAAAATAATTGCCAAGGTGTTACCTACTGTGACACATTTTATGTGTCTGAGCCTTCGTGCAATGCTCAAGGACGCTGCTGTTTATTTGTCTAACTTACAGAAACTGAAGCCTGAGGCTGAAACTGTGTGGAAAAGGAGGAGATTGAAAGGTGGCTTTTGTGTGTGTGTGTGTGTGTGTGTGTGTGTGTATACACACATGCACATTTGCATATTTTATATGTGTGTGTGTGTGTGTATGTATACACACATGCACATTTGCATATTTTATGTTTGCTGATCTACAGTTGATCAGTGAAGAGCTAATGTGGAAGCTGTGAAACTCTGCAGAGATCAAAGAGCATAACCGTTACTCCTATCCTAAAATAAGGGAATAACTGTATTATATTGGGCCATGTAAATACAATTGTCCTGAAACCTGGGTAGGCTTGGGATGCCCTGAGGCTCACCCCATGATGCACCCTCAGGGTTGTCCTCTTTAGGCACTATTCCACGCCGCATACCTTTTTCTCTGTTCTCTAGTGTACCTGCTATGGATAACGGGGCTTGCCCTGGGCTCCTGTCTAGGATAAGAGTTGTTAATCATATTAGCAAGATTTGTTTCTAATTGTTTTTATTGCAGTAAGCTATGAAATTTACCATCTTAACCACTTTATAAGTGCACAGTTCAGTGGTACTAAATACGTTTATGTTACACAAACCACTGCCACCATCTACCTCCAGAACTCTTTTCATCTTGCAAAACTGAAACTGTCCCCATTAAACAGTAACTCCCCAGTCTCCCGCCTCTGCCCAGCCCCAGCTAACCACCATTCTACCTTCTGTCTCTATGATTTTGGTGATCCTAAGAACCTCATATGAGTAGAGTTATATTTGTGTTTTTGTGACTGACTTATTTCACCTAGTGTAATGTCCTCAAGGTTCATCCATGTTGTAGCATAAGTCAGAATTTCCTTCCTTTTTAAGGTTGAATAATATTCCAGTGTATGTATATACCATATTTTGCTTACCATTCATCAATCCATGGACACTTGGGCTGCTTCCATGTTTTAGCTATTGTGAATAATATGCTGCGAATATTGTGTACAATATTGTGTACAATAATATGCTGCGAATATTGTGTACAAGTATCTCTTCAAGACTGTTTTCAATTCTTTTGGGTATGTATAGAGAAGTAGAATTGCTGGATCTTATGGTAATGCTACTTTTAGGTTTTTGAGTAACTGCCATATTGTTTTCCACAGTGGTTTTACCATTTCACATTCCAACCAGCAGTACACAAGTGTTTTAATAACTCCACATCCTTGCTAACACTTGTTATCATCTGTATTTTTCATAGTAGTCATTTTAATGGGTGTGAGGTGGTATCGCATTGTAGTATTTTTCTTCCAGTTTTATTGAGATAAAATTGATATACAACACTGTATAAGTTTAAGGTATACAGCATAATGATTTTACTTGCATACATCATGATATAGTTATCACAATAAGTTTACTGAACATCTATCCTCTCTTGTAGATACAAAATCAAAGAAATAGAAAAAAAGTTTTTCCTTGTGGTGAGACTCTTAGGATTTACTCTCTTAACTTTCATATATAACATACAGCGATGTTACTTATATTTATCACATTGTACTTTACATCTCTAGTACTTACTTATCTTTATAACTGGGAGTTTGTACCTTTTGACTATCTTCATCCAGTTGCCCCTTTTCCAACTCCCTGTACATATCTGATCTCTTTTTCTATGAGTTTGTTTGTTTTTGAAGTACAATTGGTGTACAACTCTATGTTAGTTCCTGTTACACAGCATAATAATTTGATATTTCAATACATTTCAAAATAATTGCCATAAGTCTAGTTACAATATGTCATCATACAAAGATATTATGTAGTCATTGACTATATTCCCCACACTGTGTCTCATTTATTTTACAACTGGAAGTTTGTACCTCTTAATCTCCCTCACCTATTTCTTTCTTTCCCTATTCCCCTCCCCTCTGGCAACCACCTGTTTGTTTTCTGTATTTATGACTCTGTTTCTGTTTTGTTGTGTTTGTTCATTTGTTTTGGTTTTTAGATTCCACATATAAGTGGAATCATACACTATTTGTCTTTTACTGTTTGGCCTATTTCACTTAGCATAATACCCTCTAGTTCCATTCATGTTGTCACAAATGGCAAGATTTTATTCTTTTTCATGACTAACTTTATATATATATATCACATGTGATATATATATCTCACATATGATATATATATATTACATTATTTATCCATTCATTTATTGATGGGCACTTATGTTGCTTCCATATCTTAGCTATTGTAAATAATGCTGCAGTGAGTATAGGGGTGCATATATCTTTTCAAATTAGTGTTTTTTGTTTTCTTCAAATAAATACCCAGGGATGGAATTGTTGGATTATATAGTAGTTCTATTTTTCATTTTTGAGGAATTTCCATACTGTTTTCCACAGCAGCTACACCAATTTACATTCTCATCAACAATGCACAAAGGTTCTCTTTTTTTCCACATCCTTGATAACACTTGTTATTTGCTGTCTTTTTTTTTTTTAAATTAATTTATTTATTTATGGCTGTGTTGGGCCTTCCCTGCTGCATGCGGGCTTTCTCTAGCTATGGCGAGCAGAAGCTACTGTTCGTTGCCAGGGCATGTGGGATCTTCCCAGGCCAGGGCTTGAACCTGTGTCCCCTGCATTGGCAGGCAGACTCCCAACCACCACGCCACCAGGGAAGTCCTATTTGCTGTCTTTTTGATAATAGCCACTTGGACAATGTGAGGTGATATCTCATTATGGTTTTAATTTCCATTTCCCTGACGATTAGTCATCTTGAGCATCTTTTCATGTGTCTGTTGACCATCTGTATGTCTTCTTCATAAAAATGTCTATTCAGAACCTCTATTTTTTAACTGCATTGTTAGTTTTTTTGATATTGAGTTGTATGGGTTCTTTGAAGATTTTAGATATTAACCCCTATTGGATATATCAGTTACAAATATCTTCTCCCGTTCAGTGAGTGGCCTTTTCATTTTGTCGATAGTTTCCTCTGCTGTGCAAAAGCTTTTCAATTTGGCATAGGCTCATTTATTTATTTTGTTTTTGTTTCCCTTGCCTGAGGAGACATACCCAACAAAATATTTCTAAGATAGATATCAAAGAGCTTACCGTCTATGTTTTCTTCTAGAAGCTTTATGGTTTTGGGCCGTATATTTAGGTATTTAACCCATTTGGAATTTATTTTTGTTCATGGTGTGAGAGGGTAGCCAGTTTGATTCTTTTGTGTGTCGCTGTCCAGTTTTTCCAACACCATTATTGAAGAGGCTGTCTTTTCCCCATTGTATATTCTTGCCTCCTTTGTCATAAATTAATTCCCCGTGTAAGTGTGGGTTCATTTCTGGACTCTCTATTCTGTTCCATTGATATATGTATGTGTTTTTGTACCAGTACGATACTGTTTTGATTACTATAGCTTTGTAGTATAGTTTGAAATCAGGGAGCATGATTCCTCCAGATCTGTTCTTCTTTCTCAAGATTGTTTTGACTATTCAGGGACTTTTGTGTTTCCACACAAATTTTAAAATTATGTGTTCTAGTTCTGTGAAAAATGCTCTTGGTATTTTGATAGGGATTGCATTGAATCTGTAGATAGCCTTGGGTAGTATGGTCATTTTAATAATATTAATTCTCCTAATCAGTGAACATGGTATATGTTTCCATATGTTTATGTTATCTTCAATTTCTTTCATTAGTGTCTTATAGTTTTCTGAGTACAGTTCTTTTACCTCCTTAGGTAGGTTTATTCCTAGATATTTTATTCTTTTGGATGTGATTGTAAATGAAATTGTTTCCTTAATTTCTCTTTCTGATAGTTCATTGTTAGTGTATAGAAATGCAACAGATTTCTGTATATTAATTTTGTATCCTGCAAATTTACTGAATTCATTGATGAGCTCTAGTAGGTTTTTGATGGTGTCTTGAGGATTTTCTATGTATAGTATCATGTCATTTGCCTACAGTGACAGTTTTACTTCTTCCTTTCCAGTTTGGATTCCTTTTGTTTCTTTTTCTTGTCTGCTGTTGTGGCTAGGACTTCCAACACTATATTGAATAAAAGTGGCAAGAGTGGATATCCTTTTCTTGTACCTGATCTTAGAAGAAATGCTTTTAGTTTCTCACCACTGAGTATTATGTTAGCTTGGGTTTGTCATATATGGCTTTTACTATGTTGAGATATGTTTCCTCTCTGCCCACTTTCTGGAGTGTTTTTATCATAAATGGATGTTGAATTTTGTCAAAAGCTTTTTCTGTACCTATTGAGATGATCATATAATATTTATTCTTCAATTTGTCAATGTGGTTATCACACTGATTGATTGATTGGGGATATTGAACCATCCATTCATCACTGGGATAAATTACACTTGATCATGATGTATGAGTTTTTTAATATAATATTGAAAATTTGGTTTGCTAATACCTTGTTGAGGATTTTTGCATCTATTTTCATCAGTAACATTCACCTGTAATTTTCTTTCTTTTTTTTTTTTTTTGCGGTGCGCGGGCCTCTCACTGTTGTGGCCTCTCCTGTTGCGGAGCACAGGCTCCGGATGCACAGGCTCAGCGGCCATGGCTCATGGGCCCAGCCGCTCCGCGGCATGTGGGTCTTGCCAGACCAGGGCACGAACCTGTGTCCCCTGCATCGACAGGCAGACTCTCAACCACTGCGCCACCAGGGAAGCCCTGTAATTTTCTTTTTGTGATACCTTTGCCTGGTTTTTGTATCAGCGTGATGCTGTGTTTGTAGAATAAGTTCCAAAGCTTCCTTCCTCTGCAATATTTTGGAATAGTTTGAGAAAGATAGGTGTTAACTCTTCTCTAAATGTTTGGTAGAATTCACCTGTGAAGCCATCTGGTCCTGGACTTTGTTTTTCTTTTTCTTTATTACTGATTCAGTTTCATTACTGGTAGTTAGACTGTTTATATTTTCTGTTTCTTCCTGGTTCAGTCTTGGGATACTGTGCATTTCTAGAAATTTATCCATTTCTTTTAGGTTGCCCATTTTATTGGGCTATAATTATTTGTAGTAATCTCTTGTGACCCTTTGTATGTCTGTGGTGTCAGTTGTAACTTCTCCTTTTTCATTTCTAATTTGATTAATTTGGGCCCTCTTTCTTTTTTGATGAGTCTGGCTAATGGTTTATCAATTTTGTCTATCTTTTCAAAGAATCAGCTCTTAGTTTCATTGATCTTTTCTACTGTTCTTTTGTTTTTTCAAATTCTCTCTTTCATTTATTTCTGCTTTATGATTTCTTTCCTTCTACTAACATTTTGTTGTTGTTGTTGTCATTGTTCTCATTTTTCTAGTTCTTTTAGGTATAAGGTTTGGTTGTTCTTTTGAGATTTTTTTTTTTTCCTGAAGTAAGCTTGTATTGCTATAAACTTCACTCTTAGAACTTCTTCTGCTGCATCCTATAGATTTTAGATTGTTGTGTTTTTATTTTCATTTGTCTCTAGGTATTTTTTGATTTCTCCTTTGATTTCTTCAGTGACCCATTTGTTGTTTAGTAGCATATTTTTTAACCTTGCTTTGTTTGTGTTTTTTGCCTGCCGGTGGATGGGGCCAGTTTCTGACACAGCTTCCTGTGGGATCCAGGGTATCCTAAGGCTGGTGTCAACCCACTGGTATCATTTTTCTGGTGGGCATATAGGACATGAACCTGTAATGTGCAGTGCTGGTCATTAATGTCTGATACGTAACATGTAATGTTTCTTAAATGAACAGGTAATTATTATGAAAAATATTCTATGTATTCCAGGGCCTGATCTTCAGGTTTGCATAGCCAAGAACCCTGCATGTTGCACCAGGAAGATGGAGGAAAGTTATCAAATTGCAGCTCGCCAAGATATGCAGCAGGTGCTTCAAACATCCAGCTCTACATTAAAGTTTCTGATATCTCGAAACACAGCTGCCTTTCAAGGTAAATGTATCATTTCTGAAACTGAACATAAATCTTGCTATGTAATTTGCCTACTATTATTATTATACTGGTAAATTTGTCTAGGTTTACTTCTTTGTCGTTGCATATTATTCTGGTATAAAATGAGGTTTTAGCTTTTTCTGACCTTCACAGCTTGTTTCTGAGGTTATTCTGGGGCATATAAATTGACTTAGAGTAGGGAGTCTGTAATGTTAGTGAAATTTATGCCTTTCTGGGGGTTCTGCCAAATCCCGCAATACTCTGACCCATGGTTTTACTTCAGTATGGACAAACATGATTATTAGATTCTATTAAAATAGTCTATAAAACAAAGTCTCATCACTTTTAACTGGGTAATGATAGATTCATTTTCAAAAATGTAATTAAAAAATATTTGTGTAATTTTTTCCTCTACTACTTCATGTGATTTTCCTAAGAACACCAGTGTGATATATCGAAGGGTAGACAAGTCTGATAAATAGTAAAATAAGAAATATTAATTGGATGTTTAAGGGTCAGCTACGACCAGAACTCAACCTTAATTCAAACAATATATTCAGAAATAAAATGAATGGGTTATAAAATGATAATACACATTGGAAAACAGGTGATCTTTTTCTTATTTTAGTCATCTCCTCTGTACAATTCCTTATTGCTACAATAAAATAGCTTAATTTATTTTTCCTTTTATAAAGCATTAGCTATTCTGTATATTATTAGAATGAAAATATTTAGATTACACTGCTTTTCAAACAAAATTATTGCTTTTGTTCAATGCAAAATATAACTTCTGCTAGTATTCCTTTTAAATAAGTATATTAATGTCAATCTATTTAAATAATTTGTGCTTTGTTTACATACAGAACTAAATCACAGAGCTGATTAGTTTTTAAAACTATACTTATTAAATAAAATAAATATAATAAATCAGGACAGAATTTAAGTTGAATTAAAATGTAGTTCATGATGAATTGATGATTTTTTTATAGAAATTGTGACATGTCAGATTTGAAGATGTTTTAATCCAGTAATATTTTTAGATGTCTTAGAAAACAACCTTATTTATGTTATGGAATTTATTCATGTGAAATTGTTGGAGGCAAATATATTGATATGCCTTTTAAGCAAAGATTGGTGGCTTGAACTGACTGAACTAGAAGATATTAACCACCTACAGAAAGTGATGTAATGATTTTTTCTTATGAACATTATAGTGTGTACAATATGGAAAATACAGTTTAGAGATAAAGGGGGCAGTGAATAAATCAACCTTACCAGAACAGGGAGATGTGGATGGGAATTGTGGACCATATGCTTGAACAGGTAAGTTGGACTCACGTGAAAGAAGACTTGAAACGTCAACTTGAGTTTGAGAGAATCATTAAAGATTTTTGAACAGGGAAGCTTCATTATGATTTCTCATGTTTTAATGTCAAAACTAAATCCCTCCAAGTAAGAAGGTATGGCCGAAGAAGATCATGACAAGTCAAACCTACGTTTTTGGAGAGCAATGTTAACCATGTAGGTGAAAGAAAGCACCAGCAGTTACCGTCACATAGGGACTCAATGAATCGTAGTTGAACATTTTCTTCTGTCTTCAAATATACTCTAAAAACCTTTTCACATATTGTTGGATAAATTGATCAAGATAGAGCGCATGAAATTCAACAGATTGGGAAAAATCTAAAACCTGGAATGTTTAGACTTTTAACACGGGTTTAGGCTGCTGAAAACTTTTGGTGATATTGCTAAAAGTTTGGCGACAACTGATCAGTAGTATAAGGACATGAGATTATCTCTACTGGAGTGTCAGTTAATATTATGTATAACTTTTGTTATTTTTTGTTTAGTAAATTGCACCTGGTATATTTAATAGGGTGAGTTTTGCTGTGTATTTAAGTATCAATTACAAAAGTGAAAAAAGTAGGGCCTTTTTTTTTTTTTGGGCCTTTCTTAAATATAATTTGTTATAATAAATTGTCATGTTCTCCCTTTGTGACATGTCAATTTTATTTAAGAATCATGAGAAGGCAAGACAGCTTTAGAAGAAATTTCCTAAAGACTAACTTTACTGGAACAAATTCTCTTACAAGAATACCTGCTTTTAATTTAATGAATAGAATAAGTAGCTTCAGGCTTAGTTCCATAAAAACAAGCTAAATATATGTGCTAAAAGCCATTTGAGAGATCACATTTGCTGTATCATAACCGAACAGGCTACTTTATCAATAAGTAAAGCCCTCTGTCTAGTTTCTATGTAATGAAAATATCTGAACACAAATCAGCCTTTGTGTTTCCTAAGAAAGAAGCTAATACATTTTAGTGGGAAACTTAGTCTGCTTGAGAGCAATTTAATGGAGGAAATCATTTCACTGCTTAAGTCATGTAAGTAGATGTGCTACATTTCGATCTTTTTATTTTTTAATATTTCACTTCTATTTGCTACTTCAGCAGTACTACCCTGTCCTTTTAGCCATATTGTGGGTTATAAAAGACTTTGGACTGGGATGTAGTATGGTCCCTTCTCTCATAGATCTTATGGGGTTCCTCGGCAGCATGTTTTTGAAGTAAACCTTTGGGTATGACTGTTGGGGATGATCGCTTGGGTGTGTGGGTGTAGCGGACCCCACACGACTGTAAGATAAAGGCTGCTGGGAGGCTGGGATTGCTCCGAAGAGAGGAGACAGTGCCGGCAGCTGGTACCAGAAGACATAAGGTTATTCCACGTACAGCCCACATTCAGCTCTGGAATTTAGCCCTGGAAGGTAATATCACTGGGACTGGAATCAGCCTCCTTACTGGGATAATTCTACTTTTTTCAGTTAAGGTGTTATAGGTCTCCTGAAAATAAAACAGGCAAACAAAAATATGGTTTTGGAAGAACCCATAAGTACGACCTGGGGTTCACTGTGTCCTGTCATTCACGTAGCATACAGCCTCTGATGAGATGAAAGGAGCAAGCGGGTATCCCTGTGTCTGTTGCTCTTCATAAATTAGTGGTGCTGTTTGCACAGAGACTGCTGGCTTCGTCACAGTGCAGACAACAACTGCTCTTCATTTTCAGGGGCTTGATTACGTTCATGAATAAAGCGGGCAGCCTGCAATAATGCGAAAGAGTTTGTTTCCCTTCAGCCGCTTTATGAGTGTGGGATTGCCTGCCTTGAAAACCTTTTGCAGGGGGGTAGGGGGTGGTGGTGGTGGGATGAATTGGGAGATTGGGATTGACATGTATACACTAATATGTATAAAATAGATAACTAATAAGAACCTGCTATATAAAAAATAAATAAAAATAGAGATCATACTTTAAAAAAGAAAAAACATTTTGCAAATATTTTTTATAAATGCTTTATTTATTTATACACTAAAGTTTGGTGTGACTCCTGAAGAAATAGAGGAAGTTGACAGAGAATGTGTCAACCACTGTAAAAAAGCAACTCTTACCCAGCTTTCAAATTTGTCAGTTTTAAAATCTCTGTTTAAATAAGAGAATAGGGCTTAGTTTTTGTTTTCTTTAATTTAAAACTATACAAAATTTTCAGCATAATTTTCAAAAATAAACTGCAGGAATATTTGGGAGAATACAGAAGCTTATCTTTTGTTTAAACGTTATAAAGATAAGGTTAAGAAGTTTTATCTTTCCTTAGAGATAGATCTTTTCCTATTTTTCTCATCTTCAAATAGCTCACATATTTCTAAAATATATGGTATATACTAAGTCTTTATTCTGGAAGGTTCCAGTTTTTTATATGGCATTTAAAAAGTGCATTATCACAAAAGACTCAGTGATGAACGATATCTAGAACAAGAAGGAGTTAATATTTTTGTTGACGATTTCATTCTCTGGGCTAATTAAATTTTCATTCTTGATTAAAAGTACCTGAAAGATTGGTAAGCTTGTCCTCTTGGGTTGAAATGTTAGATTTAGGACTTTAATAAAAATTACATTCCTATTTTTAATGAAATATAGGAATGTGTTCAAAATTAACTATCTTTGTTTAAAAAGCAGGTAAATTAAGAGTGAGAATGTGAATGTAATTAAAGTATTGTCCTCTTTTACACTAACAGATATTACCTACTGTGAAGTGTATAGCTAGTGTATAGCTACTGTAAAACCGGTGTAAAATGTATGTACATATCCACATACATATAGTCGAAGGCACAAGGATGTAGTGAATATTTGAATACCTTAATGTATGAGAAGATGAGTAGATTTATATAAATGTTACAATAGTAAGCCTGGAATACATTAATCTTATTTTGTTCACTTTTGTTATGCTTTACAGAGGTGAACGATATTTAAAATTATTCCTTGGAAGAGCATTATGTGCAAGGATAAAGGAACAGTGTTATTTCTAACACTGAGAATTACCTGATCAAAGGCCCAAGGGTAAGAGAACAGGTAGCCTTAGACGGGCAGCGTTGAGGAGACGTGTTGGCTTTTCTCTTTCTCTAGACCTAGAGCAGATACGCAGTAAATGTAATGAACTGAACTGCATGAATACATGGATAAATGAATGAATGATACTTAGCAGGAAGCTGGTTCTGAAATAAAATGAAAGAGTTCTCTCCCTCTCCCCCTTCATCCTTCCCTTCCCTTCATGCATTTAATATCTCTGTTGAGTACCTACTAAGTGCCGGCACTGCCAGGTGCTTAGATGGTACGTTGCCCAAATTTTCAAGCTATTTTACTTTTATTGGCTCCTTCAGGCTTCTGATACGCCAACATTTGTTTACTGATTTTATAAGCTAGGAAGGATGGAAGTCCCTGGCTTTCCAGTGGTTAGGACTCAGCACTTTCACTGCCGAGGGCCTGGGTTCAAGATCCTACAAGCTTCATGGCGTACCCCTCCCACCCCCGGCTCCCAGTAGCCAGGAAGGAGCACGTTATAATGTTTCTGTCGGTGGTGTATTCTGAATGTGATTGCATTTTCCCCTTGGTTTGAAGCAGCGCGTGGTTTAGTGTGTTATCTCACACGGCAGCCACCAGTGCAATTGGTCTTTATCCAACTGTCCTGTATCTCTGAAATGTTAAAAGTTTTTTCTTTTGAATCTGTGTCAGCAAGCTGCTATTAATTATGAAAATGACTAATTTTAATATATTCTAGATGAAAGTTCCAGAGCTTAAATTACTTTTCAGCTGGAAATAAAGCTTGCTTTGCATGAAGCAAAAAAAATTGAAAAGCGTAGAACTAAGTGTGGAAACACATTGAAGTCTAGAACTAAGAGGTTACTTTGCCATATTTCTTTTTTAAGTTTTAGGAAGTAAACTTTCAGGTGTTTTAATTCTGACTGATGATAGGTTATGATAATATCACCTATTGCTATGATAATCTTACCTAGAAAGCACAATAACCTGCTTATGGTAGGCTAAACAATTCTTTCTTGATTTTATATTAAATACATTTTCAGTTAAGTTTTTGTTTTTAAAGTTGTACCTTTCTCTTAATTATTTTGGCACAATCAGGCTTTTCTATTTCTTTTTTTTCTTTTAAATTAATTAATTTACTTTTGCTGTGTTGGGTCTTCGTTTCTGTGTGAGGGCTTTCTCTAGTTGTGGCAAGCGGGGGCCACTCTTCATTGCGGTGCGCGGGCCTCTCACTATCGCGGCCTCTCTTGTTGCGGAGCGCAGGCTCCAGACGCGCAGGCTCAGTAGTTGTGGCTCACGGTCCCAGTTGCTCCGCAGCATGTGGGATCCTCCCAGACCAGGGCTTGAACCCGTGTCCCCTGTATTAGCAGGCAGATTCTCAACCACTGCGCCACCAGGGAAGCCCATTTTCAGTTAAATCTTTTCAATGTGAGAACTGTGCATTTATTGCCTAGAAGATGACTTAGCATTTCATCAGGGTCTTTATCATTTTGTTAACTTCATATTAATCTTACTTTTACATGAGGGATCACAAGGGATGATTCTTAAAAGGTAACTATGTATTGAGTAAAGGCCAGGACATGTGGGAGGTTACAACTAGCTATGTTTTTGAGATTTATCTGTCCCCCTATCTCTTATTCATCTGTGTGAATTGATTTATACAATTTCTTTTTATAGATATGTGGCATTTATTTACCCTCCCTGTGATGGATATTTTAATAATTCCCAACTTATATTTGCACTGTAGTGCTGCAACAAACATTCTTGTTCATGTCTCCGAGGGCATGTGTTTCTCTAGGGTTTATATGTAGAAGTGAAATTGTGGCTTATAGGCTGTGACCTCATCAACTTGACCAGATATTTTGCAGAATTACTCTTCTAAGGAGCTGAACCTATTTAAACTCCCACAAGCAGTTGGTGTGCTTTGTCCTTATTCCACATCCTTCCCAACACTTCCCAATAATTCTGAAATTATTGTCAGAATTTAAAAAAAAATTCTAAAAAAATTTTTTAATTAAAAAAGAATTTTAAAATAAAATTTGATGAACTGATAGATGTGAAATGGTATCTTGTTTTCAAAACGTGCAGTTTCCTAATTACTGGGGTGTCTGAATGTCTTTCCAAAAATACTTCTTTATTTTGCGTGTTCTTTATTTTCTCTTATGAATATGTCTTGTGAATCTGTATACACACTTAGGAGATATGTACCATGTTGTGTTTCTGTATGTATTAAAAATTTTCTTCTAGGTACAGATATTGCCACATCTTAAAGTTTTAGCTAAAATAATTCAAATTTCTTTCCATATTCTATGGCAATTCAAGCTCTCCAGAAGTTTTCTGCACATTTCCACAGTCTGCAGTCTCATGGTTACTACTGCCTCTGCTTCCCTGCTTTCTTTCATTTGCTTTTGTGTCTCTTTTCTATCATATTAATTTCATATGAAAATTTTTTTCTTAATTACCACTCCATAGACACACACAGACATGTACACACATTAACCTAAGTTGTATGTATAAAATAAATTTTATGAGATGATGGTGATAAAGGAAGGTGAAATCTAAAAATCACAAATAATTTCAAATTGAACACGGATTCCTGTGTTTGCAAGTGTTTTCTAGCCCACCCTCCACCATCAATCCATGGAACTACCATCCTCACATCATTCTCTCTGGCCCTCATGTCTCCCACTTCCTTGTGTGATACTCTGCTCTTCTCAGATGGTGAGATGAGGGGATCTTCTGGTTCCTTACATTTATTATATGAGCATGGAAATAGCAACCGTCACGTGGCTCTGAGGGTGAATTTAAAAGAAATACTTTTGTTTTAGGTTAAAAAACCTTTTATCTTTTTATGTTAAAAATTTCCCCAGCTTTATTGAGATATAATTGATATTGTGTAAATGTAAGATGTACAACCCATTGATTGGATACTCTTACGTATTGCAACATGGGTACCACTGTGGTGTTAGCTAACACCTCCATCAAGTCACATAATTACCAGTTCTTTTTTGCAGCAAGAACATTTAAGATCTACTCTTTCAGCAACTTTCAAGTATATACTACAGTACTGTTAACTGTAATCACAGTGATGTTCATTATATCCCCAGAACTTAATCATTTTGTAACTAGAAGTTTGTATTCTTTGACCAGGGTCATTTCTCCGCCCTCCAGCCCCTGCTAAGCACCATTCTACTCTCTAAACTTAGTACTTGTTGATCAACCTATTGTCTATTAGATATTTTAGAAACAATGAATTTCCTAAATCCCACATTCATGAAAAGTACAGTGACCTTTTATAAAGTGTAGACAAGGTATGTAATCTTTTTTTTCCTAGTATTTAAATTGAGTCTGTTTTATATTTTCAAATGTTAATGTTGATAACATTAGTAATCTATGGAAAGAAAGAAACAATTAATTATTAACTACTTTTGAAACAGAGCTCATTTATCTTAGAAGTGTTTACTTCCAAAAGTAGTAATAGGCTATTAAAGTTAATCAGGCATTTTTAGAAGATTCAAAATATGTTTTCTTTAAAATATTTTTCTTATAACTAAATATAGAAAAAAAGAAAATAAGCTGAATTAATATCAAATTTTTCTAAATATTATGTGGCAGTAAACTTCAAGGGAAACTTGTGATGTCACTAATGTGTGGTTGACACTCACTTTGTAATGTAATATTTATGAATTCTTTTAAAAACCTTTTACTCCATGAACAAACTTTTTCATTATGTTGATAATGCAATCTAAAATGTACATGATATTAAAAGTGAAATTCATGCTTTCCCCCACGCCCAGATTAGCTTTGTGCATTTAACATCTGAATATGGATTTTTTTTGATGATGTCAGCTAATATATTTTGTCAGTGTGTGTCTTGGAATTAATATTTCTAACAGTAAGCAGTTTTAATATTGAAAGTAGGGTATTTCCCTGTTTATAAGAGGCTGGTAGAAAGGTAAAGATTGAGGGATCCTTTGAATATATCTAAATTTATTTAATGTGAAGAATACAATTACAGTAAAAGTAATAATTTCATTATATGTTTTTACTGATTATAAATTTCATTAACAAATTCTGTTGAAATATACCCTTGATGCACTTACCAGCTCTTTTGATAGATCATTTTTTTAATAGCTATTTTTGAGTCAACATATTTAGTTTCATGAAGGGTGATTTGTCTCTATTAAATGTCCAATGTATTTTAAGGCCCTACAAAATTTTATCTAAGCTAGGTAATGCTATGATTTAATGATCAATTTATTTATATTATTTTTACAAGAAAGATAAAATATTGGCATTATTAAAATATTAAAGAAATTATTTTAAAACTCAACAATGTGTCTTTTCACATTTTTCGTACTACCTCATAAGTAGTAGTTTATCGTGAGATATTAATTTATGTCTCACTATGGTTGTTGTGTGGCATATGCCACATGAAAACCTTTTGTTTTTCCTCTGCCTTACTGGTTGAACCCCAAGTTTGGGGGTGATCACCCTCTATGGCAATGTGCTTAGGGACAGTGAACCCTGCTGGAGCTCTAGGAGATGGTGTAAAATGGAATAGGAAGTGTGTGTATGGTAGTGAAGTTTTGAATAACTGTGGTGGGAAATGGGAAAGCGGCCCATTTGGGAAAGCGGCCCAAATGGGAAAGCTCAGCGGCCATGGCTCACGGGCCCAGCTGCTCCGTGGCATGTGGGATCTTCCCGGACCGAGGCACGAACCCGTGTCCCCTGCATCGGCAGGCAGACTCTCAACCACTGCGCCACCAGGGAAGCTCTAATTTTTAAATATATTTTTTAAAACCACTTTGTTGAGGTATGATTGATAAACAAAAAGCTGTATGTCCTGTATAAAACTTGACAAACAATTTGGAGATAAGTATACACCTGTGAAACCATCACCACAATCTACGCCATAAACATATTGGAGGAGGTTGATCATTGACAAGAGTAATGGTGTGGAAGAGCCAGGCGACATCCAGCTCCTCCCTACGGCCCAGCTCTGTAAAGTAGTAGAGATGTTTCTTTCTTTCTTTTTTTTTTTTTAATTGGGGTATAGTTGATTTACAATGTTGTGTTAGTTTCTGCTGTACAGCAAAGTGAATCAGTTATACATATACATATATCTACTCTTTTTGGATTCTTTTCCCATATAGGCCATTACAGAGTATTGAGTAGAGTTCCCTGTGCTATACAGTAGGTCCTTAGGAGTTATCTATTTTATATATAGTAGTGTGTATGTGTCAATCCCAATCTTCCAGTTTATCCCTACTCCCCCTTACCCCTGGGAACCATAAGTTTATTTCCTACATCTGTGACTCTATTTCTGTTTTGTAGATGAGTTCATTTGTAGCCTTTTTTTAGATTCCACATATAAGCAATATAATATACAATGCGATATTACTCAGCCTTAAAAGAGAACAAAATAATGCCATTTGCAGCAACATGGATGGACCTAGAGATTGTCATACTGAGTGAAGTAAGTCAAACAGACAAAGAGATGTTGTTTCAATAACATATCTAAGTATGAAAATAAAATTAATTTTGATAGACTCATGATTCTATCCAATGAAACCTATTTTCAATACTTAGCATAATTTAAAGTGAAGGGCTTTATAAAGAAATGAATAACACACAAATAAGTAAGATTGACTTGAATGAAATTTGTAAACAAACTTTGAGAATGGACTGGAGAAAGCATGTAGTGAGAGAAAGTATTTAGAATAAAGTTGCATAATAGAAATTATGGGCAAAATCATGAGTTTATATATGAAAAATTTATTTTAAACTTATTTTAATTATAAAAGGTATAACATGGTTATATAAAATTGAAAATAAAATCTTTGTTTGTCAATAACTCAGCAAGTAAGGTTCTGTGATGAGCTTAAGTCCCTTAAGACTCAAATTTGAAGTCTTGGTGGTAATTCTTAGAACACCAAGAGCACATTTTACATTTTTATATAAATAAAAATGAACTAAGTTCTGTTTACCAAACAATATCAATAATTATCAGTCATTTCAATAATGTCTTTTTATTATATCATCTCTTAATGAATTAGAAATACAGTTCATATAAGTGGCATTATTGTCTAATTTGAAATTTTAAATAATATAATAATTCATTGTAAATTATAAAGTACAGTTTATTAAAACTGTGAGAATTTTCTTAATAGTTAAGCTTTTTTTCCCTCTATAGCCTTGGGGGAAGAGCAGATTAAGATTAAAATATTAAACAATCGTCCATAATATTTAATTGGTAAAGTGGTAAGATATAATGGAAAATACGATACCTCTCTTTCTTCAGGCAAATAGAGGACTTAAATTTTATAGCCATTCCTCAATGTAGCTGTTCATGATGGGAAATTATCCATGCATATCTTCATGCTTTTAGCATAAAATATATCTAGCAATAAATGGGATATATATGCTATAGCTCTCATGCAGAAGGCAAAGGGCTTGAAACAGCATCTCAAGATCCAGAAAGTCATAACAGTAAATAAAAGGTAATTGTTGGATAGCTATGCTGTGTTTCTTTTATGCCAGAGTAATTCTGCCTGTGGGCTAACTTTAGTATAAACAAAGATAATTGAACTTTTGCACCTTGAAGAATATTTTCCTCTTGTACTATTTCTTTGACTCCATCTCCTCAGGGTGTAACTTGACTTGAATGTTAACTTATGAAGCATATTCATTTTTTTACCATAAGTAGGAATAAACTGAAGCTACTTTATAGTAGAATAAACATTGGTCTTTGTTATGGGAAAACATTTGTTATTGTTATCAGATAGGCAACATGCTTAAGAGTTTAAGAACAGGGTTCTAGAGTTAGAGAACCTGAGTTTGAATACTCTCTCAAGACCTGCATCTAGGCTTTCATTTCCTTGCTTGTAGGATGGGGATAATAATAGTACCTTCTTCTAGGTTGCAATTAATAAGAATTGGTCATGGTAATTCCAGTAAAGTAACTAGTATCATGCCTGGTATGTAATAAGCGCTCAGTAGATGGTAGCTATCCTTCTTCCTTTACGTGTGGTGTATATTTTTTCCCTAACATTTGAGTGGCAGCAGAACATCTCAGGGTAAAAATTGTCTAATGGAATTTCTGTAAGTGGGGAATTGCATAAAGTCAATTGGCACATTATCAGAAGTGCCTCAGTGGCCAGGCAGGAGAAGGGCCTTGGTGATCCAGACTTCCTTGGACCTGCTCCTGATGGGCTTTCCAAGAGTTAAATTGCACGTGTGTGGGGTTATGGCCAAACATGCTCTCTAATGGTAAAGACAAGCCATTGAGAGAAATTAGTTGGTGAATAATAACTGGTACATTTTAAAGCAAACTCTTTTTACTGCCCAGCTGGTAATCAGATGTAATTTCGAATTTCATTAAATTGTAATATTTTGACTCTCACTGTAGTAGAAACTAACATAAACACCAAAATCTAAGGTTTGGTGCAAAGCGACAGAGTCCATGGAAAACTATTCAATGACTTAACGAAAGCCTTTATCTTCTTAGTATCCTTTGCCAAATGAGAACTTCACATGTGAAAGGCTTTACATTTTTGATATTGCTAGATTCATTTGGATCACTTTCGGGGATGTATGCAGTTTACTTTGGCATTTCTTTAGATTATGCATTTGTGAGTTTTTAGATAGAGCCACTAACTTTAAATTGGTCCTTTCACAACAGCATGGAATCAATAAGTAAATGCATAGTCTTCAGAGCAATGTGAAAGGTTTTGTGCTTGGTAGAATATGGCAAAAAGTTTCATCTAAGATTTCACTGAACTACTTTGGAGGGTACTGTTCATTAAGATAATTTTTATTTTGGTCCAAATGTTGCTAATTATTGTTCCATAAAATTATGTAACTATTTGATAGTTGTACTTCCTACCTGCTGGAAATGTGAAATATTATTATTGCTTGTCTGGGCGGCATTTTAGAGGGTTTTCTCTTTATGTGAGGAAAGACAATATGGAGAGAGATGGACACTAAATCCCTGGAAAGTGTGATTTAGGAAAGGGGTCAGAGGGGTGGACAAAGGTGTCCTGCAGTTTAAGAAGGAACAATAAATTCTCTGTTCATGTTATGATGTTTAAAATCTGGGTTTAATATGCTTACTTTCTAGCCGTAGTCTCAGGGCAATACTTTAGGATGATCTAGGCCAATTTGCTTAATTTGTTTTTATTACGAACCTTCATAGTAGGTTTAAATTAAATTGTCTCTGTATTTGGCAACTCTTATGCAATATATTTAGTGTATTTGTTATTTTAATGGGATCATATATTTCGAATGCAAATTAAGAATATATTTAATAATCGTCAGCCTACACTGGTACAGCTATTCTGGAAAGCAATTTGACAACACTTAGCAAAAATATGTGTTCTCTCTCCCTCTTTTTCTTCTTTCTGATTCTCTACTGCTTATATATATATATTGGAAAATTTTTTAGAGAACATTTGGGGACATATAAATGCATATTAATTGCAGTGTTTCTTGTAATAGCTGGCAGTTGAGGCAGTCTGGGTGTCTGTAATTGAGGGAAAGGTAAGAAAAATACACAGAAATGCGTTATGGAATAGTATGCATCATGAGGAATAATCAACTGGATGCATACCTAGTGACAGGAATAGACTTTAAAAACATAAGGTAGAGTGAAGAAGGGCAGAGTGAGAATGAGGTATGTAGCACAATACCGTATATTGGTATCTTAAAAATACATGTACCAAACAATTCTATATATTTTACTGGAACACATAAAAATCAAAGAGTTCACATGAAGCACATTAGAGTGATTGCTTAGGGAATATGATTGTATAATTATTGTATCATCCAACCTCATACATTTTAAGAGATATGGGGGATGTGAAGAATAGCTAGGAAGAAGGAAAGTGAAAGAAAATGAAATTCTTAGGTATAAACCTTCCAAAACTTGTACAGGATCTGTACGCTGAAAATGCTGATGGAAAAAAAATCAAAGAACCTGAATAAATGGAGAGACATACCATATTCATGAATTGGGAGACTCAACATAGTAAAGATGACCTTTTTACCTAAATTACTCTATAGGTTTAACATAATTTTTATCAAAATCCTAGCAGACTTTGTGTGACCTATGCAGGCTTTTTCTAAAATTTATATGGAAAGGCACAGGACCTGAAATAGCTTAAACAACTTGGACAAAGAAGAGTGAAGTGGGAGGAATCACTCAACCAGACAACGAGACTTACTATATAGCTACATTAATTGAAAGTGTGGCATTGGCAGAGGGATAGACACATAGAACCGATTAAAGAGCCCCAGAATAGACCACAAAATTATGCCCAATTGATTTTTGATAGGTGCAAAAGCCATTCAATGGAGGAAGGAATTGCTATTCAACACACTGTGCTGAGCAGTTGGGTATCCATAGGCAAAATATTATTGTAATATTTTTGTATTAAAATGTCTAAATGTTTCAACCCAAAGATCTTCACAGGTTCTGTCTTTTCTGCCTTCATTTAAAGAACTTTTCTTTAATTTTTTCCCTAAGGCAAAATTTATTAAATAAGTCACCCCTGTGAATCTATTGAATATTCCATCAAATCTAAGTGCTGTTAATCATAGACCCTCTCAATTTCAGTGCATTCTAGTAGGCAGTATAAATTTATTCAGATAAATATGGTAGCTTCATCGAAAGCTTCTTCCCAGAATTTGAGTTAAACTAAATAAAAGTTAAATCATAAACATCGTTTGAGATCTCACTGTTTACTCAGTTCTTCTCTTGCTTTTTTCAGTAAGGACAAATTTCAGTGTCTCTTTGTTTGAAATGCTTTCAAGAATTGAAATATGTTAAAAGTTTTTAAAACTGTTTTTTAGTATGTATTTATTAAATATTGATTTAAGATTTTGGCTGATTTCTTTTGGTTGTAGTATGACCAGTTAGTTTATCTAATAGTCTGAATGAGAGAAAAAAAGGACTGAGTTTTGTTCATGATGATAGAGAATAGGGGAGAAAGAAATTCTAAGTATATTTAGAAGATAATTTTAACAAGACTGGGTAACTGAATGACTGTGGGGTGGGATTAGGAAGAGAAGGAACCCAGGATCAATGTTGAGTCTTGCAAGAGAATACTCTCAGGGACTGCTTTATGTTGTCCTCATTTTCCTTATTTCTATCTTAATTTTTAGTAAATTTTTTTTTTTTGAAAATTCTGTTCAACTCCAAGTCTGTGTGTAAGCTGCTCTAGAGAATCCATCCATTCCTTTGTCAATATTTTACTTAGTATATGTCAAATACTGGGCACTTAACTGTATTCAGGCAGTCCTCGATTTGCACAATTTTGTGTAACTGAAACTCATGCCCATCTGAACCGGGTCCTTGACTGACATGGCTCCATTGATCTTAGTTACCAGAGAACTGTGCAAAACGAGGGCCGCCTGTCTTTCATCTAGAGACAGGACTGAAAATGATGACTGCTTTCAACAAGCTTAAAATCTATGGCTGGAAATAGATGATTACCTTTCAGTGTGTTTTAAGGATTTAAAGATACCTTTCAGGATATAAGATAAGATCTCAGACAGACGACATCTGATGTGGATTGCTGGGGAAGAAGATTAGGAAAGAAATTCTGAAAATGGTGATATCAAGGGAAGAACAAAGGTCAGGTGAAGAAGAAGGTCTGGAGAGTTAAAGGGCCCACGAGTACTCCCCTAAGGCCGCAGCCAAGTGTGGGAGCTGGGAATGTTGGGAAGTAAGCTTGAAGAGTATTTAATTTCCCAAGAGTCTGTGTTTGTGTCCTTTCTCATTCCTAATTTTGCTTCTGTCTTTCTTACCTTTCTTAAATTTCCATCCTCTTTATGCTGTCATTTCTCTCCCACTTTCTCTTTTCTCTAGCTTCTTTTCTTTGTCTCATGACGTCTGTCCTAATAAGGGTTTTGTTTATGGTGATACTATTTTTCTAGAACATTCTTTTAGATTTAGTTATCCTTTACCCTTTTGTTTTTAATAAGGTCTGTTTTAATCTTTTAAAACTCTCTCTTGCTACTTTAAAAAAATTTTCTTTCATATGTTTCTGATTTCTTAAGATGATTATTACTTTCTTTGAACTTTTACAGTTTTCTTCTTTGGTAATGAATGTATTTTAGGGGATGCATTTTCCTTTGGTTACAGCTTTGCTGTAGCGCATAGATTTTACTATGAAGTGTTCTTTTCGACAGTCTGAAATTTTACTTTTTTTTTTTTTTTTACTTTGGTTTTCTTCTTTGAGGTAATCTAGAGGGTTTTGGGATAGATTTGACTAGGTTTACTGTAGTTTTAATTACCCCCAAAATATCAGTGGCTTACATCCACAAGGAGGTTCCATGTCCTTTATGTGTAGGTGATGACTTTTCCTGCTCGGGCTAAAGGAGCAGCCCTGTCTGGGATGATGTTGCCATAGTGACCAAGGGAAAGATGGTCTTGGCTCCCCGTCTCTGCTCAGAAGGGGTACATGTTGCTTCCACTCACATCTCATCTGTCAAAGCGAGTCCTGAGGCCAGGCCTGATATCATGGAATTGCGCTCACTGATGCTCCCACAGGGAGCACAGAACGCATATTGTATGAAACTTTAATCTACCCTAAAGAATGTTGATGTAGGTTGAATTGTGTTCCCTCCATAAAGAAATGTTGGAATCCTAACTTCAGAATGTGACTTTATTTGGAAATACCGTCTTTATAGAGGTTATTAAGTTAAAATGAGGTCAGTAGTGTGGACCCTAATGCTATATGATTGTTGTCCTATATAAAAGGCAAATTTTGACAGAGACAGACATGTACATGGGAGCACACCATCTACAAGCTAAGGAATGCCTGAGCCTCCCAGAAGCCAGAGGAGATGCATGAAACAGACTGTCCCTCACAGTCCCTAGAAGGACCCAGCCCTGAGAACAGCTTGATCTCACACTTCTAAGTCTTCAGACTGTGAGACAATCAATTTCCGTTGTTTAAGTCATCCAGTTCGTGGTGCTTTTTTATTGCAGCCCTGGGAAACCAACACAAATATGTTTCAAAATTTTGAAGATATGATCAGATTCTTATTTATTTCTAGTTTTATTACATTTTTATTAGAAAATTTAGCCAATAAAACCTCTGCTATTCAATATTTAAGCTTTTTTATGGTTAAAATTATGATCAGTTTTACAAATTTGCTTCAAATAGCAAATTCTGTAGTTGAAAAATTTCACTCAAATTTCAAAGGTTATCATATCTTTTTCTTTTCTATTCAGAAGTTTAAATAACACTGTTACCCTCTTCTAATTTACTACATTCAGGGTTTTGTAAACCTTATTTATATAAAAATTCAGATTCATCTTTCCAGAAAAATAAATAAATACCCTAGGTTTGAATCTACCCTTATGTTAATCTTTTCAGTCGTTTTATTATTATGTTGCCATGACCAGGATGATTAACAGTGTAGTAGGTTGATTATGTCATTGTAACTGTTTTCTCTTAGTGCCTTATCCATGAACATGCTTTCTTTTTTTCTTTCATTCCTTTTTTCCTTCCTCTTTTTTATTTCCTCTTTTTTTTTTTTTTTAACTGAAGCAGAACAGTGATTTCCTTCAGACAGCTGTCTGCAAGGCCTGTCTACAAGATCCCTCCATCTCTGTCAAACAGCCCCTTGGAAATTACAGAAATGTGCTTCTTTACTACAGAAATCTTCCTTTCCTTACCAGAGCGGCTGAAACTGACAGTGGTATCACAGCTCAGCTGGGAAAGGAAATGGGGAAAAAGAATTGGACAGGAGACGGAAGACGGAAAGTAACAGATTACAACCTGCTTTGTTCTCAGGAAAAGTTTAGATGCCATTAGAAGGCATATTGAATTTAAGTACATAATTTGTGATCCACTGAAATCATCTGCGTTCTTTTGAATCACGTAAGTATTATTTTATGACCTGATCTTGCATCAGGTAAGAGAGTGGTTCTAACTTACGTGTGTTTTGCCCTTTTTATCTCACATACTGTGATCTTGATGCTATTTTTAACTTACATGTTTATACATGTAGAAATGTCTAAAATAATTAATGTAACCAATTTTGTATCTTCAGGATTAGCTGTTTGCTGGAGCAAGTCTTTACAGTTGGACTATATTAGAATTCTATCTACATTTTAATTTGGTTCCTGCTGTGTGGATATATTAGACTGAATCTATTACCTGGCTCAATGGTCCTCTCAGTTTCCCTTTCTCATTCTGATTTTTATTGTAAGTGATCGTCAGCATACTGTAGAAATCTGCAAATCCAGTTTTGATCGCTCCCATGAGGTGCTGGTAACTATGACCTTACACTAAAAAAAACAAAACAAAACAAGAACTGAAGGAGTGTTGTGATATTTAATAGATTATCTTTTGATTAACGGTGCTAGTTGTGGAGTGTTTTGTGAGACTGTATGCTTGGACATTTCTTCTTTACTGATCCTTCATTTGAGTGTTTTGCAGAGGAAATTCTGTAGCAATCACCCCTTTGAGGCAGGACCTGGTTTCACATTAAACATTCCTGCGTTATGTGTAATTTTACTTTGAGTTGCCTCTTATCCTGGTGATCACGAACTACCTGCTGTTTTTTCGTTTGAAGATACTGTCTCTCTGAGTATTTATTATAATTTCAGCTTTAAATATAGTCTTTTCATGCATTTAATACATTTAATCCTTACTGTGAAACAGATTAATGGACCTTTGGTGGAAAGCTTAGGAGCATTAATTTAGTTCACTCTGGTTTATTTGTGTTGCAGTCTTACTGGGGTATACTTTTTCAGGGCACGTCTGGAAGTTAAGAGAGATGATGTCAAGTGGTAATAGCATGGCACTTCATTTTCTCATGCTGCCCCACAGTTTGATGAAGAGTGCTCTTAGGGAAAAAGAAATACTACTAATTCATTTCATTTGCAGCTCCACCTTAGAACTGTCCTGTCATCACCTTGTATCTGGCACCTTGTTGTGGACCCTCATCCTGATTCTAAGATCATTTTTCCCTCACTCTTTTTATCTTTCCTCTTTCTATTTTTGTTTCTTTGAATGTTTCATTCTTAACCTAGTCTTGTCTCTCAGCTGCCTGCTATATATATTTCTACCTGGATATCCTGCTAGCACATTAAATATTATGTTTGAATGTAAATTTCTCATCCTTTTCTCAAAAACAACTTGTCATCCCATCTTTCCCATTTCTATGCATGGTATCATCATTTTTACCCTGAGTCTTAGACTGAGAACTTCAATGACATCAATGACTCAAATTTCTTCTTCTCCGTGTTAGTTAAAATTGAGCTTTTCTTCTCAAATTTACTTTTTTCTTCCTGTTCCTCTTGACACTTTCTTTTTTTTTATTGCAACAGCCTCTTGGCTGGACTAACTACTTTAGCATTTTCCTCTGCTGATCCCCAGTGACTTAACAGATTAAGATTTTAATATAATATTCATGTGTCATTCTGCAATTTAAAATTCTTCAGTGCTTTGCAGTTTCTTGCCACTTAAAATGTTATCGAATATTCATAGCTTTAAATGTCCACTATAATCTCTGTTACATCTATTCAAAATTAGTTCTTAGTCATTTCACAGCATCTTTTCTTCACTAGCAGGTCCTGTCCCCAGAATTCTCTATTCATCGAGTATTGTTACTTTCTTAAGAACAGAATTTATGTCTTATATTGGTAACCATGTTTCTATAGAATGAATGTTTGTGTCTCCCCCAAATTCATATGTTCAAACCTAATCCCCAATGAGATAATATTAGGAGGTGGGGCCTTTGGGAGATGATAAGGTCATGAGGATGGAGCCCTGATGAATGGGATTAGTGCCCTTATAAAAGAAGTCCCAGGGAGCTCCCTCACCCCTTCTGCCATATGAGGATGCAGCATGAAGACATCCTCCTATGAACCAGGAAGTGAATCCTCACCAAAGGTCAAATTTGCTAGCTCCTTGATCTTGGACTTCCCAGCCTCCAGAGCTGTTAGAAGTAAATTTCTGCCATTTATCAGCCACCCAGTTTATGGTATTCTGTTATAGCTGTCTAAATAGACTGAGACACATTTCTTCAGCATAGTACCTAATCTGTGGTTGATGTTCAATTAATGTGATTTTTGTTTGTTTGTTTTTTGGTGTCAGTCAGGGTCATATTTAGGTGGATTGGATGGTGATTTTTCTTTTATTTTGCACTCTAGACCTTAAGGTATGGTCTCTGGGGTTGCATCCTCTGGGTTTAACTCTAACTCTTATTTTGTGACCTTAGATAATTAACCTAATGTCTATGTGCCTCAGTTTCCTCATCTGTAAAATGGAGATAAAAACTATATTAACCTAAAAGAGTTGTTATGAGGACTTGATAAGGGACTACATGTACAGGGCTTTAAAAGTGTGACTGATATATAGTAAGGGCTCAATTAGGTATCAATAATATTTTGCATACGTAACATATCTTTCTAGGCTGATGGCACTAAGAACATTTCTAGTGGCCTGGCAAATTAGGTAGAGAGAAATATCTTAGTTGGGGGAACTCAATTTTTATTTTATTCCTATTGTCAATATGTATGTTATTTTTATAGTGAGGCTATTTATATATACATAAATATTTTTGTCTTATTGACTCAAACTGATATTTGAAACTATTGATGGAAGTATTGATGACAGTTGGAATAATGAATTTACTGAGTGTTTGTCAGATTAATAATACTACTTATTAATACAGTTGTGTCTGCTCCTACCACAACTATCACCACAGTCATTTATTGAACACATTATTTGTCATTTGAATTTTCTTAGTAAACCACAATTAATCCACTAAGCACTAGGCAAAAATGTATTATAAGATATGCATATATAAATTATTACTGTAAGAGTATATACATGTCAAATGATAAAGAGTTAGAATTATCCTTTTAAAAATGATCTGGTGGGAAAGTTGCCCATTTTGCATATTATTCATACTTCTTAAGTTTTCTCTATCTCCCTTCCCACCATTATCTCAAATATTTTTGTCTAGTAAGTGTAGAATTTGCTTGGAGTTGTTCTTTACAATTCTGAATTTTATTCTTCCATCACCTTTAATATATGTATGCTAATATTTAAAATAATTCCAATTTTAAATGGCTTTTCCTGGAATCTAGTAATATCCTTTAAAATATTTTGAGCTGCTTTGATAAATATCATCCCTTACTATGGAGAAGAATCTGAGTTTTGCTGCTTTTTAGCAAAGTGGAAAATGTTTTCTGCAGGTTGACGTTAGGTGGTTTGGTGATTGAGCTCACCAAAGTGAAGAGATGGGAGAATGAAGAGTATGATTTCCCTGTTGAATTCAATTGAGTGAGCATATGCTGAATATTTCTTTCAGAGCTGAGATTCTGCAAGGTGCTAAAAGTACAGGGAGCATGCAAACGTAGGTCCTTCCTCCCTGACTCTCATATTCTATTAAGGAAAATAATGAGTAATCACAATAGAGAGGGGTCAACACAGCAATAGAAGTAGGGTCAGACGGTGGAGGGATTGCCTTTATTAGAAGGAGAAACGTAAGCAAGGTTGGTTGTAGAATGCTTCCTTGTAAGGGTACAGTACAAGGTTCACTGTTTTTTTTCAGTGTAATTGAGATTTGGTTGGTATATTTTTATTTCCATATATTTGACATTAAGCAAGAATATATATATTTTGGCTGTTGTAAAATTGTTGTACCAGATCTTCTTAGCCATGACACAGTCATGCACCTCACTGTAAACTTGAGTTTTATCTCCTTCACAGGTGATATTTAGAGTTGGCATCCATCAACAAAGCTTCAGAACAGAATATTACCAGCAAAGAAAAGGAGCTTAAACAGGCAGTTCAAAATTTTATTTATACTCCAGGAATAGTAAGGAACCTGTTTATGACAGCTATTTCTCTCCTCTCAGGCTAAGATGCTCCATTTCTTAGCAGTGTTAGTTGAGCAAGGATACCATGGAGAAATCTTTTTTTTTTTTTCCCTAGAGCTCTCTAGACTATCAGTTTTATAGACTCCGCATAATTCTCAATAAGAATGTAGTTTGAAGCAAGCTGTTCTGATTAATTATTGCTCATTAACTGGATCTTCACTCTGCATGAAAGAATATTGCAGTTTTTTTCCCTCATTCTAAAAATCGTGTTGCTTATATTAAAATTGAAATGTATTTGGGGAAGCTGGAAGTAGAGATACCCAGGGTGGGCTGTGGGGAGGGCAGGAATTGTTGAAAGCTTTGCTTCTGTAGTACTGTGCTGATGCCCTCGTGATTTTTCAGTAAAGTAAATTAGATTTCTCAACAGCAGAATTTACATAATAAGTCATTTGTGATGGAGATATTTTGCATATCTTGTACTTTATAAATCTATTTTCTTCTTGGCAAGAGTCCTTGGTCAATGTGTACAATTAGAAGATATTGGAAGAATAGCGTGCCAAAAATGTTCACGACATTTTCTTGTCTTTACAGAATATTAACTAATCTATTAACTTGGTTTATCAATATCCATCTGAAGGAAAACTAGAATAGTAACATGCAATTTTTTCACTCTTATATAAGGATAGGAGATAAAGATTTTTGCATGTGATTATATGACTAGTTTTTCCTTAATAGTTGTGCTGAAATCTGTCAATTTCTCTGTCTCTGTCCACAGCTACCTTTGAGAGTCTGATACATATGATTACGCTCATGTAAACAATGAAAATAACATAAGAAAGAAACTGTGCCAGTTTCTGACTTACAGGCAAAATTTGTCCATAGATAATTAGGATGGCCATTTCTAACAATTCATTTGTAGTCTGAAAAAAAAGGGCAAGGGAAAAGAATGATTGACAAGCATTGTTAGATTAGTGGGGCCAGTTTTCAGATATAGTTGATAAACTTTTGTATTAAATAAGAAAAAAATTTGATAACAGTACTAGTAGGAAGTAAAGACAGTATAAAATGTGATTGACAAGGTATTTTTCACTAATAAAACACTTATTGAATAATTACTATGGGCAACATTGCTACTAAAGTTTATAGCATTTAAGGCAATGAGAAGGATAATATATTGATCCTCTAGTTAATGTCCTTAATTTATAACATATAAATAACAGGAAATCAAGAACCAAAGAAATGGCACATAGAGCAAAATAATATTAAACATAAAGAGCATTACTATAACTTAAGATATTTGGAGTAGAGTTACTTTAATTTTCCTCTCTAGAAAAGTTCATCGTAATTTACATCTTCTTTTCCTAATTACATGAGATGGCAAAAAGTGCATCCCAGCTGTTGCTTTGTTTCTTATCTTCTTCCTCTCCTGTGCTTTTTCTGAATACTTTCTTAATAAATAGCCAAATTTTGGTCCCTTTTGGGACTCATTTTCCTTTGGAAAGAAAACCTTTCATATATAAGTATATAACCTTGAACGTGAAGTGAAGAAAAATGCATTTAGTAGGTAATGTTATGCTGTCATTGGCTATTCCTCTGTGAGAGATTTCATTCTGGTAAGAAAGATGTCTTGCTGTTAAGTTTTCTTTTTTTTTTTTAATGTGGGAAAAAGCATGTAAAAATAAAGATAAAAAGGCGTATTGTTTATCAGTCAATTATCCCTGTATAAGAAGCAACCACAGAATCTCAGAGGCAGAGAGCTGCAGCGTGTATTTCATGTTTGTGTGTCTGCGGATCAGTTAGGGTTTGGCTGATCTTAGCTTAACACCAAACTCTGGATTGGGTCCAGGCAGGTGTGTTCCAGGCTTTGGCTTGTGGGGATGTGCTTAGATCTGTTTCCTAAGTGTTTATTTTGGGGCTGTGATGAAGGGAAAGCGCTCAGGAGAGAGCCGTTCTTTTGGTTATTGGCAGGAGTTAGAGAGCAAGTGGAAGCACGCAGTACCGCTTGAAGGTGAGGCTCAGAACTGGCCCATTGCCACTTCTGTTGACATTCCATCGGTCAAAGCAAGTCAATGGATGAGGGAGTATATTTCTCCCATGGAGTTGGAGGTTACAGGGAATGAATACTTGTGGAACAATGAGCTAATCTACCACATATGAAATGTAATAAATGAAGGAGCACAAATTCAAATTCTGTAAGAAGTTGGAAATACATGAATCTCTTGACGTGAACAATCACTGCCACTTACCAAGCACTAACATGGGCGTGTGCTGGCCTGAAAGCACACCTGCATTGCCTTTTGGCTTTCTCAACCATGGGAATACTGACAATGGGACTTGGGTGTCCCCTCTGTTGTGGGGCTGTCCCATGCATTGTAGGGTGTGTTGAAGCATCCCTGACCTTTACTCTCTAGATACCAGTAGCATCTTTCCCCCTCCAGCGATAATAGCCAAAAATATCTTCAGGCATTGCCAGATGTCTCCCTGGGAGCAAAATTGCCCCAGTTGATTACCGCTGACTTATCTTGTGCTGGTAATCTCTTAAATAGGGGATCACCTCATTTCACAGATGGAGAAATTGAGGCTCAGATGGACTGCTTTACCCAGGGTTACACTGAGGTAAATAAAAGATTTGGGGGTAAAATCCCCATTTCTTTAATTCCAAACTACATAGCTTTAAACCATACTGCTGAAGGCTAATAAAGAAGATGCCTTTACATTGGGTTTTCCTTCAACAGTGGGAGCCGATGAAGCAATTACAATATTCAGACAATAAGGTCTATAAAAGATCTGCTTAGGGAATTATGAGAGAATGATGAGAATAGAGAAGGACCACTCTGCTCACAATAACTGAGGCAAGCAGTCGCAGGATTCGATGAACTAATAGGACAAATGATAGTCAACCAGATGGAGGAGGACAGGATAAGTTTCACCGAGCAGAGGTCACAGTATATGTAGAGTCATATACAGAGGATGCAAGAAAATGGAAATGGTTGAAGCAAAGAAAGTCGTGGAGAAAATGGCTGGCATTGAAGGAAGAGGCAAAGCCAGCAGTGATTTATGCCACGCTGTGGATTCTGAACTTTAATCCTGAAGGCAATGTTGGACACACACACAGGGATTTTTTTTTTTTTTTTTTTTGCGGTACGCGGGCCTCTCACTGCTGTGGCCTCTCCCGTTGCGGAGCCCAGGCTCCAGATGCGCAGGCTCAGCGGCCATGGCTCACGGGCGCAGCCGCTCCGCGGCATGTGGGATCTTCCCGGACCGGGGCACGAACCCGTGTGCCCTGCATCGGCAGGCGGACGCTCAACCACTGCCCCACCAGGGAAGCCCCACACAGGGATTTTAAACAGGGAAATTACAGAATCATATTTGAATTTTATACCATCGCTCTGTCCTCCTATGAAGGATGGATTAGAAGGGGGGTTATGGATGACAGGAAATTGGGCTATAGAAGCAAGAAAATTATGTAGAAGGATATATATTGAAGTATTAAGAATATTTATCTTTGGATGAAGATTATGGTTTTAATTTTCCTCTTTATTATCTTTATTTTGAATTTTTCTGCAGTGAGAAAAATATTGCTTTGTAGTAATTGATACATTTCATTACGAAAAATAGGACAGTGTAGGTATTTTATCTGAGAGTGACTTAGGAGGTAAAACTGTCAGGGCTTGGAGATGTGTTTTGGGGTCATTGCTGAGAGAAAAGGAAGAGTTCAAGCGGCTCCTGGGGTTTCTGGCTTGAGGAGTTCATAGAGAAGGGGATTTAAGAAGATGGGGCAGCAGTCGCGGCGGGGGAAGATTCATTCTGTTTTGAATGGGGTGTGCATGAAGTGCTTCTGGGGAATCTACTTGGAGAAGGTAATGAACTCCTCTTTCTAATGAACTGTAGAAGAGGAGTTCAGTATTCAGAGAGAGGTTTTGGTGGAGAGACAGATCAGGGAATAACAAAAAGATAGAGTTAACTCTGGGGGAAAGTTGTCCAGGAAGAATATATACGTTGGGAAAAGAAAAGGGCTGTGGATGGATTCCTGGTGGTAAAAGTGAGGCATATGAGGGGCTTGGTGAGTGTCTATGGGGAGGGCAGCGTCAAGGAAGCGAGAACAGATTCTCAGAGGAATGTGGTAGGAAACCAGAAAATGACAAAGAGGCCAAATGTGATGCTGCACGTTCTTTTGCATTTAGCATTTAGGACTGTAGTAACAGGGCGAAGCCATTTCACGGGGACTGGTGGTTACAGTTAGAAGTTAAACAGCGGTGATTGTGGTACCAAAATAGAGGTCATGATAGAAAAACATTAAGACATTTGCTTTACAAAGAAGGTGGGAAAGTAGATTGTCTTTTGATGCACAAAAAGACTTTCCACGTTTTTCATGTTTCTTTCATAGAGAAAAATTTCCTGCGAGGATTTGAAGAAAAAAGAAAAGATTCATATTTAGATGACTTATTCAATGTTAAGGGAACTTTTAATGTGGAAATTGCCTGTTTTGTGAGCATTTTTTTAAAAAAAATTTTGCTTCACAGTTAAATTTATCTATACTTTGAAAAGTCACTAAAACTCGAAAAAAAAGTTAAACTTTGTACCTGAAACTTAGCATCGCGCTTTTCATAAAAGAACGGAATCCATCCACTAAAATGAGAAGAAAGGGATCCTTTTGAAGGGCTCACCTTTTGACTGTGCGTTCATAAATTTATTTTGTATCTCCAAAGAATCACTTTAAAATGTTATTAAAATGAACAATTTCCTACCGATTTTATTTCACTTTTCTTCTCTTTTCTCTCAGTAATTTTTTTCCTTCTCATTAAATTTTTTTTCTAATGCTAAGAAATGTAAGGAGAAGTAAATGTAATAATCATTATTTAGGATATAGGTTAGGATATTACATAGCACTAGTTATTAAGTATTTTTATTGTAGTTTTGGCATCCAAAATGTTATCTACCAAATGTATTATTTTTTTAATTGTTTACACATTGTATTTTGAAACCTTTATTTTAAAAGCTTCTTATTATAAACACTCGGATTTTGAATGCTCATAGAAATATATTTTAATTAAACTATTTCCCTTTTCTTCCCCTAATGTAATTGATGCATATATGATGAATCAGGAGTACTTGGTGTGGGTCATTGAGTTTGCTCACTAACAAGGTGACTTTGGTCAAGTCATTTATTCTTCACTTGAATTAATAAGTTTCACTTTTTAGAAAGAAATTCTTGAGATTGTAGCACTACTAGTCATTTACATCTGAAATTTAAACCTTTTAAAAAATCCTTTGGGAGCGCCTAAACTTTCATTAAAGGAATAAGATTTAAAATGGGAGAAGAGATATATGGTTGTGGAGAATGAAATAATATAGGTGAGTAGAGCTGTAATTGTGCACTGTAATTAAATAGAGTTTGGCTTCATTTTCTGAGTTCAGCATACCTTTCTAAATTCAGCCAATACTAATTAATGATAAGTTTATAATGATATATTCTATTTTATTAGAATGATGTAGAATAGACTTAGATTGTATAATGTGAGGAGGTAGGAAAGAATTTCTATTTTTGTGTGTGTGGGGGGCTCTTATACTCTCAGTGGAAGGTACATTTTAAAGGTAAAAACCTGCTGAAATACTTTGGACTGTGTAAATTTGCAGAATTAGAAATGAGTATAGATTTTATGCTTTAACTACTGTTTATATGGAGACTGTAGCCCTAATACATTCATCTGTGGAACTGGAGTCTCTTTGTATATGTTGGCTGTGTATGTATCAGAGCTAAAGCTATTCTAAACAGAAAGAATTAGAAAATTTTTGACAAAGAAAGGGGTTTTATTTACTTCATTCTGGCAGACTTCATATGTTTGGTGATTGCAGGCTTCTGATGTGAAACATATTTTGTGTTCAACTATAAATACACCTTCATTTATGAAACCAGAAATAGCTATACTATGGCCAGGATATCTCTCCTAAAATAGAAGTTTACTTCTACAGTACGGAGAAAGTGAACACTAATCAATTAATTTTCTAAATTTTCCCTGCTGCAGGTTTCACTCAGTGTTAAGTCTTCACCACACGGACATGTCTCTCTATAGAGTGATGTGTGGTTAGAGATAGTTGGGCTGCCATTACTTGATGCATAGGAAAACCACTTTCTATAACCCACTGCCAACTCCAGCATGACTATCCATTACTTACTCCTAAAAGACTCTTCTGTAAAGCTTTCTACATAATTCACTAGAGCCTCAGTAAATATTGCAGTTAGATTTCTATCAAGACACATTGAGTAGAAATTCTGTTAGGTTCTTTCTTGAGAAGACAGGCTAGGATGGAAAATAGAATATTTCAGAATTGAGGAACAACTTGGGGAAAAGCTTTGTATATATCCAATAGCCTTCAGGGTTACTAAATTTATTTTTATTTTTGCAATTTCTGCTCAGTATTTTTAGATAATTATAGACTAATATTATCATAATAGTTTTCAAATCTATAGATTCTGTTGGTTGTAAGCCACTATATCTGGCTCTGTCATGCTTATCAAGAGGGATTGGTTGGAAAATTTTTTGAGGTGTTCTCAGTTTAGGAGAAAATGTCGAACTGAGCCTTAAGAAAGAAAAGAACAAGGCAGTGTCAAGGACCTCATCAGTCAAAGCTTGCAGACATTTTCTTTAGAACCCCATCCTAAACATGACAGCACCACCCACTTCCAGTCTCTTTGTTTTTCTGTTGAAATTTCAAATTCTGGAAGAGAGAATTGTGTTGGCTCAGTTCGAATCAAGTATCTATTCCATTGGATTGATTAGCTGTAGCCAGTGGCCCAGACCACACTGTGCACACGTGACCACTAGGGGGTGACCACATTTCGTCTTCAGTGTTCTTTAACCCTTGACTCTTCAAGGCATGTGTGTTTACACCAGCCATTCCCCCTTGGAGACAACCCACAGTCTCTACAGTTACTGCATTGAGAGTCAGCATCGTGGGACTACTGTTCTCTGAGACCAGGATCACTTGGTGATTTTTATTTCTTTGCTAGTTATGTTGTAGTCTTGTCTTGAATATCTGTAAAGATGAATAATAGTAAGAGAAAAAGAAAAGTCATGGGAGTAAATTATGTATTTCATATATATGCATATATATATATCTCCATGCACTTAGGGAATACAGTTGTCTCCCCTTATCCATGGGGGATATGTTCCAAGACTCCCACTGCATGCCTGAAACTGCAGGTCATACCTTGGTGAAAGATAGTCCATGTTTGTGCCTAACCACCAGGGCTCCTTTCTTTTCTTATTTTCTTTCTTTTTTTTTGCGGTGCGCGGGCCTCTCACCGTTGTGGCCTCTTCCATTGCGGAGCACAGGCTCCGGACGCGCAGGCTCAGCGGCCATGGCTCACGGGCCCAGCCGCTCCGCGGCACGTGGGATCTTCCCAGACCGGGGCACGATCCCGCGCCCCCTGAATCGGCAGGCGGACTCTCAACCGCTGCGCCACCAGGGAAGCCCCAACGGCTCCTTTCTTCATAAGCTCATTGAACAAATGTCCAGCTCTCTTTGCCATGTGAAAAATATCCTCAATGCATTATCCAGCCACATGGTTACTAACAACTTTTTCTGCAGAGAATGTCTTCTAGTGAACATTCATGTGCACTACTTGGGTCCTTAAATCTCTTTGTAATATTTCTTTCTTTTTTAAAAAATTAATTAACTTTTGGCTGTGTTGGGTTTTCTTTGCTGCGCGCGGGCTTTCTCTAGTTGCGGTGAGCGGGGGCTACTCTTCGTTGCAGTGCGCGGGCTTCCCATTGTGGTGGCTTCTCTTGTTGCGGAGCATGGGCTCTAGGCACGTGGGCTTCAGTAGTTGCGGCACGCGGGCTCAGTAGTTGTGGCACACGGGTTTAGCTGCTCCGCGGCATGTGGGGTCTTCCCGGACCAGGGCTCAAACCCGTGTCCCCTGCATTGGCAGGTGGATTCTTAACCACTGCGCCACCAGGGAAGTCCCTCTTTGTAATATTTCTAATCAAATATTAGGTAACTTACATAAATTCTGATTCCAATCCATTGTTCCTTCCAGGTAAAGTGGAGGATCTCAAGTGACTCCTCAGAGTTTTGTACACAGAAATTATTTGCCTTGTCCATTGTTCTCAGTATTATTTCTGAGATGTGGTGTAATCTTAAAGTACGATTTTGGCTTGTGGCAGCCTATTGCTGGAGTCGTGCTCCTGATGATGTGAACAAGCTCTTGCAACTTACTCATGCCTTTGGGGCTCTTTCAGGCCTGATTGCATAAACCACTTCTACTTAATTATGGAAGGCTGCTGAGTAACCCTGACTTTACAGCTAAGTTGATCTGATAGCACCTAGTTTATGATGGCAGCCTGGGATGAATGGCTGGTCCTCTGATGTCCCATCCAACATTGGAGCCAAGTATCAAACCAAAAGATCATACTTGTTGAAGGGTGCTTGGCCTTCATTAATTCTAAACTCCAAGTGCCTCTTCTAGATTCTTCCATCAGGGCTTGCCATAAACTTCATACGTCATCCAGGCCTAAAGGGCAGAACCATTTTACTGGAACCTGTGCCAGCTAGAGACCTCTCTTTGGTTTTATACCTGCCTCAAATTTGATAGCCTCTTAAAGGACACAGTTAAAAGGCTAAGAGCAGAATATCCAAAATCCGAGACCTCATCTGTCACTGTGACTCCTTGGCAAGACTAATTCATTCTGGAGGAACTATCCCATGTCAGCTTTGCTTCTCAGAGTGTGACTTAGGAACTAGCAATATTTCACTTAGGAACTTGTTAGAAATGCAGATATCAGAACCCATTCCAGGCCTACTGCATCAGAATCTGTATTTTAATAATATGCTCAGGTGATTTGTACACAGTAAGACAAGCGCTGCCTTAGATAATTGGACCACAGGGAGTTCATGGAAGTAGGAGCCTCCTTGTTTCCCAGGGATTTATCTCTACTCCTGCTTCCTGCTCTGGGATCTTATCAGCATGGTACCATTCACGTAATGGATGTATGTGGTGCTCCTGTGGGAAGGTCAGAGAAATACTGCTCTCCTTCAGGTAATCGACAGTTGCTTTTCATGGTTCCTGTGTGTGAGGATGGAGAAATATTTTGCCATAAAAATACTGGGAGCTCTGTGAATTTGCTTCACTTAGCAAACCACACCTAGGGTTGATTGTCGCTGACTTGAAGTCACCCTCTGATTGTGTTTGTTATAATCATAGCAGTAATTTTTATTGAGGCCAGTTAGTAGTTTTCTGTAGCATAGTTACTGAATTGGAACACAGTGATCCAAGATCCAAAGGAATTGGTTTTAACATAGATCTGCAGCAATATCACCCCAAAGTTTGGGCGTTCGTCTTTTGGCAAGGTACAGCCATTGAGTTAAAAGTCCTTTTTGGTAAGTCTTAAAGGAGAGTTCACAGTACAGTCTGGTGAAGGTAAAACTGAGTCTTTCCTCAACAGTATCTGGTTTCTTCATGCAAAAGGCTCTGGTCTGTGATCTGGGAGTTAGGCTAGAAGCTCTGTTCCGTAGCTGGTGGCTCACATAGGCCTTTGTAAGTTAACACTGGAAAAGTTTTATTATAACATTAATAAAGACCTTGGGGGTGTGTTATGATTTTATTTCTAGGGATCTCTTGATTAATTAATCAATACCCAGGATTCTATGTACGTCAGACTGTTCCATATGCCCTCATGACTACTCCAGCTTCATTGCTTATTATCATGCTCCTCCCCCCCGCAACTTTGTTTCTCGAATAGCCATCCTGGTCTCCTATCACTTCCACTGGGATAGGGTTCACATTAGGCTTACCCACTAACATCCCTGACCTAGAAGTAATAGCTAGTCAAGCACTATTGAAAATGTGGATACTTGTCATAATACTATCTTCCCAATTGCAAAGGAGGTAGTGGAGAACATTATAGATTGATATTAAATAATATACATCATACCTTCCCTGAATTTATTATTTACCATCAATATTACCTTCATATTTATTTTTAGAGGCAGCATTGTCAAATTAAAGATATCCTTTACTTTAAAAAGTGGCAATTTATTTGTTATTGTAATAAATTACTTTAGTAGAATGTGTTTTTTCTTTAAATGAACTATTTTCTCTAAAATGTTTGACACTTTTCTTTTGGAGTTCACACTATGATATCTCATTTGCTTCTCTGGTTAATTTTCACTGTATTGAAGCAACACTGTGATATAAAGAAGGAAAAGCATTAGGGTCCAAAGAACAAAGCACCAGGTCTTAGCTGTGTCTCCTACTGGCTCAGGGACCTTGTAAGAATTCTAAACCTCTCTCTACCTCAGTTTTTTTAATTGAAGAAGATATTCTGCCTACCCGATAGGATTATTGCTTTTATTACTTAAGATTAATACAAAAATAAAATTTAAGTCTTATATATGTCAGTAAATCTTTATTGAGCACATACTGTAGGCCAAGCTCAGTCCTAGTCACCTAAAATTAATGTGAAGCACTTTACAATAAGCTTTTCTAATATTAAGCCTTTAAATTCTGAGAAAGCTTAATTAAATTTGGCAAAAATCTAAGAAACATAATGACTTTGAAGATAGTTACTATACATAAATGTATATGAATTTCTGTTTTGACTTGTGAGAGGAGTAGCAGAAACTGTGGCAAATAGGCCTTTTTCTCCTTGCTTTCGCATATTTTATTAGGAAATTAAATAATTTTAGTTTAAAATAGTTGAGATGTTTTTTGGGATGAAGATAAACTCCAAAATGGAAGAGACCACCGATTGAATAAACATGTACTGAATGCTTGCTATATTCCTAGATATTTTGTAGACACAATCACATTATTTGTGCTTTTCCTGCCTTCCAGAAGCTCTCATCAGAAAGTTCCTCTACCATCAGTGAACATTGTTAGACATTTTATGCTTGTTTCTCAAAGTGTGATGTACAGACCAGCAACATGTGTGTCACCCGAAAGCTTATTAGAAATGCAAAATCTCAAGCCCTAACTCATATTTTCTGAATTGGAATCCTCATTTTACTAAGAGCACCAGGAGATCCATAGGCACATTGAAGTTTGAGAAGCATTGTTCTGGATCACAAATACAGTCTTAGGCTCAAATCTTAAAACGTTTCCAAGTAATTTGGTATGTTTGTTTCTATACCTCCGCAAACTCCCCCCTCTTCTTCTTTTACATATTGGTTTTTTTTTTTTAAGATGTTGGGGGTAGGAGTTCATTAATTAATTAATTAATTAATTTTTGCCGTGTTGGGTCTTCGTTTCTGTGCGAGGGCTTTCTCTAGTTGTGGCAAGCGGGGGCCACTCTTCATCGCGGTGCATGGGCCTCTCACTATCGCGGCCTCTCTTGTTGCGGAGCACAGGCTCCAGACGCGCCGGCTCAGTAGTTGTGGCTCATGGGCCTAGTTGCTCCGCGGCATGTGGGATCCTCCCAGACCAGGGCTCGAACCCATGTCCCCTGCATTGGCAGGCAGATTCTCAACCACTGCGCCACCAGGGAAGCGCTATATATTGGGTTTTTTTTCAACTTTTCCTTTGTCAGAACAAGGGAGAACTACCAATAGCTAGTGATAGTAGTAGTAATAATAGTAGTAGCTAGTAATAACTACCCACTCTGATTTTTTTTTTTCTTCTTCCAACTAAGATCCTAAAATGTCCAGTTTCCTATCCGTACATAGTTACCTGGGTGACCAAGTAACTCCTTTTTTCTCTCCTTGTTAAACTAACCACTGGGCTCCTTTCAATTCCCAACCCTACTGTGCTCCTTCAGGATGGGTTGGTCTTTCCCAATGAATCACTTTTTAACAGAACCCTGCAATGTACAGTTTGCCTCTCTATTCAAGCACAACTGCTTCTCAAGTAGACATTGACCTCCTTTCCCCCCCACACTGTACCTTTTAAATATATTTGATAAAGCTTAACATAGCAAAATAATGTAAACTATGTTATGTTTAAACCCACTGGGTTCTTTTTAGGGGCCTTTCCAGAGACCCTCCAATAATACTATATAGTAAGTTGCAAGCTCAGTTATTTGTTAGAGTAACTTTAATACCAGCTTGCCATGTCTATGGAGGGGAAATAATTCAAAAATTTCTAAGACTAGCTACCTCCTGGTCTTGGTATCTTTGAAACAAGGCAAGACAAAGCCCGTATGTAATCTGCCCACTTAAGGCCATCTTTGAGTTAAGTGAAGACAAGCAAACAAACAAACCCAATATGGTGGCTTTAAAAATAAACCCTAAGTAGGAGGAATGAGATGCCTTTTACTTAGTTCTGAGTATGAGGAAGAAGGTGAGTAACTTGGAATGTGGCGTTAAATTTTGAACTCAAAGAGTAAATTCTGGAGAAGCAAGCAAAGATGATTCTGTTTATTGTAGTGAACAGAGAAACAGGTGAGGGTTGGGAAGCATGGTTGATGGATTCTCTTATGTGCTACCTGGAGTGATTCTCTGTGTTCAGGCTGTATTCCTGCAGAAGGAAATCTGTGACTGATACGGCGGCTGAGGAGTTGAAGATTGCATAGGGTGTATCTGAGAAGCAAAAATATCCAAACCGAGCTTTGGTTCAGGCTTGATATCCTTATTTAGCACTGAGTGTTCCACGGGATGGCTTATTTTTGAGGTAAGAGGTTTAATTTAACCCTTACCTGTATCATTGGGAAATCTGTTATCTCTATTTCTCCTTAGTACAGCAGACATTATACATCAGACTAAACTAGTCTTCTGTATTCCTTCAGGTCCCGTTTCTTATCTTTGATTTTGTCCCCACTGAAGGAACCTAATAGGTTAATACTATTCTACCAAATAATGCCGCCAGAAAGTATTTGCCGAGCAACTACCATGTGTAACATTTTAACACTGGGCATTCAGAGAGTTTCTTTGGGAATGTTTACATTATAGCTAAAGAGATAGGTCTATAAAACAATGTACAAGATAGTGTGCCCAGAGAAATTGCATTATACACACATTTAATTCCACTCTAAGTTTTTCAGTGGAGGGAGGGCCATGAGGAGGGAAATACATATAACAAATTAAATAATTCCATTCATGGAGAGCATATGACCCAATGAGAACATACAGTAAGAGAAATGGGCCTGTTGTTCCAAGTTTCCATATTTCTATTATGATGGTTTTCTCAGTGTGAAACGTCTCCTTGAGCTGAGTTTGATAACGAACTAAGATTCTTTCTTTTATCGGTGATTTAAGAGTTTTAAAAAGGTTATTTAGACTATACTATACTTGATTTTCACTTTACCCCCTGACAATCCTGTAAGGTTTTCCCTCCTAATGCCAAAATGTCCCTTGCTATGGGAGATTAGAAGGGTGAAGTGGTTCCCTCCTGGAAGTTGGGACAATTTGAGTTGGGTCTTAAAAGAAATATAGACTGAAATGTCACAAAAGAAAATCTGGGGTGTATTGAATGAATAAATGGATATATAAATGAGTTAACACCTGTGGCTAAATTAGACTCAAATTATTTTTGCTTTTAAAAGTATTTCAGTTTAAATAATGAGTGTTCATAAAAACCATTTAAATAGTTTTCCGGGTACTTCAACTTTTCTATTTATTCCAAATAAGCATATTTTAAAGTTGTTTTAGTGCCATTGTTACCGAGTCTAAGTTCATACTGCTCGCTGCACAACAGGCCAATAATCGAGAGATGAGTTTTGGGGGCAAGGAATAACGACTTTATAAGGAAAGCCAGCAAACTGAGAAGATGGTGAGCTCGTGCCCCCCCCACCAAGAACCATCTTGCCTGCGTTAGAATTCAGTCTTCTTTTATACTAAAAGGGGAGGGAGTAAAGTCAAACACTTCCTGGTTCCCATCAGCCTCCGGAGGGGATGTGTTCATTTCTTTCTCCCAGGAGTCATTCACAGGTGAGCCTGGTCGGGATGTTTCCTGTGAGCTAAACAAAGGTATTTTAGCTTAATGCTCATTACCTGGGAAGCAGGGTTCCCAGAGATGGGCCATTATGTATAATTTAAACTTACAGGGAACATCCCTTTAGTGATTAACTTATATCAATATTAGAATACAAAAGGTTCTTCCCTATTACAGTATCATATATGGCATCCTATAGTCTAAGGGAACCAAGTCCCTATCCTCCTCTTTCCTTTCTAAATAAGATGTTTTAGGAATGTTTTAGCACAACCTAATTGCTCTGGGAGAACAGATATGTAGCTACAGATACAAAAATAGTTGCTATTACTGTTACCAGTTTAGTTGTGTTTGAGCAGAAAAACAGAAAAATTAGGAGCAGGAATGTGAATGAGATTTACTTTTCAATGTACATGTTTAAGTATATCTGGAAATTTGTACCACATGCACATGTGAATTATTACTATTTTTTTAACATCTTTATTGGAATATAATTGCTTTACAATGTTGTGTTAGTTTCTGCTGTATCACAAAGTGAATCAGCCATACATATACATATATCCCCATATCTCCTCCCTCTTGCGTCTCCCTCCCACCCTCCCTATTCCACCCCTCTAGGTGGTCACAAAGCACCCAGCTGATCTCCCTATGCTATGCGGCTGCTTCCCACTAGCTAGCTATTTTACATTTGGTAGTGTATATATGTCCATGCCCATGTGAATTATTAAAAGAAAAAGTGGGGGGGGATCACCTAAGCTGGAGATAACATAGCACTTTTACATACTCATATGCTCTGTATGGTTACTTAAATTCCAAATGAATAATACAGACCATGATTATTTGGTAAGGAATTATTATTATTATTATTAGAGATGGTAGGTGTTAATCAGAACATTTATTTTTACACAAGTTTGAAGAATCGGAACGGAGACACATTGGAGTGTGGAAGTTTCAGAATAAAATGCTCCACTAGGATAATGGATGGAAACAGAATAAAATGGGTGAATTGGAGAGATATGTACCAGGATGAGTCATCAGGCACTTTGCTTGATGATGGAGAGAAGAAACTTCAAGCTTTCAGGTGTGGACCCTGAGCAAAATGAGAGTGCCACTGAGAAATAAGAAATTTCAGAGTTAGTTCTAGGGGAACGGTAATGATTTGGGATTTTAAATAAAATAGGCAGATTGTGGGCTAGGATATTTAAGTAGCATTTCCTCAGGATTTTGTTTGCTGGGTTTTTTTTTTTTTTTTTTTAACTTCCAATCTTTATCAAGCCTTTTTAGGCCCTAGGTTTAATTATTTAGCCTGGTTAGGTATTAGTTAAGCAATATGGTAATAAACTAATTATGAATAAATGTTCATTGACTGTTGGTCTTATTACCCAATTTGCGTTTTAAATCAAGGCTTCAATCTTTAGCACAATAGTAATAAATATATATGCTTGAAGAAAAGATGGATACACGTTTAACTTATCTTACAATCTGTCTAGATCTAGCCTGGAGAGAAATCACTAAATGTACAAATTGCTTCACTCAAGGAAACATGGTCAAAACTTTCTTCTTTGTTTCCTTTGCTTTTTTGCTCTACAAGGTGTGCACTATAGGGCATATAACCTAGTTTTATATTGTAGAACCAATGTCCAGCTGCCCTGAATTTTTCACTTTTCCTGAAACGTGCTGTGTCCCTTCATTACTCCTTGCCTTTGCACATACTGTCTGGACTAATATTTCACTACTCACTGTAACTTCTTACCTTTTCAAACTTCTCTGCTTTCAAGATTCGGTTCAAATGTCCCTGTGGGACTTTTCCTCACTGTATTCATTTCTGCAGCAGATTACCATAAACTGAGCAGCTTAACATAACAGAAATTTATTTTCTCACAATTTCGGAGGCCAGAAGTCCAAATTCACAGTGTCAACAGGGCAGTACTCTAGAGCAGTGGTCACCAAGCTTTTTGGCATCAGGGACTGGTTTCGTGGAAGACAATTTTTCCATGGACCGGGGCGTGGGAGGAGTGGGGGGAAGGGCGTGGTTCAGGCGGTAAAGCAGCGATGGGGAGCGACGGGGAGCAATGGGGAGCGACGGGGAGCGATGGGGAGCGGTGGGGAGTGACGGGGAGCGACGGGGAGTGACGGGGAGCCATGGGGAGCCATGGGGAGCGATGGGGAGTGACGGGGAGCAATGGGGAGCGGTGGGGAGTGGTGGGGAGCGACGCGGAGTGGTGGGGAGCGACGGGGAGCCATGGGGAATGACAGGGAGCCATGGAACAGCGGGGAGCCATGGGGAGCGATGGGCAGTGGTGGGGAGCGATGGGGAGCTATGGGGAGCAATGGGGAGCAGAGATGAAGCTTTGCTCACTCGTCCACTGCTCACCACCTGCTGTGCAGCCTGGTTCTTAACAGGCCACGGACCAGCAGTCTGTGGCCTGGAGGTTAGGGACCCTTGCTCTAGAGAGATTCCATTTCTTGCCTGTTCCAGCTTCTGGTGGTTCCAGGTGCTTCTTGGCTTGTAACTGCATAACTCTCATCTCTGCCTCCTTGTCACATGTCCTCTGTGTTGGCGTCTTCGCCTCTTCTGTCTCTTATAAGTCATCGCATTTAGGGCCACCTGAGTAATCCAGGATGTTCTTCAAAGACCCCTTTTTTTCAAATAAGGTCACCTTCACAGGTTCTGGGTGGCCATATCTTTAGAGAGGCCACTATTCAACCCACACAGTTTGTTCATTCATTCATTGATTCATTCATGCAGTGTGTATTGAGTACCTAACAATCAGTTCCTCCTGTTATCCCATGTGGCTTGGTTCATCTCTCTGTTTTAGCACTTACATCACTTACATTACATTAAATTTATATATTTACTTCTGCCCCACTAGGTTGGGAAGTTCCTTGATGGATAATATTTGATTTATCTTTTCTCATTCCTTGAAAATTGAAAGCTCTGGTTCATTGTCATTGTCTCCAGACACTACTTCTTGGTGATCATAATTTTTGATGATTTAAATAACTGCCAATATGCTAACCTTTTGGCTACTGAGTGTCCTTTCTTCTAATGATCTTGTCTTCTGTGTTCTCTCAACCATTTACTCCATGGACATAGACCTGGTCCTTATTACAAATAACTGTGACTGCTCCAAAATCTCAGTTTCTGTCATAGCATCTCTTATGATCACCACCTACTATTTTTGCCAGATGCTTCTTTTGAGAACTACTTCTTACCAATTCCTTGACGTCATGCAGCCTACCCTGCTTTCACTGTTGCTCTCAGTCCTCATAATTCTCCTTATCTAAGCAGATTTACTGCCAGTCATTCTCTTGTATCCTCTTCTTTTGCTTTGTCATATTCCCTTTCTTTTTTGCACCATTATGTTTTTTTTCTTCTTTTCTTGGTCCCATCAGTATACTAATAAGCTCTTATTTCTCCCATTAAAACAAAGTATCTTTGTGAAGAGATTTATTTTCCCCTTCTGCTGCTCCACTTTTTTTCCCTTTTATAGAATGTCTTTAAAAGGACTGCCTACATCTGCTTTCTTCATTTCTCTCCATTCTGCTCTCATTTGAATCTACTGCAACAGACTTTCACCTGTGCCACTTCAACGAAACACTTCTTATCAACGTCCCCAATGATCTCCACATTGTTAAGTGCATTTTTCAATCCAATTTTCTGTCTTCATCTTAAATGACTTGTCAGCAGCATATGACAGGATGATCACTTCCTTCTCTTTGGAATTTATTTGTTCACTTGACTTCCAGGATAGCACATTTTCTTGTTTTTTTTCTTCCCTTCCTGACCGGCTGCCCTTTGTCTTCTTTGCTGGTTCCTCCTCATCTGCTCCCGTGGGATCTCTAAATTGCACCAAGGTTCAGTCCTTAGTTCTCCTCCGCTTTTCACCTCTACTCACTTCTTTTTTGTTTTTTTTTTTTTTTGCGGTACGCGGGCCTCTCACTGTTGCGGCCTCTCCCGTTGCGGAGCACAGGCTCCGGACGCGCAGGCTCAGCGGCCATGGCTCACGGGCCCAGCCGCTCCGCGGCATGTGGGATCTTCCCAGACCGGGGCACGAACCTGTGTCCCCTGCATCGGCAGGCGGACTCTCAACCACTGCGCCACCGGAGAAGCCCTCTACTCACTTTTTAAGGTGATCTCACCAAATACTGTGACTTTAAATATCGAAATTGCTCTCTTCATCCTGAACCTCTGTCCTGAACTGCTCACTCATGTATCCAAGTGAATCCTTGACATCTCCACTTGGACTTCTAAGACGTATCTCACACTCTGAGTTGAGCTCCTGATCTTATTCCCCAAAGTGGCTTCTCTGAAAATTTTCCCTGTCCCAGGTAATGGAAATTCTGTTCTGGAGTCACCGTTGATTCTGATCTTTCTCTCATATCCCTACCTAAACAGAACATATACTATTGGCTCTAAGTCAAAATATATCTATAATTTGACTACATCTTATCCCTTCCACTGCTACTGGACTAGTCCAAGCCACCGTTGTTTTTTTATCTAGAGTCATATACTGTGCTCACTGCTGTACCTCTTTCTGTCCTTCGACCCGTGCAGTCTGTTCTTGATACAGCAGCCTGGGGGAGGGTGGGGGGTGGCTGTTAGGTGTGTGATTATGTTCCTCCTCTGCTCAGTTCCCTCCCACAGCTCCCATTTCCTTGGGGGGAAAGCACCTTACAAGGCTCCACTTAATCCGGGCATCTCTCTGATGTCATCTGTAACTTTGTTCCTGTGTTCTCACTTTGTTCTGGCAACAGTGGCCTCCTGGCTTTTCCTCCAGCACATTAGCTGCTACTTCAGGGCTTTGATATTTGCTCTTTTCTCTACCTGGAATACTTTTCCCCAAGGTAGCTTGCAAAGCTTTGCATTCTACTCTAATGTCTTTTCTGTCTTCTTCATTTAAAATTGTGTCCCGGGCTTCCCTGGTGGCTCAGTGGTTGAGAGTCCGCCTGCCGATGCAGGGGACACGGGTTCGTGCCCCGGTCCGGGAAGATCCCACATGCCGCGGAGCGGCTAGGCCCGTGAACTATGGCCGCTGAGCCAGTGCGTCCGGAGCCTGTGCTCTGCAATGGGAGAGGCCACAACAGTGAGAGGCCCACGTACCACAAAAATAAATAAATAAATAAATAAATTAAAAAAATAAAATAAAATTGTGTCCCAGCACTCCCTTCCAAAATGGGGAAACAAAGAAACACTGGTAAAGAATGACTCTTGTAATCTTTTATAGCTAAATCTAAATGGAGAATAATGATGTGACTGGGAAATGCAGCATTAGTATTAAGAACCAATTGTTAAAACAAAATTGCATTCTGTAAAGGAATAAAAGTACAAACTTAAAACTAAAATTACAAACTATATCAGCATATCTGTTCTAAGAATACTTAGTAATTGCAATATTCTTGAAGTTGGGTCTTCTGATTCTAAATTTCCTTATTAACCAATTTTCTTCCTCCTTTACTTTCCCCTTCTCTTACATACTTACTGCTCTTCTGCTTATTTTCTTCATACACACACACACACACACACACACACACATGAATAAACAATTAGTATATTCTTTCTGTCCTCTAGGTTGTTTTTTTTAAAAGATATTTAAAACCAATAATGGCCCTTTATGGAACAATGTTTGTTATAACTACTGAGAAAGATGTATGGCCGTTTATAATTATACCTTACAGTTTTACACATAGACCTAGCTTTGAGTCACTTTTAATTGTATTTCTGTCCAAACAAATCTGATTTAAAATCTTTCTGTAGGTTATTATGTGTCAGATATCTTACTGAAGTCAGATATAGTTTATGCTTCTGATTTTTTTTTTTCAACGGCAAACCCTCTACGATAAAGAAAAAAAAATCAAATTAGTCTGGCCTGGCAACTTCGTTAGTTCCTGCTATGTTCTCTGAATAATGGCTCATTATTTCTCTACTTGTTCTAATTCCTTTAGAAAGGATGACACAATAATTTTTTTAGTTGTTTTAAATATTTCTTTCTCCCCTTCATGCTCCAAATTCGTGTATTTATTGCATTTAGCTTGATTTTTATAATTGCAGGATACACTCGTCTCCTAACCATGCACACATTAATCACACAAACTAGTTCATAAATATCAATACCATTCTTCATTAAGTAGCATATATTTAAGCACAGTGTTGAAGAGTTGACGGTAAAAAGCTGGAAATGTTACTCTGTCAGGGAGGCAGGGCAACCATTTTGGAACCACATTTGATGATATCAGTGGCGGCAATAATTTTAGAGATAAATTTAATCTATAAAGTAGAAATGGGAATAAGTTATTTCTGCCATTTCCCCCAATTTTTATTTTAATATGAAAGTTTATTCCCCTGCCTGATATTCTCCAGGGGACTTTTTTTTTTTCTGTGCAGAGTTAACAGATTTTTATTGTTTTTGCCTATTTAGAAGAATCCAGTTTTCAACTCAACTCTACATGTTTCCATATATTTCCACTAAGAGTTCTAGTTGTAGGGTGACCAGCAATCAGTTTGCCCAGGGCTGTCCCAGTTTTAGCAATGAAATACCCACATCCCGAGAAATCTCTTAGTTCCAAGCAAACCAAGATTGTTGTTTACTGTAGTTCTGGGTACTAACATGTGCTATAGAAACCTGGGAGTAGAGGAAAGCAGACTACTATTAGCACTTAGTTCTTAGATATAAACTTTTGTTCTTTTAAAAGCATGCTTATGGTAGGAAACTTGCTAAATAAATGATGAAACATACAAAAAAGCATAAAAGTCACTCATAATCCTACTAATTAGAGGTAAGATTCGGAACACTTTGGTGACTTCTCCATCTTTACATATTTTCTGGCATTGTTTAGATCCCACTATATTTTACATTGTTCTCTTTGTTTTTATTATAACACAAGCATTTGTTTTGATGTTAACATTTCTTTGTAAACATAATAGTTGATGATTGTATAATATTCCACTGGAACATTTTTGTATGTTTTTTTTTCCCATTTAAGAAAAATTTTTATTATAATTGATTTACAATCCTGTGTTAGTTTCTGCTGAACAGCAAAGTGTATCAGTTATACATATACATATATCCACTCTTTTTTAGATTCTTTTCCCATGTAGTTCATTACAGAGTATCTCCAATGGCTTTTTTTTTTTTTTTTTTCAGTATGTGGGCCTCTCACTGTTGGGGCCTCTCCCGTTGCAGAGCACAGGCTCCGGACGCGCAGGCTCAGTGGCCATGGCTCATGGGCCCAGCCGCTCCGCGGCATGTGGGATCTTCCCGGACTGGGGCACAAACCCACGTCCTCTGCATCGGCAGGCGGACTCTCAACCACTGCGCCACCAGGGAAGCCCCAAGTGCTGTTTCCTTTTAATGCTCCCTCACACCCGCCTGTGCCAGTTTTATCTTGGCTACTTCCTTTTCATTGTTGAGATACCTATCTAAAATCCCTTTTTTTGTTTACTTCATGGTACTTATCACCTTTTAAAAATGATTTTTTATTTACTGTTTTACTTTCTGTTGCCCCCCAGGAGTTGTAAGTTGCACGTCTTGTTGACTAACTAACTGACTGAACAAATAAAGGAGAAAAAAGAGCCTCTTGCCTGTGCACAGAGGGGACTGAGTGCACAGAGGTGAGAGGTGGAATGCACCCTGACTGATGGTTTGTAGAAGAAGTGAGAGATGAGGCTGCACCATGGCTGGGATGGAAACTGAGGGCAGGGCTGCCCAGGGAGATGAAACAGCAGAAACAGAGGTTAAGGAATCTCAGAGAGCATCATGTTTTTAAACATGACAGTAAAATAATCATATTTGTGCTTTAAAGAATAACTCCTAGGAGGGTTGAGGGTGAGTGGGGAACAGTGTAGTAGTAGGAGAGTCAATGAGGAAGCTGCTTCAGTAATTCAGGTGATTGACGTTAAGGGGCGGGACTCAGGGAGTTCCAGAGGAAATGAAGAGAAATGGGACCAAAGATGAGTCATGGGGGGTAGAGGTGGGTCGTCATGGGCACTGCTAAACTACAGGCTGCAGGGGAGGTGGGCGGTGGTCTGACTGGTAATTCTCTGGTCGCTGGATGCCTGTTATTATCCAAGAATGGGAAGAGAGAGTATCAGGTATAATCAGATCAGGTTTGGTGTGGTTGAATGCGATGTATCAGTGAATTACTCCAAGTGGAGATGTTCAATAAATAATACGTGTTTGGGTCTTTGGGAGACAAAAATCTGAGTCCTGATCAAGGAAGTGAACGTGAAACAAGAGAGGGTGAGAAAAGGGAAAGGAGGAGAAAGTCGAGGCTAAAATCCAGATAAGAGAAGGAGACACACCTTGATTTTTTCTCTTCACTCTCTAAATACTTCTTAGTCACTTGTGCTGTATCTTCCTCATCCAAGATGTCCGGAAAATTAAGCTTTTACCACTTTGCCCTCTGCAGTTGTTCCATCACTTCTTTTTGCCTTTGGTTTGCAGTTGCTTTGATTTTTTTTAAAAAAACACCTCCTGCCTCACTTCTGCTGAGCCATGCAAATCACAGTGCGATGGAAAGGAGTGTGTTTTCCGTTTCGTGCTCTCTGTTTGGTGGCCTTGTACTTCTGCTAGGCTTGTCTGGCACAGTGACTCTCCTGCCACCTTTCTACTCCAGGCAGCTGTCCTCAGAGCAGCCTAACCTCAGCTCTTTAGGTGGATGGTTGCTAACACCTCAGTCTAAAGACAGACATATCGGGTCACCTTCTATTACATTAGGCTGTTATCGTTTTCTCTGTAAAAGTCGCCACTGTCCAATATTTTCCACCTTGTTTGTATTTGTTTCTTTACTGTCTGGCTCTGTTTGTGGGAAGTGTACTCCATGAGAGCAGTCACTGGTTCTATATCCTGGACTCTTCTTGTGTTTCATTTGTGCTTCATACTTTCTCTTCCATAAACTCTTAGCCAGACTCTTGGATCATGCTCTCATTTCCCTTTCATTCTTTGCTTACACATAGGCTTCTCGGACAAGCTTTCTGTCTCTCCTGTATCAAATAGACCCCACTTCCACGCTTACCACCATTTATACCCTGATTTTTCTTAACAGCACTGACAGTTTTTTAACGTGTTTATTGTCTGTATCTCGCCATTAGAATGTAAGTCCTCAAAGGTAAGGACTTTGTTTTCTTCACTGCTATGTCCTTAGAAATCTTAGGATGGTTCCTGGCACATAGAATTTACTGAATATTTGATGAGTAAATGACCGAATGGATAGAAGTAGAGAAGTCTCTTTTGCCAGGCAGGAGAGTTAAGAGCCTTGGTCAGCCAGTCTGACCCTCTGATTCTTCCTGCTGGTGAATCCACCTTTTTTCTTGTGATCAGTTTGTGATCCATTGGACACACATGAGTGGGAATTGAGGAAGATTCTCAGGCAAAGAGAAATACCTAAGATTATATAGCAGCAGACCTAAAAACAAGTAGAATCCTAATTGGATGATCACTCTTGCCACTGAGACGTTTGAATACAAATGAGTTGAACATCGTTTCAACAGCCATGGAAGTTCAAGGCCCTTCCCCAAATTTCTGTAAACCTGCATGCTGGTAGTGGGGGTCTTATGGTCCTCTCCCTTCTGGACTTTTAACTCCCTATGTGTACTGTGTGCTGTGCCACATCAGCCCAGATGTGAAACTCAACTGTTTGTTCAAGTTTCACAAAATAAAAACTAAAGCAACCAATCACTGCTACTCTAAGTCAGTTACAACTCTTTCTTGCTATTTCCATCTTCCAACATTTTGTTAACCATTCTTATCTTTTCCTATTCTTTGCCCTTTACACTTTTTTGTTTCACTTGTCATTTTCATGGAGTTTTGGTGGGGGAATTCATCTCCTGTAGCTTCTTTTTAAAAAAGAGATAATAATTTTCTGGATAATCTTACCTTCTCCAATATAGTCTTTTGATGAAATCTCTGATAACACCAAGGTTCTAAGCAGTTTAAAAGTACTGATATATTATTTTATTTAGCTTTCTCTTAGTAAAATAGGATTTGTGTGTTTCTGTTATGTGACATGGACTTTGTATAGTTTCCCTGATTTAACCATTCACAGCAACTCCATTAGGCATATATCCTATTACTCCTATTTTATAGAAGAGGAAATTGAGGACCAGAGAAGTGAATTTCTTTGCCTGAGATTGGAGAGTAAATAAGCAGCATATTTAAGTCAAAGCTTCTGATTCCTGGGCTTCGCTGGTGGCGCAGTGGTTGGGAGTCCGCCTGCCGATGCAGGGGATGTGGGTTTGTGCCCCGGTCTGGGAGGATCCCACATGCCGCGGAGCGGCTGGGCCCGTGAGCCATGGCCGCTGAGCCTGTGCGTCCGGAGCCTGTGCTCCGCAACGGGAGAGGCCACAACAGTGAGAGGACCGCGTACCGCACAAAAAAAAAAAAAAAAAGCTTCTGATTCCCAAGTCCGTACTCTTTCACTATATGCCATTTTTTTCCCTTTGAAATAAATGTGTTACTCTTTAAAGATGAGTAATTATTTTATTAATTTAAATAGAGATTCATAAAAGTAATTCTAAACAAAACAGTTGCATTTAAGATTGAGAAGAGAGTGAAAAATACAGCAATGCTTTTGATACCCCTCCAACCTCACCCTCTTTACTTAATGTTTAAGACCATTAATCTGCTCTCTTGTTTCTATGGGTTCTAGTAATGAGTTTCCCTGTTCTATTGCAGTGTAGTCTGCTTTCCCAATATTTTATCTTGATGTCTCTTGCTCATCCTATTAATAAGATACTGGGAGACATCACAAAATTGCATAAAATTCTGAAAGCCTGAAAGAGCTATGTGCCAGTAGGCTCTTTGAGTTTGTGGATAATATAGAGGCAAAGTAGTTAACAGAGAAATGAGTAAAATTTACTTCCATATGATGAAGTGGAAAACATTCTAAAACCAGAATGTTTGAGAAAGGCAAAAGATTTAAATCAAGTTATACAGAAAGAATGAATAAAATATTTTAAGCATATTTAAAATAAAAGTGCATAAATGTCAATATAAAATTTAAAATATAGTGGATTATCCATGGGTGACTTTTATTCATAACTTAGGTGATAAAACATGATGTTCTGATGTGCTTATTACATTGACTGCTATTTATTACAGCTATTATCCAAGTAAGAGCTTAAGTACTATTATAAAAGGAAAGTTTGCCCACTATAAGAAAAAAAAAAAAGAATGGCAAATCCTTTTGTCCCTTAATTCCCACTTCCCAGTCCCAAGCTTGACATAGTATTTTGTTATATACATTCTTGTATATACCAGTATGCATATACTTGATTTTGAAATATGTGTATACTTGTGCATAAGCACCCATATGTCAAAATGAAATTATGTTGTATGTGCTTTTCTGAAACTTTTCTGGTGTATGAAAAAAGGTTTAAAGTGAGATGAATACTGAAAATACTGAGAGTTTACTTAATTGGAAAAGACTATCACTCTCTTTAAGATATTTTTCAGTCTTAAAACTTATTCTGTGAGTCTAAAACAACATATATTTAAAGAAAGTAAATTTCTTAGACAATATCTTGAAGGAAAGAGATAGTAAAAATATAAGGTAAAGGATAAGTGACCTTTTCTTTCTTGTTATTAGATGTTTGGCATTTTTAAAGATTATTATCAGATGGTCAAGACACCTCATATTTTCAAAATGGAGAAAATCAGGCTTAAAAAGAGCTGACATACAAAAAGAATCAGGGCTTTAGCTAATGGCAAAACTCATTAGTTCAACAATAGGAATTAAATGCGAAAATACTAACGCAAAATTAGACTGCATTCGGAGAAGTGAAGTTGGTAACAAGGGAAGATGTTATTTCCTAATCATCTGTAACTGACAAAACATGTCTAGTAGAAAATGGTCTGTCCATGAAGCCACCTTGTTAGATGAACATTGGCATTTAGGGCTTACAAAAAGGAGAGCAGCCCTGATGGCATTCTAGTGGAAAACTATGCCACGTGAAAACAGATTGAAGGAATTCAGGGTGTTTAGTTTGTTAAATAAGTTTTGTTGGTATGACTACAGACAAAATAAGGACAATGGAATTTAGAGAAAAGCAGGTTTAAACTCAGTAGAAGGAGGATAAGAACCTTCACTTAATTGAGTGCCTACCCTGTGTCAGGTAACCTAAGGGATACGGTATGCATATAAGGTGGAATTGAGACTGAGTTTTCAAAAAGATGGAGTAATCACCAAAATACCATTCAGACAACTGACTGGAAAAAATATATTTAACTCATTACTTCATGTCTCACTGTAAAAGAAATGTAAAAAGTATAAAATATTAAGGAATTAAATGTAAAAAATTCTATGTAAATACACAATTTGTATAGAATTACAGCTGGTCCGTAAATTAGGCCCATTTTAAAGCTAAGGCAGCTGAGGATCTTGAAGGCTAAGTAATTTGCATTATAAGGTTAGAAAACATCAGGTTAACCCTGCTCTGACCCCAAAGCCCATATTCCAACTTCCATGATATGATCAATAACATAGCAATTAGCCCAATACAGAAGTATTATAGGTAACCCAGTAAGATGGTGTAAGAGCTTCCCGAGCCTCGAGGATTGAGACAAAATCTGGAGTACCATCCAAGCTGTTGAAGTGACTCCAGAAGAAGTAGGGGATTGTGTGAGCGATCTCTAGTATTCCCTACAAGTCTAAAACATTATTGTTTCAATGCTCAAATAAATAATGGTACGGTAAGTAGAACTTCTAAAGTACTTTATTATTAAAGTGAAACTCAAAAGCATGCAATGCTCAGAGCTATTAAAATGTACACACTACTCCCCACCGAACCTCACATGCAAACAAATTTCGGTTCAAAGTGATGACTGTCCCAATATATTTTATCAAGTTGCTTCAACTAGGTCTTTAGAAGTGATCAAAAAGTGTTCATATTTTAAGAGATGAAATAGTGAGATATTCATACTTTCATAGGCATTCTCACAAAAAGTCTCACTGTTTAAGAAATTATGCTACAATACATGTTCATGAAAGGTAGATGGTAGATGTGATTAATAACCTCATTTTAGAATCCCAGGAAAGTGATATTTTGAGACTGTGTATTTCATATTACATGAGGATAACATTAATATAACACTAAATGCTCAAAAAAAGCTTTGTGTTAAGATATTTCTTGCTCAGATTTCTTTATTCTCTTTCCTAAAGTAACATTTTAATTCAAAGCCATATTTAATTACACGGGAACACTTAAAATTAGTCATGATCTGTTTTAGTATATTCATGTATTTGCCTTACATTGAGCATATAGCCAAATAATATTCATTTAATAATGTATAAGTTATAAGAATTTCTAGTACTTGTATCAGCTATATCTAAAGAGGCTTGAGTACACAAGATTAACTCTGAATGTAAGATAAATTAATAATTTGGTTGCAGTATATATGATCCCATATGGTGATAAATGTTATTATCTAAATAAGCCAAGATTATGTTCATCGTTATCACTTGAAACATCACCATTCCTACAAAATTTCTGATGATATTTGAAGTATTTACTTCTTAAAATTATCCTCTGTTTACATTCTCTTTTATATATAAAGTCTGCTATATATACTTTTTTTTATTGTTACTTCTCCATGGTATTAAATATTCTTTGGAAAAATGATATTTGATAGCTACAGAAGATTACACATGTATTTTATTATAAAGTCATTCTCTTTCCAAGGCTGAATTATAAACACAGTACTTATAGCTATCATCTCTATTGTGCTTATTTTGTGCTGGGAGCTGCTCTAAGTCTTTAGAGATATCATCTTTAATCTGCAGAACAAATTCATAAGTATGTGCTGTTTTTATCCCCATTATACAGATGTGAAAACCAAGGTACAGGGAGGTTATATATGATTTGCCCCAAGTCATGCAGCTGGGAAGTTGTAGAGTCTGAATCTGAAACCAGGATGTCTGGTTTCAGAGTCCTAGCTGGTAATCATCATGCCTGGCATTTTGCCTTAAAATGTGAAGTGTGATAGACATCTAGGGATGTACAATTTTTACCCATATCTTAGGTTTTGTTTTTTTCTGAAAAAATTCTAAACTTTTATAAAGATCTTGACACGTATTGCCAAGTTGTTTTTCAGAAAGGTTGCATTAGTATATACCCTTTCAAGATTATTCCACAGATTCCATTTTCCTGTATCTCCTTTAGTAATAGATCGATTAGTTTTCTTGTTAGTTTTCCGGAAAAAAATTCTACCAATTTGCATTTGTTGCTTACTTTGGAGAATATTAACTTTCCTAGCTGTTTTACTAGCTAACTGTATTTCTTTTGTGAATTATTAGTTCATTCTATGTCACGTTTTCCCTATTGTCATGTTTTCCCTATTGAGGTGTTAGTGATTGAAAAGGTTTATCTTCATCCTTCATTAGAATATTATATATTCTATAAATAGATATAATTTTTTTCTTCTGGGATTTTTCATAATGTACTGCTTTTATGCATAGAAAGGCTTTCTCTACCCTGGGATTAGCTACTTATTTCAGTATAATCCTTTTTAATATATTTATATTGAATTTTTAAAACAACGTAATGCTTTCATCCATTTAGGTTATATTTGAGTTTGTAGTAAGCCTCTTGTCTCAGAAGCATTTCCTTTATCCTTTCTTTTATGATGTTACTTTTCTAATATATGAAATATATACACACAAACCACACACACACACACACACACACACACACACACACACACACACTCACTCACTCATTCACATACCTGCTCATTTCTTTGCTATTTTATCTGTTTAGAATTCAGTATAACATAATGAAAAAGAAAAGGTCACCAGAACCAGACTGCCTTTGTTCAAGTCCAGATCCAACGTTTATTAGCCACGCTACTATCACCTGTGTTTCATTCTCCTTATTTACTAAATTGAGATAATAGTACCCACCTAAAATGGTTCTTGCAAAGATTAATAAATTAATGTGTGGAAAGCACTTATAATGGTGCTAGCATAATTCACAAGGTGTATTATAGTTTTTTTTTCCTTAAATTTTTGGTGGATTATATTTGATTCAATTTACCAGTAAAACTATCTAGGTATGCATTTTGTGTGTGTGTGTGTGTGTGTGTGTGTGTGTGTATGTGTGTGTGTAATGTCTTTTAACCAAAAAAGCCATTTTAGTTTATTTAATGGATATATTATATTTTATATTTATTTCTCAGTAACTTTTGATAGTTTATGCTTTTCAAGGAATTTGCCATTTTGTTGAAGTTGTTGAGTATTTCCCACTTAATTGTTTATAGCATTCCTTTATTAACCTTTAAGGTCTGCAGGATCTGTAGTAATACTACTTCTTTTATTTTTGATATTTGTAATTTCCCTATTTTCTCACTTTTTTCTTGATTGGTCTTGATTAATCTTGGCGTTCACTGATGATTTACTGTCCTATAGCCACTTTGCTGAAGCCCATCATAGGAATTCTCATCTTCATATAGTGTGTGTGTGTGTGTTGTAGGATTTCTATTTGACTCTTTTTTATTGTTTCCATTTCTCTGCTAAAATTCTCTATTTGTTCATGATTCTTATCCACTTTTTCCTCTAGATCCTTTGGCATGTTAGCCCCAGTTATTTTAAAATCCCTGTCTGATAGTTTCAACATCTGGGCCATCTCTAGTTTCAGTTCTGTTGCCTACTTTATGTATCGACAGTGGGTCATTTTTTCTTGCCTCCAGTTTTTCTCATGAACCCCAAGCGGAAGTTTCTGGGAAAGAGCTGATGAATGGGTGTGTATTTCATACACACACACACACACACACACACACACACACACACACAGTGGAATATCATTTTGCTGTTTAAAAAAGTAGCCCTGCCATTAGTGACAACATGGATGGACTTGGAGGGCGTTATGCTAAGTGAAATAATCTGGACACAGAAAGACAAATACTGTGTGATTACACTTATATGTGGAATCTAAAATAGTCAACACCTAGAAGCAGAGTAGAATAATGGTTGCCAGGGGCTGGGTGGAGGGGGGACTGGGGAGATGTTGGTCATAGACTTTCAGGTATGCAAAGTAACTAATTGTTGGTGATCTACTGGTGATCTGTTGTACAGTCTAGGTCCTATGATTAAGCATTGTATACTTAAAACTTTACCAAGAAGGTAAATCATATGTTAAGTGCTCTTATCACAAAAGGAAAAGAAAACAAAGGTGGCGGGAGGAAACTTTTGGAGGTGATGGATAAGCTTGTGCCATTGATAGTGACGATGGTTTCATGGGTGTAAACTTATCTCTAAACGCATCGTGTTGTATACATCGGATATCTGCAGTTTTTGTTTGTCAATCATAAAATGAGTTTAAAAATTGTGTGACAACATGCACTTAAATATAAATTTTTAAGTTCATTTTTTAAAAAGAAAAACAATGAACATGATATTTAGAGTTACGTATTGATTCAGGTAAAGCTTTATATCTCATTTTAATAGATGGAGAGTTCAGATTCCTAAAGGGACAATGGCATTCTTAGGCCACACAATGAGCAAATTGCAGATCTGCAAATAGTGTTCACACCGTCTGACTATAGTCTCGACACTTATCACACTGCATCATGCTCCCACAAAATTTTATTAGCACTCTAATATCCTGGAGGTTGAGTTTGTAATATGGGATCTTTTAAAACGAGTTCATTAACTTTCATAACCTTTTCAGTGAAGTAGTTAAAATGGAATATTTTATTTTATATTTTTCTGGAAGGGATTGACCTGTTGAAATTATCTTAGTGACTCATGTTCAAATATCCTATGTAATAGTGTCTTGTGGTAGATAAGTTATGTTCAATCACTGTGCCCTATATTTCCATCTGCTCCTTATCCCTGCACCACTGGGAAGTAAAGAAAAGCTGAATCATGACCCCTCTCTTCCTCTATTCATTTGTGCATTTTTTACCTTAAAATAGCCATTTACATTTTTATGATATGGGAATTATATAGTCATCAAAGATAGGATAATAATGAGTATTTGTAGATGCGGCAGGTTGGTGTTTATCTGTGTAGCTAAATCTTCAGTGATTTTCAAAGGAAGGTAATTATTTTGTAATTGCAAACTGGTTTGGGGTAAAACTCGAGAGTACATAAGGTTGAAAAGAGAAAGAAGTTCCAAGGAAAAGGAACTTATCCAAAAAAATCAGTGAGTAGGGACATCTCTGGTGGTGCAGTGGTTAAGAAACTGCCTGCCAGTGCAGGGGACAGGGGTTTGAGCCCTGGTCCGGGAAGATCCCACATGCTACGGAGCAGCTAAGCCCGTAAGCCACAACTACTGAGCCCATGTGCCACAACTACTGAATCCCACGTGCCTAGAGCCCGTGCTCTGCAACAAGAGAAGCCACCGCAATGAGAAGCCCACGCACCGCAACGAGTATACCTCGCTCGCCGCAACTAGAGAAATCCTGTGCAGCAACAAAGACCCAACGCAGCCAAATATAAATAAATAAATTTATTAAAAAAAAAGAATCAATGAGTAGAGAATTTATCAAAATCTAATGTAATCAGATCAGGAAAATTTGGGGATCTGGAAGCACAGTAATAGAAATTGCAAGATGAGTTGACTGGCTAGGGATGGGCCGGAGGAAGCTAGAGGTTTGATCACACATTCCAGACATACTGGCAAGAGTGGAACCAATAAGAACAACATTTTATATAATAGACTCTCAGCTTCCAGAAATCTTTACTGTCACAATTGTTATAGGGTGAAATACAAATGGATTTTCCAAACGTTAAATAAATTTATGAAAAATAAAAAGGCCCATAGTGGTGTAAATGATTACTGAATACATTATGTGGATTACCTGCATTAACAAATACTTTTTTTTTTTGCCGTATGCGGGCCTCTCACTGCTGTGGCCTCTCCCGTTGCGGAGCACAGGCTCCGGACGCACAAGCTCAGCGGCCATGGCTCACAGGCCCAGCCGCTCCGCGGCATGTGGGATCTTCCCGGACCGGGACACGAACCCGTGTGCCCTGCATCGGCAGGCGGACTCTCAACCACTGCGCCACCAGGGAAGCAACAAATATTTTAATAAGAGAATGTTACCTGTGTGATGGTTAATTTTATGTGTCAACTTGGCTTGTCTCTGGTGCCCAGATGTTTGGTTAAACATCAGTCTAGGTGGTGGTGTGAAAGTATTTTTAAAATACGATTAACATTTAAATTCATAGACTTTGAGTAAAACAGATTACTTGCCATAATGTGGGTAGGCCTCATCCAATCAGCTGAAGGCCTTGAGAGAGAAAGACTGAGGTCCCCTGAGGAACTGGAAAGTCTGCCTCTAGACTGCCTTTGGGCTTATGCCTGCAGCACCCACACTTCTCTGGCTACACAGTCTGCAGCCCTGTCCTGAGGACTACAGACGCGTCACCCTCACAATTGTGTGAGCCAGTTCTTTAGTACAAATCTCTCTCTCTCTGTATGTGTATATAGCCTATTGGTTGTGTTTCTCTGGGGAACCCTGACTAATACAATACGGATAGCTTATTTTTAAACAGTAATAAAATAAATCTGTCACTGCTTGTTATTTTAGGGTTGTTTAACAGATATACTACAAATTTGTGATTTTCTGTAGAAATGATGATTTGTTATTTTTGGTAACTATCAAAGTTATAACCAAAAATCATTATAATTTAATGATTGGTTATTTGGGCATTTTAATTAGTTTTTTAAAATTAATTAATTAATTTATTTTTACTTATTTATTTTTACACATCTTTATTGGAGTATAATTGCTTTACAATGGTGTGTTATACAGTCTAATTTTAAATTCTAGTAGTTATGTTTATATGTAATAAAATATAATTCTTTAATTGATATTCTTGTGAAGATTTAAACCAAGCCCCCAAACTGAACTGTCATGATGATTAATTTATCTGTTGGCACCTGGAACAAGGCCAAACCACTTCTTTACATTTGGCATCTACCCTGCTGTTTCTCTTTTATTTTTCTTCATGTGAATAAACAAGAGAGGTTTGGTTTCTAGAGTTGTCGGTTTGGCAGTGTTTCATGAAAACTGAAACCAGTTCAGGAAAATTAATGTAATACCCAGTCTTAACACAATGCAAACCTCAGTGAGGCTCCTCTGCTTTTCATTTCGGTTCCACAATATTCAAGGTTGTTCTAGGAATTGAACCTGAAGCAACTTCTGGAATGTGAAAGAGAAATATAAGCATATGCCAGAGAATACTGCCAGTGCCTTTTTGTACCAATAGCTTAGTTAGATGTAAGTGACATCATAGGGAGAGAGAAATACTGTTTCTCTCTCTCCCTCCCTCCCTCCTCTGTCAGCAAAGAGTGCCTCTTGTATACTTTTGTCCATAACACTGACGTTTAACTTTAAAAACCTGTGTGGTTTCAATACGAATCAAATATAGATTCCCTCTAAAACTGTGCCTTCTCTTGTCAATGACATATGACCTTTTTTGCTGTAGACTAAAAGAAATGTCAAATAAGGATCACACAGTTTAAAAATTTAAGGGAAACTACAAATAGAGGCCATCTTTGAACATTAAACAACCTGTAAAATGAACTGTTAAAGGAATGGTTTCTCAGGTCCTTTAAAATTCATATCCCCGTTCTCAGCACCAGCATTTTGCCAATGAGAAAACTAAGGCTCAGGTTTTACAGTGTGTTAGTCACACAGCTGGGAGTAGAACCCCTACAGCTTTGGAATCCTGCTTAAACACCTTGTCTTTGATGCCTCACAGCTGAAATTCTCAATTTAAAGACATTCCCTGGAATAGCTTGTTTCTTTATGCTACCACTTAATTGGGGGTGGTGTCATTTTTTAATTGATGTATTGTGGTCACAATTAGCATCAAGATATCAAAATTTCACTTCAGCAAATGAAGAGAACTTACCTATGAAGCGAAAATAAATAAACTCAGTCCAGGAAGCTTTTAATAAAAAATAAATTTCTATAGCTCCCAAGCAAACTACTTTCTAGAATACGTAGACTACCTTATTTTTCAACGGGAAATATTGCTAATTATGTTTCGTTTGTACACTGTCTAAGGGCTTATTTTCTTAGATTATTTTGCCTACTTTCTGCTTTGCTTCCTCCTGGGCTACACCAGGGAAGAGTTAGTTCTTTGGGCCTCACATAGGTATCGCTTGCTCACTGCTACAGCCAGGAATCAGCCATTGCTGCTAGCTCACAGGCCTGAGGGTCTTGCCTCAGTTTTTAGAGGCAAGAACCTATATTCATCCTGTCCTGAACGCATTGGCTTACCACGGTATCTGATACTTAGTAAGAGTCAAATAGGTAAATGACTGTTTGTTTAGTTAAATACCTGTCCCCATTTTCTTTACAAAAAAGTCAAAGCAATGGAGATGACATGTGAGTCCACCACATTACTTATTTATCTTTAAAAAATTCACTGTTGTGTTATTGATGAAAAGATGTAATTTTACTGTTGCTGTCAAAGTCCGGTGTGCAGATGCAGATTTTGAAGCTCTGAGGCATAGTACGTAGAATGTCAGAAACATACGTATTAATATTTATGTGTATAATTAACATCATCTTTGCAGCCTTCTCTCCCTTCTTTTACGTGTACAGCTTGCTTGTGTATCCAAAGGAGCTATATTTCTTTCACTTGGAAATAAAAAGTCCATAGATTTAAAGGGATTTTACTTTTTTCCCTCAGAAACATTAATATTCTGTCAGGGGATATTCTTTTCTAGAGCACCTTGAAAGATTTAGTAAAGATAATTGTGCAATCAATAAAATACTTAAAGGGTGTCGTTCATATGTTAATGTTTTACATGCCTTAATGAATTTTAAATGTTATTTGGTACTGAATATTAAAATACACTGGGAGTATATGCCATTCTTCCAGTTATATATAACTTTGGGAGCTTATCAAATTAACTATATTAAATTTTAGCATCAGCAAAACCAGTACTTCTGAAATTGTCTTGATTTCTGCCTTATTTTTTAAAATTGTGGTTATTACAGAACTGCAAACTTGAGAAATAATGTTATTATTTACTTTTTATGCACTACCTTTCTCTGAAAGTGCTCTGTGGCATTTTTACTGAGATATGGGATGAAGTGAGTAAGGTTACTGCAGTGGTTAGCGTGGAAAGGAGCAATGGCATGTATACTCAGAAGTTTAGTTATTCAGTTGGTGTTGTCTGAATTTGTTCGCAGTGTATGAGCTACTTTTGATTCAATATGAATAGAGCTCTGGGTCCATTTTTCACTTCACTGCAGTTACTGTAGAGTTTCTCTAACAACAATGAGGGACTTAGAAGTTAACACAGTTGTACCTTCAATCAGCAATTTAGGTAAGGGAAAGTAAACAATATATATATATGGCTTACAATCTTTATTACATTAAATGACCTAACCTATTTTTGGGATCAGGAGAAGGGGAACACCAAACATATGTCCTCTATACCACAAGATGCAAAAAGTTGAATTTATATAGCAAGAAGTAGGGTCTTCTACAGAGAAAGTAATTAGCTAAGAAGATAGATTGGGGGTTGAGTACATAGTGATGATGTAATGGGAGGATGAGCTGGAAAATAATTTCCCCAGTTCATATGAAAAAGTATGGCCCTTCTAACATTTTGATTTAGAGATTCAAAATACTACGTGAATTCATTCATTTGGAGTAGAGGATGGAGGGGAATGGGGGAAGGAAGATTTTTATACATACCTATGTGAGATATGCTTTTGAGGCATCTTTTAATACTGTATCTAAAATAGTCATTAGTTTTCCCAACATTTATTAGACTCTCTTGGGTACACTCTGCCAGACATTGGGAACAGAAAGATGAATCTGATTTGCCCTGAGTTGAAGAAGCTTGCTACTTTCAAGGAGAGTGGTGAGACAAGAGATAATCGTAACCTCACGTGATAGAATGCCAGCATGAGTATTGGTGTGTTGAAATACAGAGAAGGCAACGCTCATTTCTTCCAACATAAAGGAAAATGGGAATCAGAAATGTACTATTGTCTCAGACGCTGGTTAGAAGAAGCTAGATTCAAAGATTTAGAGCCCAGAAACCTAGGTTTTATTTTTGCCTCTATCTTAGCTTTATATGATTGACAAGGAATTTTGCCTTTTTAAAGGGGACTGAGAACTTGTCAGATGAAAACAAGTCTTGATGTCAGTGGCTACGACACTTGGCCTTTTCATAGTTGCTTTTCTTTGCTTGATGTGAGGATTTTGAGAATAATGAATCCAAGCTGATTTTATTATCATTATATTTTAGGTATAAAATATCAATGTAATTAGTATACAGAGGGTGAAACTGCTTTTTGGTTCACAGACTGAGACATTTTGTTTTGGTTATCCATGTTTAACTTGTCAGCCAGCTTAGACATTTGTATATTTTTTAAATTTTATTCATGCCTATCCTGCTTTTCTTAACCATTGAGCTTCATGTTAGTTAAAATTACTTTTAAAGTTACTTAAAAAGTAACATATTAAGATGTATACATTATTTGATTTTTCTCAGTTTTACCAAATTTATCTCAAAGGGAAAATAAAGAAGAGGAAGTAAAATCATTTAAAGCACAAGCTTTGGGATGACACCCAGATTGAAGCTGCGGCTGCCTTAATTTCTAGCTTTGTGCTTTGAGAAAATCCATGTCTCTTGCTTCAGTTTTTTAATTTGTAAAATGGAATACTGGTTGTTAAAGGAGAATCAAGGTAATGTTTGCCACGTCCGTCAAAAGTAATCATGCAGCTAGTTTTAATGACAGCAACAATACTAGCATTGTTAACTTGATATATATATATATAGATAGATAGATAGATAGATAGATAGATAAGATGATAGAAGGTCTGAAAGATGTAGAGGGTAGTTTTTCCAGGTGTTAGAAAAATATACTCTTTATTCTGATTTCTCTCCATAGTAGCCAGGGTCCTGGTGATTTTCCATTGGAGATTTAGGCTTTTGAACAAGATCCTGGCTACTTCACTTTTATTGTCTTCTACTATGACCTCATGTTTCTGAGTCCCAGGTATGTCTGAGCAGGGGCTGTGGCTCCTGGCTCTGCATCCTTGACCTGGGTCCTGCTATAAACGTTAAACTTGCCTCCATCTTTTTCCTCACCCCAGTTAGGGACACTGATAGAGACACAGTGGGTAGGAATTTTGTGAGCAGGGTGATGTCGTCTTGGCAGCTTGAAAGCAGCCAGGTGGGAATATTTACACCGTGATCGGCAGATGCTATAAATCAGGGCTTTCCTGTTTCCCAGAATTGGTTTGACCTCTAGTGTAGGACCTCTGACATCAGTATTCTAACATTTGGGGCTGGGGTAGTAGTACATGCATAATATGCCTTCCTCATTTTAAAAAGAACAATTCCATAAAAGTCCTAAATTTTTCTCTAGTGATTTCACCTTTAGCTTTATCAGCCACTTCCATGGCAAAGAGCCATGGAAGAGCCTTTTTTATATCTCTTCATCCTATTTAATAACAGACTGAGTGCACGCTGGCATTTGTGAAATCCTGTGCATTTAATTTACTACAGCCCAAATCAGACCATGATTGTTCTAGTCTCCAAGGACGTGAGTCACCAAGGGAACAAGATATTGGAATATTTAGGCTGCCTTTTTTAAGTAAAGGTAAACTTTGCAGCAAAGATTTCATTTCACTCATATGAAAATGTTTAAAGTTTATGGATATAACTTCAAAATAGGCCATATACTCATTTCTGCTAATTGATCATATTAGCTCTTATTTTGAGCATAATGGTGGACAGTTCTTTGGAACCATGGTATGGATAGGTCTTTAAGAGATTCTAGTTTGTGGCTTATTCCGACATTAGCTCCTTCTTCCTGCTGATATTTAATTTCCCAAATTGTTTACATTTAGGAAGCTATTGTAGAACATTTATCTTTGGTTCTTCAGTGACTGTTTGCTCCAGCTCTGAAGAGTGCCCCTGGAAGAGTGGTCTGACTGAGGTAAGCTTCACAATATCTTTGAGTCTTGATGATTTCATTTAGAACTTAAATGTAGTTGTAGCACATTATATTTTAAGTCTTATTTTGTGGTATTGAAGTTTGCACAAAAATGATTTACAAATAGTGTTCCCTTGTATCACTCTAAGACAGCTTGATACTTACTGAATAGCTTCACTTATCCACTTCGCTGAAACCTTGAAATGGCTTTATAGAAATCATCTTGAGTAAAGCAAAGATCATAGGATTTTCTTTTTCCCACAAAAGTTCAGTGCTAACCTAATGACTTTCTCTGAGATACTTGGCGGGGGAGGGAACTGGCTATTGGAAGATAATTCTTGTTCTGTCTTTTAAAACTCACAAAGGGATGGTACTTGTTAGTGTAAGTGTTGAAAGCTGTTACCCTAGGCTCCTTTAGGAACTCATCCTTCACTTGTGGAAGAAAACAGAGGGGGATGTGTCATTACTTGGTACACTTGTAAAATGTTAGAAGACAGATGTCTTTATACTCAGTCCTTATTCAAAGCGTAGCTGTGTTTATGTACTTGTCTTTCTCTTTGTTCATTATACAAAAGTAGCAGCTTGAATAGAAGCTGTGCAGAGTGTACTCTGAATAGGAGCTGGTATGTGTGATTAAACTTTAGAGGGTAAATACCTTGGATCAGACCTTTCATTTTTACTCAGTTTCTCTATACTTCGTCATTCAACTTGACGTTTTCTTGTACTTCCAGATTGGGGATGGTGGTGGAAACACTTTGTCTCATTCTTTCCCTGAGTGTCTTAGAAAGACTTTTTCACTAATGAGACTGAATGTGTTACTTGCAGCAGCAGGATTTTGTCACAAAAACATTTTTGTGAGGCTCCAGCTAACTGCGTTTTTCTAATCTATTCAAGCAGTTATTGAGCATTTAATGATTTGGCATGGGAATCAGGTAAGTGATTGTAAGACACTCAATTAACTCCTTACTGGAAAAAATAAAGAGGGGCAGATCAAGGAAATTGACACTTGAGTGAAGAGTTTAATATGATTTTGACCAAAAATCCTGAATATTCATTTTATACAAGCTATTATGAAAACTCCGCCTGAGAACAATTAAATTGCAAATGGTCTTGAAAGGGTAATAATTCAGCATTTATATAATCCAGATGCAGGAATATGCTCCAAGTTCAGCCAACCAGATGATTCTAAATGGAGACAAGTACCAAACTGACTTAAAGTTGAAAGTATATGAATTGTGTTGCTAATTGCATCTTCCATCTAATTTATTCAAGTACTTATTTTCATTTTTTGTCAATAAAGTTTCTAATGATTAGAAACTTGTAAGTCTTTGTGTCCCATGGAACTTTGTATATTCATTTACATCAGTTTTTTGTCCATTTGTTTCAACTGCATTATGAGTCATTTTAGGCTTTGATAAAATTAGTAGGTAAGAAAAAAATTATAGAATGGCGCTTTTTACTAAAAGATTAATAATATAATGGAGAAGAACAGAAAAAAAGTGTGCGTGTGTGTGTGTATATATATATATATATATATATATATGATTAATAAGTTACTAATGGAGAGGGAAATTGAAGAGTATGGTTGGTCAGAATAACTCACATATTCTGAAAGACAAGAAATTATAAGAATCCAGAGTTAGATGGTTAGTCTGTGAATGTATTGGAAAGATGAAGATCCTTGAACTTTGATTTGAAGCTTGGGAGGGGAGAAGAGAACCATATAGACAGATTTAAAAGCAGGAATGGGTATGGTGAGTGCAGGGAAGAGCTAGACAGGGGCTGGCTGTGAGGTGAGAGTAGCCGGGTGATTTCTCTAAGACATTGTGCTTCCCGAGTCCTTCTTGTTCATTCCAATTTATTTCTGGTGATTTTCAAAGAACTGTTATAATCATCAGGCTGGAGAAAATTAGTTGAAGGGCTGGAATTATCATTCATAGCTCCGTTTTTATTTTCTCTGTGGGTCAGCTTATATTCTGGAATAAAAAACCCACATAGTAATCTGTAATTAAAAGTGCCCTTAGTTTCCATCTGTGAACTACAATTTGGGGCTATATGAGGAATACAAAGTCTGACAATCTCAGACTTTGACCTTGTGGAACAAAGAGTTATGGGGAAGACATATTAAACAGTGGTAAAGAGTGCTATGCAAGAGAACTTACAGAGGGTCTGGGAGCATGACAAAAGGGTAACTGACTAACATGGTCAGCAAAGAACTCCCCAAGGAAGCAAAACTTAAACAGGTCTACGAATGCAATTGAGTAACCTCCATAAATCTTTTACCGAGCACCTGCTCAGTACAGTAGATATTAATTTAGAGGGAATTAGGGACTTGAGTCATGTATGTGATTCTGAAATCAAAGATTTAGACCCCCCTAAAACGTATTCCTTTCAATTCTGAATCTGAGAGTCGACATCTAGAAAAGTGCAGCTAACGAAAATGGGCATAAGGGATATTTCAGGTGAAATATTCTCTGTGCTTTATTATTTTTAATGAAATAAGCAGCTTTTTTTTTTTAAAGCTGCTCCCCTCTGAGAATTTGCACTGAAGCACAATAATACAGTTACTTTTGTGTGAAAAAGAGTAGTCTGCCCTGCTGAGAACACAGAGCAGCTTTTGTCCTGAGAAGCCATTATAGATTATATATTGCTCACCTAATGTTGGGATCCTTCATGATTATATATTATGATTTAAGTATAAATTAACTGTGGAAGAACAGAAATTATTTTCTATTATTAAAGTTGAAAACCGAACTGGGCATGTTCCGTTTCTCTCCCTTATTCTTTCCCTCTCTCATTATTGATAGAAACCCTATGTATATACACTTACATACACACATATAGTAACAATAAGCTTATGACATAATTCCATATTTGTGTACATTTTTCCATATATTGTTTTATCTTTGCTGTTCACTGCCTGTGCAAACCTTGGCAAGTTACACTGTTGATGCTCAGTTTTCACATCTGTAAAATGGAGACTAAATGACTTAACAACAACGTAAAGTACTTTGAGTGGAGCTGGCATGTATTTAGAATTGAAGAAATGTTAGCTCTTGTTATGGCAGTCCGTGCTGAGAGAGTTGATTCTGTTGAAAATCAAATTGCTAAAATTAAGCACTCTTTGTATTAGAACCAATCATCATAGAGAAAAGAATGATGGCTTAGTAGAGAATTATTGAGGGGATTTGCAAATGACGTGGAACTCCCTGCAGTTATATCATTTGGAATCTGGAGGGTTGTGTCATCTTTAATTCTTCCACCAACCTCATTACCCCTTCTAATAAATCACTGAGTCCTGGCAATTGTACTTTCTCAGTTTCTCTGCAGTCCTACTTTTCTCCATGCCTCAGTCTAAGCCACCATCATTTCTTGGCTTGGTCATTGCTTTAGCCTCTAGACTCTTACAGCCATACCTGGCTTCCATTATTCTTCATAGTATATCCAGGATGCTCTTTTACAAATGCAGTTCTAAGTATATTCAACCCAGTATTAAATCTCCTGTGTTTAAACCCACCCAATGGCCTTCCATTGCCTTTAACAGCAAATCCAAAATCCTTTAACTGGCTTATAAAGGTTCTGTGAGCTCGTGCAAACCATTTCTTGTTTCTCAGACTTCATTTTTATCTCTAACCTCTCCTGTCTATTCTCAGTGTCTCAAGTTTATCACATTTCCCATGCCCCAGGAACATTGCATCTATTAATTTCTGTCTAGAATTCTCTCTCATGCTCCTCTGGCAGAGGTTACTTATGATTTAGAGCACAGTTTAAACATCACCCTTTCATCAGAGAGCTCACTTCTGACCATCCTAGATATGATTAATTCACCTTGCGTCTTGTACCCTAAACCTTAATTTTTGTGAGTTTTTAAGTGTTACAAGTTTTATAAGTTTTTATGAGATAGCAGGTCCTGTTATCTTGTGTTGTATTAGGAGGGCCAAGGACTGTGTCATGTAGATAATTATGTTCAATTGCCTTTTCCTCTTGTCTGCCAGGAGAGTAAGTGATGATTTAATACATTCTGTTTATGTCTTCCAACCATAAGACTAACGAGACTGTTATATCCCCACTAAATCATTTATTTATTGATATGGATAATTTAAAATAATTACTAAATTCTTGTTGAGTACCCAGTCCCGTGCGACACAGTGATGATCAAGAAAGAGACACAGCCTCTGTCCTCAGGAAGCCCATTTTTTTTTTTTTTTTGGCGGTACGCGGGCCTCTCACTGCTGTGGCCTCTCCCGTTGCGGAGCACAGGCTCCGGACGCGCAGGCTCAGCGGCCATGGCTCACGGGCCCAGCCGCTCCGCGGCATGTGGGATCTTCCCGGACCAGGGCACGAACCCGCGTCCCCTGCAGCGGCAGGCGGACTCTCCACCACTGCGCCACCAGGGAAGCCCAGGAAGCCCATATTTTAATGGGAAGTCGGGCAGTTAAACAAACAGTGATGATGATTGGACATACCTGAAATATCAGGGAAATGCAGGGGTCTCTGGAGTAGAATGGAGTGGAGTAGGCAGAATGGAGTAGGCAGATCCCATCTACAGGCTTACTGAATAAGTGGTAAGAGGGAGGCTATCAAAATCAGACATATCTGAATGTGGATACTTACTCTGCTTGCTACCTCTGTGATTGTGGAAGAGCTACTTAAGCTGCAGTATCCGTCTACACAATGGAGAGCTTACTGTTTTCCTCAAGGCACTGGTGTAAGAATAAAATAAGCTAATGCATGTGAATCATCTATCCCAGTATTAAGCATGTAGAAAGTTCATGGTTGCTGGTGTTACTTTCTGGAATCATGAATATTTTTATATTCGATTAACTACTTTAAAAACATTTTAATGGCTGTATAATGTCATTATATAAGTTGGCTACCATTTGTATTTTAATTTCTCCAATTAAATATTTCCCCTTTTTGTATTATTACAAAAAATACTTTGCTATATTTGCTTGAATAGGATGTTGCATTAAGGACATTTGAAAATTTGGCCCTCCATGAAAACAAGAAAATATCTGGCAAAAATTGTCAGAATCAAAATTTTCATAATTTTGGAAGTTAACCGAAGGTTTGCAGCAACCCGGGGAGATATATTCAAGAAATGTTACTGAATCTCGTTAAGAACAGTGAACTTTGTGGTATTTTAACTTTCTTAGTCTCATCTGCTGCTCTCTGCCTCACATTCGTGGTTTTGAAGGTAGCAGAACAAAGCTAGGGCTCTTTCAAAGTCTCATTCCCAAATAGTTATTATTTGATTTGTTTTTTGGTTCCCTGGAAGACACCACTGGAAACACTGTCTTTCACCTGAAGTTTCTTGTTACAGGTCTGGAGGCTAGAAGTTGAAATCCAGGTGTCAGTAGGGTTGGTTCCTTTGAGGGCTGTGAGGGAAGGATCTGCTCCTGGCCTCTCTGCTTGGCTTGTAGGTGACCGTCCTCCTCTGTTTCTTCCCATTCGTTTCCCTCTATGTGTATCTTGTGTTTACTTTTCACTTCTTTTAAGCACACTGGTCGTACTGGATGAGAGCTCACTCTAAAGACCTCATTTTAACTTGATCACCTCTAGCACTAAAAGGAAAGGACCTTATTTCCCATTGATCAAAATCTGTGTCTTGCTCATTATTCTAGATTTGGGCAATTCCTTTTCTTGAAGTATCTACTCATACGGACTGGCCACCTAACTTAGGTCATATTCCCACCCTGGAGCCACGGGTGGGGTCTGCTGACGTGGACACATTCATAGAGAGTTGGAGAGGATGTTCCCAGAGGGTGGATACAGAGCGGTGACAAAACTGAAAACAAAAAAGAAAAGAAAAGAAGGAAAACAAGTCACTAAGAAATGCTGATGTGTACTTTATAATAATAAAGGATGCAATCCATAATGAATAGTAGTACAGAATGTGCCAAATAGCAGCGTCATACATGTAGCAATAAATTAAGATAAAATATAATAGAAACAAAGATTAAAAAGTAAAGGTAGGGCTTCCCTGGTGGCGCAGTGGTTGAGAGTCCGCCTGCCGATGCAGGGCACACGGGTTCGTGCCCCGGTCCGGGAAGATCCCACATGCCGCGGAGCGGCTGGGCCCATGAGCCATGGCCGCTGAGCCTGCGCGTCCGGAGCCTGTGCTCCGCAACGGGAGAGGCCATAGCAGTGAGAGGCCCGCGTACTGCAAAAAAAAAAAAAAAAAAGTAAAGGTAAAAACATAACAGAAGTAGAAAACTGATGAGTTGTGGAACTATTATATAATTCTAAGAGCATAATGGAAAACCTGGAAGTATTTGCTTTAAAATCTGAAATAAGACATCTTTGTTATGTATTATATACCTCCAGTTAATGTTTACATGGAGGCACTAATTAATACAATAAGATGACAAAAATGTAAACATGTTATTATGTTATTTGCTGGAAAAAATGTTACACGAAGCCATATAACTGAAACCAAGATAATCCTCTGTTCTTTATTAAATGGTGCTACGACTAAGCAAAAGTAACTTAGCTGCACTTTCCAAGAAATTATACGCTACTACTGGAAGAAGGACTGTGAAACAGCCAGACGATTGACTTATCAAAGCCAACAGCTTGCCTCTGACGATTCCCTTCAAGATCCTTTCCCTGTTAGTTCACCAATCTATATAAACTGTGTGCACTCCCAAACACTTTGCAACTTTCTGTTTTTTTGCATATATCCACTCTTTTTTAGATTTCCCCAACTCATATCTGTTAAGAAACTTAGTAAGTTTACAATTAGCAATTTTGATAATACTGAAAAATTCCAAAAAATGTATGCTATCTTTAGTCATGTGCTATTTAATTTTTTTTCTGTAAGGGTTTTCTTTTCAATGCCAGACTATATTTGCAAATACGCCAGAGACGTTTAAAGATGCTCTTCTTTGCTGAGTTTGCCAAGATGTTTGTGTTTTAGAAATATTTTAGTTTCCTTTCAATTAAACAAGCAAAAATCAGGCAGTTTGTCTGGATAAATTGGAAAAAAATGACCAGCAAAATTAGATGAAACAAAGTGGACCGGTGCCAGGTCACGAAGGACCTTGTAAGCCATATTAAGGATTTATGACTTTGACATAAAAGTGGTTGTGAAACCATTTAAAGAGTTTTATTAAGTTATCCACTTTGCATTTAAAAAGAGCGCCCTTGGGCTTCCCTGGTGGTGCAGTGGTTGAGAGTCCGCCTGCCAATGCAGGGGATACGGTTTCGTGCCCCAGTCCGGGAAGATCCCACATGCCGCGGAGCGGCTGGGCCTGTGAGCCATGGCCGCTGAGCCTGCGCATCCGGAGCCTGTGCTCCGCAACGGGAGAGGCCGCAGCAGTGAGAGGCCCGCGTACCGCAAAAAATGAAAAATAAAAAGAGCGCCCTGCTTAGAATTAAGAAAGAATTGGAGTGGATAGAGTGGATTCAGGTAGACAAAATTTGCAGGCCATTTTAGCTGTCATGACAGCAATGATCTTGGCTTAGACTAGAGTGAGGACAGAAGAATGGAAAATTCTCGTGGTCATAAAGAGATAAATGGCTAAGTTTGGGATGTGTGGAATGAGAGGAAAGGAGGTGAAAGAATGATTCCCAGGTTTCTACCTTGAGCAACTCGGTGAATTTTCTAAGAGAGAAGTAACCTTGGAGGAGTAAATTTGGGGGAGGAATAGAGATGAGGGCACTATAGAAAAAAATTGGCTCCATGATCCTGTGAAACATCAAGTTAGAGATGTTTAGGAGCTATTCATATTGGTCTGAAACTCAGGATGGTATCCTGGAATGGAGATAGATAACAGAGAGAGTGTATGCATAAAATTTGGTCTGAAACCATTAGAATCTATGATCTTATCTAGGGGAGGGTATAGAGGAGAAGAAAAGGGACTAAGACAGAATTCTCATTGAAATCCAACATATGAATCACTACACACACTGTCTGTTAACAGCTTTTCCTCTTTAAAGTAGGAAGTTGGACATCAAAAATTCATGGAAATAAACACAACTGTACTACATCTCTGAAGGTTTATTATTATTATCACTATTATTTACCATTTTAGCTTCCTGAATGGTATATGCAGTTAGGAGTTTTCTATTAGTATTACTTGATGGACTGATACCTCAGTACCTTATTGACTTATGAAATTAATTAGGTAGAACTCAATAAAGCCAAAGTTAGAGAGATCTTTTCAGACATCATCAATCTGGAAAACCGGCAACCTGATTAGATAAGTGGATTTAAAGAACTCAAAGAATGAGACTTATTGGTATTGAATTAAGCCTACTATCTCCCAGGGAAACATGTTTTAACAGTTGATGGTGGACTCTAATAAGATTTGTATTGTTTTATATTAAGGGAAAGTAATAGTAATGTCTCTAATTCAGAAGAATCTGAAAAGGAGTAAAGGAAAAGAAGGGAAGAAATGACAATAAAAGTATTGGTACAGAGTTTAGGAAACACTTAAACATTCACTGTGGATGTTCTGGTTGACAGGAAATATAGTGAAAAGAATACACACACTAGTGTCAATGGGCACATCAAAATCATAGCAGTAGTTCTGCTATTAGAGAGTAGCGTGACCTTGGATCAATTTCTCTTGGATCTAGTTTTTTTTTTAATCTGTGAGATGGGGCTAATAATTACGTTCTGGGTAATTGTGAGGCCTGAGTGGAGTACTAGTGTTTAACAGTTCATATAATGATCAGTACGTGGTAATAGTAATTCTTTTTTTTCCAATATTATACACTTGAAGCTGTTAAGAGACTAGATGTTAATTGTTCTCACCACAAAAAAGAAATGATAATTGTATGAGGTGATGGAGGTCTCAGCTAATACTCTGGTGGTGTTAATCATACTGCAGTATATAAGGGTATCAAATCAACATGTTGTACACGTTAAACTTACACAATGTTATATGCCAATTATATCTCAATTTTTATTTATTATTTTTATTTTCGGCCTTGCTGCATGGCTTGTGGGATCTTAGTTCCCCAACCAGGGGTCGAACCCATGCCCTCAGCAGTGAAAGCGTGGAGTCCTAACCACTGGACTGCCAGGGAATTCCCTATATCTCAGTTTTTTAAAAAAGAAAGGTGCATTCAGTCCTTTGCATTTGGCACATTTTTTATTTTTTCAGGAAGCTCTTTCTTTTAATTAAAAATTTTTTTTAGTGTTTTGACTCCCTTTACTCAGTTCTCCTACCCCCATACCCCTCCACCTCTGGCAACCACCAGTTTGTTCTCTGTATCTATGAACTTAGGCTTTTGTTGTTTGTTTAGATTCCACATATAAATGAGGTCATATGGTATTTGTCCTTCTGTCTGACATTTCACTTAGCATAATGCCTTTGAGGGCCATCCAAGTGGTTGCAAATGGCAAGATTTCCTTCTTTTTAAAATGGCTGAATAGTATTCCGTGGTACATATATATATCACATCTTCTTTATTCATTCATCCATGGATGGGCACTTAGGTTGCTTCCATATCTTGGCCGTTGTGAATAATGTTGTAGTGAACATAGGGATGCATATATCTTTTTTTTTTTTTTTTTGCGGTACGCGGGCCTCTCACTGCAGTGGCCTCTCCCGTTGTGGAGCACAGGCTCCGGACGTGCAGGCTCAGCGGCCATGGCTCACAGACCCAGCCGTTCCGCAGCATGTGGGATCCTCCCGGACCAGGGCACGAACCCGTGTCCCCTGCATCGGCAGGCGGACTCTCAACCACTGCGCCACCAGGGAAGCCCTGCATATATCTTTTTAGTTAGTGTTTTTGTTTTCTTTAGATAAATACCCAGAAGTTGTATTGCTAGATCACATGGTGTTTCTAATTTTTGAGACATCTTTATACTGTTTTCCACAGCGGTGAACTTACATTTCCACCAACAATGCACAAAGGTTCCCTTTTCTCCACATCCTTAACAACATTTGCTGTTTCTTGTCTTTTCAGTAATAGACATTCTAACAGGTGTGGGGTGACACTGTGGTTTTGATTTGCATTTCCCTGATGACTAATGATGTTGAGCGTATTTTCATGTGCCTACTGGCCATCTGTATGGAAACAGTAATTCTTGATGGATGGGAATCATCTATAAAATAAGTGGGTTGATTCTGGAGTGCTTATGGTCTCTAAAGTTCTGTGGTTCAGTGAATAGAGAGTAAAATCTTTCGTTTAGGATGTGAGAGTAAAATGGAAAATTGTTCAGAGTTGAAAAATTATTACTGTCATTGTAATATATTTATTGTCTAATCATCCATTATATTTCACAGAACTTAGACAGAGAACAAGGAAGACACTATTCCAGTCTCTGTTTAATCTTTCAGAGAAAGGTAGACAAGGCAGAGTTTCACAGAGCATTCTCAAAATAGAGTAAGAGTTAAACAGCATGTTTCATCAAAAGGCAATATATGTGCCAATACTTGGAACAGTTTAATCCCATGTTATGCTAGGAATCAGTATGCTAACTGAATCACAAATATGTTAATTTTAGAAGGGAGAGTAAAGAAAAATGTATAATAAAATGGGGATAGCAAAGAGTAGCCCTGAGAATTCTAGATTTATGTGTGGTGGAGTGAAAGCTAAATTTCATTTATTTTGTGCTCCTTCTGCAAAGATGTGGAAAAGTAAAATTTTTGAATTTTGAATTTGAATTGAATGTTTAGAAGTTTTTGTGAACAGCATAATGAGAAACATCACTCATGGAAAAAAAATATGGTCAAGGCACGTGGTGTTTCTTTTAGTAGGAAAGCAGTTTACATTGGTGTTTCTTTTAGTAGGAAAGCAGTTAACATAAAAGGGTTTAAATTTGAACGCCCATTAATTGTTATTACATATCTTTTCACATGCTGATAAATGTTTCAGGCCAACAGATTAAGTCTAAACGATGAAGACAAATATTACCAGAAAGTCATCTTGGGAAATGAAGTGACTTTAAGAATCTAATTTTATTTTAGTACAAAAAGTATACTGGACCATTATCTTGTAATAACCTATAATGGAATATAATCTGAAAAAACACTGAATCATTATGCTGTATACCTGAAACTAAAACAATATTGTAAATCAACTATACTTTGATACAAAAAATATACTGGCTAATTATTGTTCTAGTATTGTACAATCATTATGAACATGATTTATTATAGTCTCTTATTATTTTTAATGATCAATATTCTCATCTTAGTTATGAGAGGAGTCTAGAGGAAGATTATTGGTTACCCCAGTGGTATAGGTGAGGTTTTGCCCCATGTCCTTTATTCTTTTTTTCCTAAGTTAAACAGTATTTGAAAAGCTTGCTTTACGGCACAGTCGTGTAGGTGATGGACACAGCTCTGTGGATAAGCAGCTCTTTATAGTTCTAACATGTAAGGAATATTGTATTTCAATTCTAATACACATATTTTCTTTAAAACGTTTTGCCATCTTTGAAATCAGAATATATCTTAAAATTGATGTGTTAGATTAAATTTGATGGTATATCATAGTTTAATTGGCAGAATTTTCCTTTCTAAACAGAACACAAAATAATGATGAATATCACAGTCTTGGATTCAATGAAATATGGTATCTTACATGTGTCTTGAAGAGTCGGTGAAATTGATCTGGATCATAAATGTGAGGGGAATGTGATAGTCTGGGTCTGTCTGGGGAAATGACTTGGAAGTAGGTGACTTCTCTTATTCTCACAAGATTGTGATGCAAATTAAAGGTTTCATTCAATTCAGCCATCATTATCTATCTGTCTCATTTCTATAAAGAGTATGAAGACAGGTGCATGCCCTGAGTTTTTGGAAGGCAGAAATAGCAGTCTTAGGTAATTTTACCAAAGTTTAACTAACACGTAAACCCCTTGCAGGCAGGACAAGTGTATAATGCTTTTACCCACACTTTAAATATATTGCATAGTAAATACCTATTAGACCTGAATCCAATGCAGCATGCACTTAGAAACAAAACGAGTCTTCTGTCACCTAGTTCAATTGGTACATGAGGTAAATGGCTGTCAAAAATGTCAGGAAATTTTTTGATATGGTATTAGTTTGTCTATGAATTTTTACACTCTTTTATATGGCATTATTTTATATTTGACTTTCATATCATTTTAGAAGATTCAAGTTAGAATAAATATTTTGACATTTCTTTCATTAAGTAAAAATTATATATTTCTAAGTAATTATGTGTTCTCATTAAAAAATTTTATGAAAACTGCAGAAAGAATAAGAAATTCTCTTGTTAACTGCAGCTGGGACCAGTTTGATTTTTAAGAAGAATGAATTTAAAGAGTATTTAATATAGCCAAATAAATTAGAAATGAATGAAATAATAACCTACAGTGATGGTATCATTCATTATAATAGAGATTTTATTGTTTTGAAGCTTAAGATTTTACTGGGGTTTGGAATTTGGGATTTCTTCAATATTCATTAAATTTCCTTCTGAATTAAATTTAACATAACCCATTTCTTACTGCTGATTATCAGTTCCTTTTACCACTACTTTTTGTCTAGTAAATAAATATTTAACCCTGATAACACTGGGCCTTCTTGTTTGCATCCTAAAACTTGGCAAAGAATAAAAAAAAGACAAGAACTTTTTAATTTTTTTAAGCTGAGTTTGTTTACCTTCCAGGCAAGGATGCAGGCATATGCACGCGCACACACACACACACATGCACACACATACACACACATCCTCAGTGAAGAAATTTGTTAATTAATTTGCCAAAGGGGCAAAGTTAGGGGGTCTTATGTGGTTAAAAAAAAAAAAAAAGAATTTATGGTGGATATGCTAATTAAAGCTTGAAAGTTTGCTCTCTAGATAAGACAAATGAATCCACTGGTCTGTACGTAGTTGGCTAAAACAGATCTTATTGTTCAAAACAAATCCTTTTGCTCTCTGGTCAGGAAAGAGTCTTCCTTTAGGTCTAGTGAGGGTCTGGCGCATTCGAGTCCCCCCAAGTTCTGGATCCTTTTATAGCTTTAGCTTGTTGGGACCTACCGTGGTGAAGCAGAACATTCACTTTTCATATCACTTTTTCATGGCGTTGAATTTAAAACAAACCCACCTCTAAATCCGGAAAGCCTTGAAAAATAAGTCATTATTGAAATCGTTGAGGGGCAGAGACTTAACACACAAGCAGAAGTACCAACAGTGCTCTTCACTTGTCTTCTAACTCTCTTTAGCCCATCTCCCTTCCATGTCTCCAAACAAGAAACAAATAGCAAACTTTAGCCCATAAAGGCTCTTTTTTTAAGTTTGAGGGAAAGATGACCACGGAACAGTCTCTACCTTCCTTCCTGCTGGTAAATCCCTGTTTTTTATTACCTTTTCTAATCAAACTTTTAATTTCAAGTTACTTGTAGATTCACATGCAATTGTAAGAAATCACACAGTCAGATCCAATGACCCTTTACCCAATTTCCCCCCAGTGCTGACATTTTATGAAACTACAGTACCATGTCACAACCACATATAGACATTGATAAAGCCAAGATACAGATTAGTTTATCACCCACGGATCCCTCATGTTGGACTTTTATAGTCATACCCACCTTTTTTCCACGATCTTTGACCGCTGGCAACCACTAGTCTGTTCTCCATTTCTGTAATTTTGTTATTTCAAGAATGCTGTATAAGTGGAACCTTATGGTATGTGACCTTTTGAGATAGGCTATTTTTTAACTCAGCATAATTCCCTTGAGATTTATCCAAGTTGTTGTGTCAGTAGTTTATTCATTACTAGTACTGAGTAGCATTCTATGGTATGGATGTCCCAGGGTTTGTTTAGCCATTCAGTCATTGAAGAACATCCAGGTTGTTTCTAGTTTTACTTCTATTAGGAATAAATCTGCTATGAATGTTTGTGCACAGATTTTTGGGAGAACATAGTTTTTATTATGCTGAGAAGATACTCAAGAATGCAGTTGCTGGGTCTTATGGTAATTGAATGTTTCGTTGTATACGAAACGACCAAATTGTTTTTCAGAGTGGCTGTACCATTTTACATTTCCACCAGCAATGAATGAGTGATTGACTCTTTTTCCGTTCTTGCCAGCGTTTTGTGTCATTATTATTTTTTACTTTAGCTATTCTGATAGGTGTGTACTGACTCTCATTTTGGTTTTAATTTGCACTTCCCTTATGGCTAATGATGTTGAACATCTTTTTCAAGCTTATTTCTCTGCCATTTTAATATACATTAATTTACCTTTTCTACTTACTCTCCCTTTTATCTGTTACCCTGATCAGCAAATCTGTAACTCAGCCCCCATCTATTTCATGTCTGCTTCTGAGAAGCTGCATGAAAGGCCTCCCTGTTGCCTCCGGGGATGATGATTTCTTCTCATCCTGGGAGGGCCGCTGTCCAAGCGCAGAACTGTGTCCCCTACTGGCCTCACAGCTGTCAGTCCTTGAGGCAGAAAGTACAGCATGTTTTGACTCCAAACCTCTACTGCACGCTGTATTTAGGTCCAGAAAAGGCACTATTTGAACCCAGTACTGCACTAAGCCTTCTCATTTAAACAGATTCTTCATTTGCTCTCGACAACTGCTTGAACAAGAACATGGGAGTAAGCGATCAGACCAGGAATAAATACATGGCAAGAAAAAGGTGTTTTTAGAAGGCACGCATAACGTGCAAAGAGACGTTTCTGCCGTCAGCTAAGCAGCCTTTTATATTACCCCCAAGCAGGTTGCACAACTTCTCCTGATTGGGTTATGAATTCTGTTGTGGATTCTCAACTCTCCGAAATACAACCAGAAGAGCCTAGGGTTGGGACAGGCGCAGTTAATTAGGTCCACTGCAGTAGGCAAGGACACTGTTCTGATGGGGTCTTAGAGTCTCAGGAGAGAGGAGTCATGGGAGAGTATTATTAGGGTTTTAGACCCTAGACTGGCTAGTTCTAAGCTGGCCTTGCAGAGTAAGAAACGTGGAAATTGATGGAGTTGTTATGTAATAGCTCTAACTTTGGGATTGGTGGGCTCTGAGAGGTCCGGCTATGGAAGCAAGTCTTACTGAACAAGCTGTTCCTCCTGGTAAGGAACATGTTTGGCTGCCCACAGTCTTATCGTCCAGGGGTAGGTAATACCTGATGTACATAAGTAGGTAATTTTGCTTGGATTCAGTATTGGTTAACGTAGAGACAGGAAGCTACACCTAGTCCCAGTACTGTTACTACAGGGAAAGGGAATTATGCTGTTTTCAGTTCTTACTTCTTTAAATATGCATAATAAGGAAATTACCCCTGTGCCAGTGGTAAATGTATTGCCTCTCACTTCCAAATTCACCCGTCATTCCCTGACTTATGATACTGGGGCCAGACCTTGTGAACCTTTCTCCTTTGTCCACTGACATGTTAAGCCTTGTTAGTAGAAGGTGCTAGAAGGACACTGTAGGAAGAAGAGACTTCTATTCCTGGTTCCAGTATGATTCTCCAGTGCGCTTGCTCCTGTAGCACTTGGTTAGCTTGCAGGACATCCAGTGACACTCATGCCCAGTGAGTTTTCGTGGTAACATCCTTGCAGGAAGCTTCCTGGAGAGTTTCTCTGACAATCCTGAGAACGATTTCCCAGTGACACCGAGAGACTCTTGCAGGCCTCAGTGAGTTCTGTTGTCCCCTTAAAAGGTGGTTTTCTTCTTGCTAGCCCCAGTTTCTAGTACCCCAGCAGACTTTCCCACCAGCCGGAAGACCGTAGCTGTTCCCTCTCCAGTGATGTCTGGATCTCAATCTTGGGAGGGGTGGGGCTCTTCCAGATTTGTTCCTTCTTTGAGCGCTCTGCCTCCGTCCTATATCTGCTATTCTTATATCCTTTAGAATTCTCTTTACCCCTTTCTAGTTAATTAATCTCTTGTAAATTCTTTATATTGGTCTCTTTCTGGTCAAATTGCTATGTGGTTTTTGTCTTCTGACTGGATGCTGACTGATACAGAAGTGCTACTGTATTGGTCTCAGGAGATAGACCCACAAAGATTGGCATTTGGGATTGGATTGAACATGCCCTAGGATTTGAACATAACTCTGAGCACTTTGGCAGCAGAAAATGGGATGCTAGTATCTGTTTCATGCAGTGGCATCATAATTAATCAGGTTATCGCCTATGGTTGATTTTGATGAAGAGCTAACTGCAGTAAATGCTTTGGATGCCCACCTGAGAGCAGTATTTGAACATTCTGTCTTTCATGATGGCTACAAGGACTGTGGTGTGGAATGGATTCTACTGAGCACACTGGAGTGCTCACAGAAAGAAAACGATGAGCTCAGGACCTTGAACTCTCAGCTGAAGTCCTGCTCTGAGAAACAGAGAGCTTTCTTGCCAGCCTTAAATATTCTCTTATTTATTGTAGCTCCAGGGCTGATATTGCTAAAATTAAATATAAAAATTGCATTGTATCTTTTATTGAATTTTAATGCCAATTCATCTACAGTCTTTCCACATTTCTCCTTTGAAAGTTAGGGCACTAATTGGGAAAGAATGAAGTCCTGAACTTGGCATGGGGACATATGGTTGGACCCACAAGAAAATGACTGTCTTGAACCCCAAGTCACTCTGAGGCTCTCTTACCCCTGAGGTAGCTTGCCCTCCTGTGTGTGAGGAGACTACCTGTACTTTGCTTGAAAATTTTGTGATAACCTTACCTGGGGAAGATGATTTAAAAATGAGTATTCATTCTCTTCAACTCTCACCATGACCAATCCTGGTAATTTCTAGGTTCACTGCAAAGGGGGAATCTCAGAATGCTCCAGGGAGACAAGTACACACTATGACCCGGGATAAATAATTTACATACCAAAAAATGTGTGAGACTTTGCTATTGCACATGTTCAGAACTCTGAGGAACCTGCGTAAGAGTGGATCCAAAGGGTGTTAGGCCAAAGAGTGCAGAATAAAACATAAATAAGAATGAATTCATTTATTCAGTCTTATTATATGAGTGTACTTCCAAGAGAGTCCAGATTTAACGTGTTAGCTTGGGAAATTACCAGGAACATAGACACCTTTAATGTTTAATGCTATCAAATTTGTACCCATTACAGAGCCTTCAAAATCATCTTCCACGTGGTAACTCAGTACATATTTACTGAATTGACTTGAAAGCTCAGTGCCTGACCTCTAAACCCAAACGTATTATCAAAAGAGAAAAAGAATAATGGTAAATAAATAATAGAGAATTCACACTGCAAATAAGAAGCGTAAAAGGGATCACAGCCAACTCAAAATATTTGTTGATTTATGGATCATTAAAATGTGGAAGAGATTAACTATAATATGAAAATCCATACAATAATGTATACATAGTCACCTTTATAATTACATGGGGAAATTTTTCACTAAACATTTAGAAAAAGAAATCAAACAAAATTTTATTTTCTAGTTGTCATACATCCTACGATTGACTGTTACTTCTTACGTTTCTTACTAGTTCTTAAGTGCATAAGAATACTGGAAAGCTAAGCAGTTCTGTTCCCAGAAATAACCCAGAAACTTAAAAGGTTTCTGTGGATAGAACTATGTGTGTGAGATCTCTATTCCTGGAATCAAACTTGTCTCTAAACCATCTTTAATTTAAAAATGAAGATCACATATTAGAAAATTTTGCTAGGAAACATTATTCATCAAAGAGGAAACATTAAATTTCTCCATTTAAAGTAATTCTCTATACTACCTTTTATTTTCAAATATAATTTACTATAATAAATTATGTTTAGATTTAATGTTCATTGGCACAAGACAGTAATAGCTACAGCGATGCTACTGTCAAGTTTTGTAAAATCCTTGTTTCTAATTTTACTTGGTGCTAAAAATTGCAAGTAACTATTTTGAAATCATGTAAACTGGCAAGTTAGTATATGGTATTACATCATGGAGGCTATATTAAGAAACTCCAGATCAACCTGTTAGTAACTGAATTTACGTACACAAATGTATGCAGACTGCCTGCTAACTAATGGGTAAACAAGGAAAATATAATATCATGAATTGTGGTTTGCCATTCTTTGTAATAGCAAGCTAAGAAAGACATTCTGCATCAGACACTAATGCACATCAGAAAATGAAAATAGTTCTAGGTTTCCATAAGTATTTTGGATGCTGACATATATTCCATATCTCAGACATCTTTCAGTGCTGATACTGTAATAAAGATTGCACAGTTAATTAAATGAAACTATTAACACCTTCACGGACGTTTAAGCGGTACTCTAACTTACAAGTGGAATGACTTAATTGCTATACATTTCTTCAGTCATGATGCATGATTATAAGAAATTGAAATAATGAGAAATACATGTATATACACACACACTCTGACCCGTCTATCATGAGGGAAGCACCAAACCATGTAAACCTTATTTCTCTTGACAACACCAGCAAACATCTGTGTCTCCCTGCCCTCAGCAGGCTGTCACCTCCCCTCTGACCCGTTCTCTCCTCCACATTGTTGCTTGCCTCCTCTTGGGGATTTAACAAGAGTTTTGGCTGTATCCTCTCATCTGGACTAATGCTTAATGCCTTTGTAACTAGAATTGGGAGCGTTTTGCCTCTGGTTCTCCTTTTCCCTCCCCCCTGATCCCAGCCAACTCCTCTTTGAGGCTTCCACAGAATTGCCTTGTTTTTGGTGCCTCATCAAGGAATCTGGAAAAAAATCCATAAGCATAGATTTTAAAAGCATTTAGATGACAACACCCAATTCCTTGCTCAAATGTATTCCTTGCCAACACTAAGACTTTGTTTCTACCTTTGAATGAATTCTTTGCCCTTCTCCTCCTCACCCCTCACCTTTGCCCACCTCCTCACCCCTGCTTACCGTCATCTCATGGTGACTTCTAGTCTTAGGAGAAGGTTCCATCCTTAAGCCACAGTAAATTGTGTTAACTAAATGTCAAGTATGATCTATACTGGTATGTCATGACGAGGTAACACGTATGTTAGCATATTGATCCCTTCAGCTCTTGGGACATCATGGCAGGGTCTTGTTGCATCCGGGTGCAAACAGCCTTGTGTCAATAATTGTTTAGAAGGTGAGTACTTTCTACCATTTCAGTTAACATCCCTGGGATATAGATAGATATGAATAACTTAGATAAAGATCCAGCCCTCTAAGAAAATAATTGGAAGACATGAATGAATTTTAAGGTATTTGCAGAGCAATCTCATGAGCATGTAACTCCGAATAACATGGGGCAGAATAAATCATCTACACACTCTTTTGTAATCTCTGCCATCTTAATAGAATAGCAAGTTTGCTTATAGGTATCCCTGAGATATGAGTGTAAATGGAGATTAATGATGTATTTGAACTTCTTTCCAGATATCAGATATGGGCTTTTGCATGCTAAAACTTACGAGCTGTAATATTGACTTTTGTTTAATCTTTAAGTAATTTACTCATTTTCCCCATATGTTACCTTCATATTATACTATAACACAAATAAAATTCAAATATTTGCATTTTTAAAATTAAATGAAATAATTAAAGGAAACAGACTAGATACTGATTTTTTCTAGGTCATGTTCCATTTTGATCTTTAAGTATTTATATTTTAATGAAAACCTGGGGTTTATACTTCTTAAATAACGTACAGTTGTTAGAGAAAGTTTGAATTGTTGCTTTTATCATTTAGGATGCTTTGGGGTTCAAGTAGTAACAGAATTGTTAACTCCTAACTGTTAGTACCTAAATAATAGTGATACATTGTTTCATTATTATAAGTCTGGGGTTACATGGTGCCATCGTTATCAAAGAACCCATTGCTCTCCATCCTTCTCCCCTGCATTCCTGTGCACATGGGCTTTCTGCCTCTGGTTGGCCGTCACATGGTCACAATACGGCTGCTGCAGCTACTGACACTTCATTCTCTTATAACCATGTCTCAGGCAGGATGTGCAGTTTCCTCCTGAGCATTTCGTTCATCAGGGAGGAAAACCTTTGCAAAACGTTTCTTCAGCAGGCTGCCCATTACATCTCACAATGTTATTTTTTTTCCTGGAAACTGATGGTATTTATCATTTCTGTTCTGAAATCATTAGGGACAGTGATACTAGACTTGCCCTTGGAACCCTTTGCTTAAAGTGTGAACAATTGATTTGGTAGATGTGTCAGAGAGAGATTTTTATCAATACAAACCATAGTTAACCACATAACTTTAGTAACAGTAAAGTAAGGAAGCATAGAGTAATGGTTAAAATTGCAAGTTTTGAATCCACACCTCCTTGAGTTTCAGTTTTGTAATGACTGCTAACTAGCTATGTGTCCTTGGGAAATTTACTTAACCTTTCTGAGTCTTAGTTTTCACAACTGTAAAAATGGGAATTTTATACGGTCCAACTCAGAAATGATGTGAGGTTTAATTTAATTAACTGATATAACATTACGTGTTTTTTGAAAATTTATTTCTTTATTTATATATTTATTTAGTTTTGGCTGCTTTGGGTCTTTGTTGCTGTGCACAGGCTTTCTCTAGTTGCAGTGTGTGGAGGCTACTCTTTGTTGCAGCGTTCAGGCTTCTCATTGTGGTGGCTTCTCTTTGTTGCGGAGCATGGGCTCTAGGCACGTGGGCTTCAGTAGTTGTGTGCACGCGGGCTCAGTAGTTGTGGCTTGTGGGCTTTAAAGCGCAGGCTCAGTAGCTGTGGCACATGGGCTTAGTTGCTCCATGGCATGTGGGATCTTCCTGGACCAGGGCTCAAACCCGTGTCCCCTGCATTGGCAGGCAGATTCTTAACCACTGCACCACCAGGGAAGTCCCAATATTATGCTTAAAACAGTACATGCTCAATTAATGGCAGCTATTCCTGTACTTTTACTAATGACTAAGAGAAACTGAAGAAAATTCCAGTGTTCTCATGCCTAGAAAGTGATGGATGTGGATTCAATCTCTGGTCATTCTAAATTCAGAGTCCCTGGTTCTCTGGACTTATTGTATCTTATTCCTTGTTGTAACTTTGCTAGCATGCTGCAGACACAGACATAGGGTGAATATTATTAATTCATTAATTGACTGGTCATTTGCTTATAGAGAAATAGAAGAATACACTATATATAGCAAGAAGAAGAGTCTTAGATTTTGTGTATATTTTACTTAACCTTTTAAAAACCATGACATTAATTCTGCCATGAGTTTATACTTAAAGCATATGAATATCATTGCATTTTTTGAAAGTCAACTTCTGAGCTTGTAATAAAAGTTACTTTTCTCAAGCTAAAAGTTCCAAGGATATTTAATTTGGGGATCAAAACATTATTCTATATGATATTTAAAAGAAACTTTATGACAGTGTTTTGTATTTCTGAGAATATAATACAGCTTTGCAAATGAATTCTCAACTCTACCCATGTGTTTGGGATTGGCCTACTTCTACTTCAGATACACGGGCAGGGCACATAAAGTTCTTAGGCAGACAGCAAAGAATATTTGTTCAATTTATTACCCCAGAGGAAGAGGCAATAAATAATTAGGAGAGCGGTTTGCAGAGGGGGTGGTTATTGGCAAGGAATCCTGTGCAAGATTCAGGAGGTATGAAGGTGGAAGAGAGTGTGTGTTAAGATAAAGCAAACATCTACTTACAGTCTTGATTGTTTGTCCTAGACCCCATGCCTGGCACACAAACAGATATTACCTATTATTATTTACATTATTAATGGCATATATATATGTATTTTGAGGGACTGTATTCATTTCCTAGAACTGCTATAACAAATTACTACAAACTGGGTGGCTTTAAACAACAGAAATTTATTTTCTCATCGTTCTTGAAGGCAGAAGTCCAAAATCAAGGTGTGAGCAGGGTGGGTTCCTTCTGGATGTCCTGAGGGCGAATCTGTTACATGAATCTCTTGTAGCTTCTGGTGGCTGTTGGCAGTTCTTGGTGTTCATTGGCTTGCAGATCCATCACTCCAGTCTCTGCCTCTGCCTTCATATGGCTTTATCTTTTGTGTTTGTCTTATTATAAGGACATCGGTTAATAGATTTAGAGCCCACCCACTAATCCAGAATGATCTCATTTCAAGATCTTTAACTTAATCACATCTGCAGAGACGCTTTTTCCAAATAGAGTCACAGTCACAGGTTCTGGGAAGACATATCTTCTGGAAAGTCACCATTCAACCTACTACAGACTCAAAAAGTGTGTTAATGTTCGTTTTGAATTTCTTAGCAAAAGAGATGTAAAATTTTCATGTGAATGAGAATGACTTAGATCACCTATTTAAAGTGCACGTCCCTGAGCCAATTCCCAGAGATCCTATCGAACTACTATGGGTATGTGCATGTCAGGAAGCACATGGATGCTCTGATGCAAATAAGCCTTCGATGCATTTTGAGAAATATGCTCAGAGGAGGCTAATCCTAGGAGAAGCAAATAAAATATTTACCTAAAACTTTTTTTAAAAAATTTATTTATTTTATTCATTTTACTTTGGGCTGCGTTGGGTCTTCATTGCTGTGCCCGGGCTTCTCATTGCGGTGGCTTCTCTTGTTGCAGAGCACGGGCTCTAGGCGCGCGGGCTTCAGTAGTTGCAGCACGCAGGCTCAGTGGTTGTGTCTCGCGGGCTCTAGAGCGCAGGCTCAGTAGTTGTGGCACACGGGCCTAGTTGCTCCGCGGCATGTGGGATCTTCCCGGACCAGGGCTCAAACCCACGTCCCCTGCATCGGCAGGCGGATTCTTATAACCACTGCACCAACAGTGAAGCCCTAAAACTTTACCTCAATAAAAAGGAAGGCACATCTCAGATCCATATGACATTGTACTTCAGTACAAACTTGTTAGGAGGGATTTAAGGGATTTTTAATTTTGAAAACTAATTAGTCAGTCAAAACATTAAGTGGGTATTCTTCAAGGTGAACAGTTTTGAGAGTATGTGACAAAATTAATTGAAATATTTTCCTTCCAATTTTTAGCTAGCAAAATAAATCATGAAAGCATTTAGCAGTAATTGGGAAATGAGAGGCAAATGTGTTAGAGAAGAGAATTTGGGACTATGTTTACCTTCGCTGTCTCCACAGGCTCCTGTCCTCACTCTTCTGTTTTAGATCCTGGGTTGGGGTTTTTCTCAGAGCCAGCCCTGTCCCATAAGCTTACTATTCCACCTTTATAGACTTAAAAAGGCAGATGATCAGAGTTAAAGTCATTTACAGGAACCTTGGAAATTCCTTTTTTGGGGCAGAATGGATCAAGTTGGGAAGGGTGTGTGTGTGTGTGTGTGTGTGTGTGTGTGTGTGTGTGTGTGTGTATGTGTTTTAAAAGCAACTGTTGTAATCTTTTGTTTAGATGCTCTTTACCTGCAGCATATTTCTGGGTCTTCCACGTTGCTAATTTACTTTTTTTTTTGGTCAGTATCTTAGTTCCTGACCAGGGATTGAACCCGGGCCCTTGGCAGTGAGAGCAAGGACTCCTAACCACTGGACCACCAGGGAATTTCCCATGTTGCTAATTTAAAATGGGGTTATAGATGTCAGCTAACTCCTTGCTTCTCAGAGTGTGATCTATGACCAGCAGCATGGCCATGGCCTGGGAGCTTATTACAAATACAGAACCTCAGGCATCTTTCAGAACTTCTGAATCAGAATCTGTATTTTAACACACTTTCCAAAGGGTTTCCTGTGCTCATTAAAGTTTGAGAAGCTGAACAAACGTATTCAATGCTTCAACAGATCAGCAGTTGCTTTTAATACAGGAGACAATCCTTGTAACGGTTCCCAAGGTAACCTTTCCCAAGTAATTTTCAGAACTCAAACTATTGAAGTGATACGGAGTTATTCTTTTCTGTAGTGCCTCACGTACTAATCTCGTGTTATGAAATCTATAAAAATTGAGGAAAAAATTGTATTTTATGGGGAACAAAAACTTACATCGGAACTTTAGAACTACTAGAAGAATCAAGATATGATCCTTAGTGGTGTGCAGGTAGGCCTCTAGCAAGATATACCTATATTTAAAGTCCTGAGTCATATGTCACATTGCTAGGAACAAAGTAGAGCTTTTATTGAATAATGGAATGTAGTTTTGGTGTTTTGCTACAGTATAAAGATAGGTTCTTTTTAAAAATTTTCCATGTATTTTGCCTTTAATATTGTGCAGGTTTGTTAAAGATCAATATGAACCAGAAAGTCCACCAGTGCTTTTCTTAAAATCAATTTTACATAGAAAATCATGTACAATATTTTATTTCTTCTTTAAGGTGAGGTATGCCCATGAAATTTTATAACATGTAAAATAGACATTGTAAACTATTACAAATTAATATGAGTGAAAGCCGAGGCAGAGTAGAAAGTTGAGCAACAGACCAAGGAATAGATAAAAATTTAGGACTTAAAAGTGTCATATCGAATTGGTGGGAAAAGATATTTTGTTCAATAAATGATAGTAGGGCACCAGCTACACATTTATGAAAAATTAGATTTTTTTGCATCTCATATTATACGCCAAGATAGTTTCTAGATCAGTATTTCTAAACATTGTTTTTATTAACACCTGTAAAGAGCCTTTATAGATATATATGTTTTTCCTAATTCACTCTCCCTCCCCCAAAATTTAATGACACAGATATAGTCTATTTATGTACTGTAGCCCTTTGGAGAATATGAATGATTTTAATACCGAACATTTTCTGTCCTTTTCCCCTCAACAAACAATTTTGCCCCTTTGGGGGTGGTATGGCTGCAATGAAAATGCATGTCCAAGAATCTAGAAAAAGTAAAGTTTTAATGTAACAAAATAATTACAGAATAAAATAACTTAAGTAGATGTTTACAACTTTAGGGTAATTAAGCCCCTTCTAAGGAAAATAATAAAAGACAAAATGCACAAAAGAGGTATTGGTGTCTCTTGATACCAATTGAAAAACCTTCTGAACTATAAAAATCATCATTGTAGACAAAACTTTTAACTTGCATCTGTCTAGATCCATCTTGACAAAGAGATAGCACCAGAAAGTTAACAGTGGTTACTTCTTATGAGGTTATCGTGCATTTGAAGATGTTCGTCCACACATTTTTTACAGTGAGCATTACTATCATAATCAGAAAACATTTAAAATTTATAGCTTTCTAACGGAATACCTGTGATTATGTTATTTAAACCACTCACCTATCTCAAGGATCTTGCTGTAATTTCCACTTGATATTTGAGAATACACGGTTTAGAGCGGTTACTTGAGCGCCAGCATTTACAGTGAGTAAACGTTAGAGCTTATGTTTGAACTAAGTAATCTCTGACTTTAGAGGTGTTACTGAATAAATCGGTCCTGCTGCTTGCCCCTGCAAAATCAATTACGTACTCATAAATGGTAGAGGAGAAAGGTGCCTTTAATCAGAATGCCGGCAATCTGGGGAGATGGTGGACACTCAGCTTCTCCCAGAAGCCACCTCTGAAGATTCTGCTCAGCCATGCAAGTTTTTAAAGAGAAACAGAGAAGTAATCTCAGTTACTCATTGAGATAGGGGCTCAGAGTTGTGTCCATTCCCCACCGCGGGCAGGCTTGTGTGCAGGCTTGTTGACTCCTTGTGGCCTTTCTGTAGATGCCGTCTTGTTCACACAGTTTGTTCGGGAGATTCCTGAAGGGGAAGCTAGGAAAGAGATCTGATCCTCTGTTAATTACTTATTCTTCATTTCTACTTCTCTGATCTACAGAGAGAACCGACAAGTTAGGCGAGGTATTATGTGATTAAAAGATTTGAAAGGTGTGCTTGGGCCGGAGGTGAATAGGGCACGGGGGTGCCTGGTATAAAAGTTAGTTACAATATAGCTTTGCTAAAGTGACAGGAAAAGGGGCTTCCTGCTGAGGGCAGTTTCCTGTAAACAGCTGCATATAAAGGGTTTGAAATTCCTATAATGTATGATTTTTCTCTAAGCTATTTTTTAAGGCTTAAAGTCATCATCTATGATTTCTACATTCACCAATCACCGTTTTGAAATGGTTTTGCTTCCACTGTGGATGTGGTTTGATGAACCGTTAGGTGGGATGTATACTCTGATGAGCTTGGCCCTCAGAATTCTGGGTCCCTCTGGAACTGACGTTTAGAAAGAGTCAAATTTCTTAGTCACATAAAGTCTTAATTAGAAAAGCATGTAACTCTCTAATTAGTTTCTATTATACATAAAGGCGATAACCTATTAAAAAACACATAAATTGCCTCAGCAGTTAACTTTTGTTGTCCTAATTGGTTCCTGTTTATCTTGCTTCCCTTGTTTGTTTGATGCTTAGGTCTGTATAAAATGTCCCACATTCTCATCGTACTTACCTTTGTTTTTAATGCTTCTGGTCTTTGCACTACTTCACAAGTAATTGTTTTATAAAACATTGGGGGTCCTTCTTGGATAGTAATTCAGAGTCTATTTTATTATCCAGAGTCAATGTCAACTTTTAATTGATGATTAGCATAAAAGTGTAACTAATGCCTTTTTTTCTGTACTTGGATAGAAATATTCAACTTATTCCAGGTCTTGTGGTATGCTAGTTTCCTTTATCCATTTGTCAATCTGGGGACCTGTGTTCACTGCCAATTCTTTGTTTTTATTGCACTTGTTACCAAAAATCCGGAGTCATGAAGGTATATTGATGAAAATTAAGGCACCAGTCAACACAACTTCACTTAATTAGAAGATTCTGGCAGAACTGAGAGAAGTTGAGGAACGATGGCCCCCATTATTTCTGATTCCCCCATAAATCTCCCTGATGTTCTGGGAAGAACATGGGTGTTGGCAAACCAGGTTAACTTTAAAGGGGTGAGCCAAATTTTATCCAGCTTAAGTCCGGGGATGCGTAACTTGGTCCCTGGTTTGCAAGGCAGAGCTGTCAGGAGCTCATCTGAGAATGATGAGGTAGACTCATGGACAGGTTCTTGTGTGTTGGCCCACTTGGAAATCAGTGGTGTAACACATCTGCCTGACTCTTGTGTAATCTACTCTTAAGTGTCTTATATTGCACATGTATACAAGCAACATGCCAAATACAGATCATTTCTTATATAGTTATTAGGACAATTCAGGGAAGGTGACTACAGTCAAGAGAATGTTTTTGGGTTAATTCCTGGTACCATGCATGCTAAAAAGCAATCAAGTGAATATCTTTAGAGCTATTCAGTATTTTCATTCAAAAACATATTTGAGTCATCACTATATGAAATGCCTTTTAAGAGCTCCAAATGTAGCTGTGTGTTCAATACGCTTTACTCTCAAATACTTGAACATGTAAAATTGTATACTGATAATTTTTTTCTAGTAGCAGTATCAGACTAATTTCCTAATTATATATTATACAAACATATTAAAATCAGTTTATATTCTTGAACACTAGTTACGATGGAAGTAAGACTTGGTTACAGATAATCTTCTGGATAGATAAATGTGGTGAGATGTAGTTAAAATGGACGCTAATGAGAAAGTAAGTGTTCCAATAAAAATGAAAACTTGTTTTTCCTCAAAATTTTATCACTTATATGTGTGTGTGTGTATGTGTGTGCATGTGTGTATTTATATCCATATCTTTCTCTATTTTGTCACTACATCTTGCCACTTGGTTGGTCATCTCTAGAAAATAGATAAGGGAAGGAAACTGATCAAACTTGTATCAAAAACTACAAGAAAAATGACACTGTCTTCAAGGGTAAACACTTTATTCTTTTGTTTTCTAAATTGATTTTTAAAAAATTAATTAATTTTTGTCTGCGTTGGGTCTTCGTTGCTGGGCATGGGCTTTCTTTAGTTGCAGGGAGCGGGGGCTACTCTTCATTGTAGTGCGTGGGCCTCTCATCGAGGTGGCTTCTCTTGTTTAACATGGGCTCTAGGCGCGCGGGCTCAGTAGTTGTGGCGCATGGGCTTCATTGCTCCACAGCATGAGGGATCGTCCCGGACCAAGGCTCGAACCCGTGTCCCCTGCATTGGCAGGCAGATTCTCAACCACTGCGTCACCAGGGAAACCCCTATTCATTTTTTAAGCTTAGAAATTTTAAATTTGTAGCCATAATGTAAGAAAAAAAAATTCAGAAGTCTGTTTACATTTGAATACAGTCAGAGTCATTTTGTTTTCTGGGACTCATGTGCCACGTAGTAGCTCAAGAATGCAATTTGGGAAGAAGGGACATTTGGTTTCTAGTCTATCGTGAACTGTGTGACTTTAGATATGGCACTTGAACTATCTGGGCTTTAGTTTCTAAGCTGTAAAATAAGAAATTATTTAGCTTTAACATACTTGGTAATTCTGACAGCCCATAAGGTAGATCCAGATGCCTCAGGCAATAGCAGTGTCAGAATCAGGTGACACATTAACATACAGGGGACATAGATGGTTTTCTGGAATTGGATTCTACAGGGTCAACAAGAGGGCCAGCAGGGGACCGATAATTCAAGCATTGATATTAAAAGTCTCTTCAGTCAAGAAGTAAGAATAAATACACAATCAGAATACAGTCTGTCTATCAGAAATCAGACCTAAAATATTAGCAATACATAGAGATGCCTTAGCAAGAAGAAGGACACCTTATGGGTGTGCCTACCATGTGCCAAGCAGTGATTTTATCTTTCCTCTCAACTGCCCTGAGAATAAAAGGGTTTCCCCCAATATAAATACATTATCTGAAACACGAAGGTTAGGTAACTGGCCTAATGTCACATTAAATTAGGATCTAGGACTCTGGCTGTCTTCTAATATGATGAATGACTAGTTACAACGGTGCCTAGTTGGACGTTAGATTTCCCAGGTGCACTTTAGAAATACAGATTGCTAGACATCATCCCAGATTAGTGGATTTAAAACTCTGGGCATGAGGGCATGTAATTTGTTTCGCTAGAGAGTTCTAGAAACAACTTTGCTGCCAGCTTGGTTTGAGAAATATGCTAGTCTCAAGTCCATACAGAAGAGAAAGAGGACCGAGGAATAGAAGTAACATGTACTGCAAAATCTGTCATATTTAATTATTGAATTAGTTTTCAAGCACAACTTCTGAAGTTTTACTTTCTATGAAATCCTAATTCTATCCATCTCAAACCCTACCACCTTCTTCTTCCAACTCTTTTAATACATTGAATTTGTTGGAAAGTATTTAAATACCAAAATTTAAAAAAAATCTGTTTTACTTTCTTTCTTGGAAAAAAGACTGTTAAATTATAGTATAAAAGAGTTGTTTCTAATAATACTCACATTTACTGAAATAAATGAAATAGAAACCCTCTATGAATCAGATTGTGTTTGTTCCATGGATTTTTGAAGCTTACTGCTAATTGACACTTCGAAAAGCCCTAGTACTGCCCATTTAAAGATAGGGTACATTGAAAATGCATCTTTGAAAGAGCTATTTGCAACTGGAAAATAGAGATGTTGAGAATAACCGGCCTTTACAAGGAAATACTTAGCCTTTAGCTAGCATAGAATCTTTTTTCCTAAGGAGAACATAACATTTTATATGCATATTAAAACTATGCCCTCTGGCAGAAAAGTCCTATTGACTAGCTGTATGATGCTTAATTTAATAACCTGCAGGTTTTTTGTTCTTCTCTACATGTTAATTGGTTATTCCTTTAAAAGTTTTTTTTTTAGTTTAGACGAAATAGAAAATGTATGAGGTCAATTTGGTGGCTACAAAATGAGAAAGCAGTGACTTTTTCCATTACTAATATTTTGAGTAACAGGGCTATTTTCTTTAAGAGTATGCTTATAAGCGGCTATACATTTGAAAAACTATTTTTATACTGTATCCATTATGGTTTTCCTCCTTTCTAGTTGCCACATTACTTTCAGTGACAAAAAGAGTTATAAGATAATAAAGGAAATAACAAAACTGAAGCGATATTAAGATTATATAAATGTCAATAATCCAGTAATTTAGGCCAGATTTATTCAGTATAAAAACGATAATACAAAAATATCAATGAAGAGGTAAGTAGGAATGTCCCGAATTTTGACAGTCAAAAACAATGTCGGCAAAACCAGAGGCTAAGAATAAATAGGGAAAAGTAAAATAATGAAGTAAAACTATTTAAAATAAGCTAAGTGGGAAGGAAAACGCTCATGTATCAGTCAGGTTCCCAGCAGCTAACAGCACTGAGTGTTGGGATTTGTTTTTTTGTTGTTTTTTTTCCATCAATTTTATTTATTATATTTAGTTTTTGGTTGCGTTGGGTCTTCGTTGCTGCACACGGGCTTTCTGTAGTTGTGGTGAGCAGGGGCTAGTCTTCATCACGGTGCACGGGCTTCTCACTGCGGTGGCTTCTCTTGTTGCGGAGCACAGGCCCTAGGCACGTGGGCTTCAGTAGTTGTGGCACCCAGGCTCAGTAGTTGTGGCACACGGGCTTAGTTGCTCCGTGGCATGTGGGATCTTCCCGGACCAGGGATTGAACCCATGTCCCCTGCATTGGCAGACAGATTCTCAACTACTGTGCCACCAGGGAAGTCCCGAGTGTTGGGATTTTTGAGGAAACTTTTCAGTTCACAGAGGTGGGTGCTGAATTAAAGGAACCACAGGGCTTGTTAAGGCACTCAGGGATGAGCAGCATTCGGAAGACATCACACCTGTAGGTGCAAGGGGAAGAGCTGTGTTACTAGAGTCTGCGGAGATGTAGGGCAGTGGGAGGGGCCCCTCCTGCCAGAAACTGGTCCGAAAGGTCCGTAGTCAAGCCAGAATGGCACAGAAGCAGAGAGGAAGTGGAAATCTCCTGTCATTGCCTCTCGCTGGCCAAACTCAACTGAAAAGCACTGACTAAAACAAGGTTCTAGATGGTTTGAATTTACACGTAACTCTTAATATCACACTTTGCAGCTTCACAGTGGATTACTTAACAGTTTTTAGCCTCTGGTCCATCTGATTTTTTTTTCTTTTGCATGTGAAAAGACATACTTTACATGTTCCCCTCCTTTTCTTGTGTCAGAATTTTTGCATAGATTCTCTGTTCCACCCACTCCCCATTCCTACCTCACTTTGGCATGAGGGCTCTACTGCCCAGGCTTGTGTTTTCCCTAAAATAATACGAGTAGATTCCTGGTTCTGCCTATCCCTCTTGGCACCATGTGGATTCCCCTTCTGTCAACTGACTGAAGGGCTGGATGATGTGGGCTTCCCTTTAGTTACTTAGCTGTCGCATGAGGGTTGTGGAAGCAGTTGAACCCTTGAGAAATAAAACTTGAGAGATATGGTTCATTTTCTCCATATATTTGTTGAAATAGTGCCAGTGAATCTGAGCTCAGCCAGCTGAGGAAGATATACTGGCCTAGTAGAGAGAACTATTAATCTTTAAATTATAAATTGTCTTTCCACCACCCCTTCACCCTCACAGGCTCGGCAGTGCCTCGGCCACTTTGGAAAAAAGTTTCCTTGGAGAAAAGTCCTAGGTTTCTGTACTTCCTCTTTGATGACCTGCTGTTACATCCTTCTACTCTTGGCTGTTGTTGATGCATCCCTATGCAATCCACTCCTCATTTATTGTTCCTTCTCTTTCTCCCTCTCTAGGCCAGAAAATCATAGGATTGTCCTAGTATGTGCAGAATACATTTGATGGTATTCAACATCCATTTATGGTAAAAACATTTAGCATCTACAAATAGAAGTGAATTTGATAGAGGTATCTAGAAAAATGTCATATTTCAAATGTCATATTTAATAATAAAATATTGATAACGGGCTCTCTTGGAGAGGCAACAATGATGCCCACTATCACCACTTCTATAAAAAAATACTATTGGATGTGTTAGTAAAATAAGGCAAGTAAAAGAAAGAAAAAGTATACCATTGGAAAGGAACAAAAATGTTATTTTTTGATATGATGATTTTAAAGAATTCCATAATTATTTACATACTTGAAGAATTAAAATTATGAAGTGAATTTCACCGAAGCCATGGACATAAGGTCAAGATTAAAACACTATTTCAATATACCAACAATAAAATAAAGTTTACCAACAATATAAACTAAAAATGAAATGTAACAACAATAAAATAAAATTTAAAAGAGAGATGCCATTTACAGTAGCACCAACAATATCAAATACCTAGGACTGACAAAACTGCTACACAGGATAGTGAAATACTATTGAGAATAACTGATCTATAAACTCAAAGCAATCTGAATAAAACTTTTGTTAGGGTTTTTTTTTTTTTTTTGGTAGAAATTGAAATGCTGATTTCAAAATTTATATGTAAATGAAAAGGGACAAAAATAGGTTTAAGTTAGCTGAGACCCTCTTGAAGAAGGAAGTGGGAGGACTTAACACTTTCCGAAATAAAGACTCTTTTGTAAAGTTATAGTCCGTAATATAGGGTACACAGAGTGCAGAAACATATCCACAAATATATGAAAATTTGATTTAAGATAATTACTTCATTTTAACAAATATTAACAACTATTGCTGACTCAGTTGGACAATCCAAAGGGGAAAAATGAAACTTGACCTCTATACCATTCACACAAAAATATCAATTCTGTGTGAAATGTTGATTTAAATGTAGAAGGAAAAATACTGCAAATATTTTCATAACATTGGAATAAGGAATAATTTCTTAAGCAAGACATAAAAATCATTAACCATACTATAAGAGAAGACTGAAAATTTGGACTACATTAAAACTAAGAACTCCTGTTAATAAAGACTCCAATATAGAATGAAAGGTAAATCAGAGGTGGAAGATATTTGCAACACATTAAAAATGGGCAAGAAACTTGAGTAGGTGCTCTACAAAGCAGACTATCTAAATGTCCAATAAACACATGAAAGTTATTCAATCTCAGTAGCAGAGAAATGCAAATCAATGGCTCAAATGTTAAAAGACTGACAATACTAAATTTAGGCAAAGATGGTGAACTCTCATACACTACTGGTGGGAATGGAAATTAGCACAGTCATTTTGGAAACAGTTTACTAATATTGAACACATGCATAATCTAACCCAGCAATTCTACTTCTGAGTATATACCCAACAGAAATACATACACATGAAAGCCAAGATGCTATAGAAGAATGTTCATAACAACATTATTGTAATAGTCAAAAAGTGGAGACAACTCACATGTCAATCAACACTAAAATAAATGGATAGATTGTAGGCTACTCATTCAATGAAATACTATGCAACAGTTAATATGAATGAACTGAAGCTAACATGGATGAATCTTACAATCATAATGTTGAGTGAAAGGAACTACAGTATGTATATGGAACCTAATCAGACTTAAAAGCTTTTGCACAGTGAGGGAAACAATCAACAAAATGAAAAAGCAACCTGTTGAGTGGGAGAAGATATTTGCAAACAATAAATCTGATAAGGGGTTAATAGTAAAAATATATACAGAACTTATACAACTCAATATCAGTGAAACCAAATAACCTGATTAAAAAATAGGCAGAAGAGTAATGGCCTATATGGGAAAAGAATCTAAAAAAAAAAAAAAGAGTGGATATATGTATAACTCATTCACTTTGCTGTACACCTGAAACTAACACAGCTTTGTCAATCAACTATACTACAATAAAAATTTTTTAAAAAAGAACAGAAGAAACAACCTGATTAAAAAATGCCTAAATAGACATTTTCCTAAAGAAGACATACAGATGGCCAACAGGCACCTGAAAAGATGCTCAACATCACTAATCATCTGGGAAATTCAAATCAAAACAACAATGAAATATCATCTCACACCTGTCAAAATGGCTATCACCAAAAAGACAACATTCCCACTGTTGGTGGGAATGTAAATTGTTACAGCCACTATGGAAAACATTATGGAAGTTCCTTAATTTTTTGAGCAACATTATTTATAATAGCTAAGATGTAGAAGCAACCTAACTGTCCATCAACAGATAAATAAATAAAGAAGATGTGGTATATATGTACACAATGGAATATTACTCAGCCATAAAAAAGAATGGAAGCTTGCCATTTACAACAACATGAATGGGCCTGGAGGGTATTATGCTTAGTGAAATAAGTCAGACAGAGAAAGACAAATACAGTATGATTACACTTATATGTGGAATCTAAAAGATAAAATAAATGAACAGTTATAACAAAATGGAAACAGACTCAGATACAGACTACAAACTAGTGGTTATCCTAGGGGAGAGAGAGAGGGGAGAGGAGGGGCAAAATAGGGGAAGAGGATTAAGAGGTATAAACTACTAGATATAAAATAAATAAGTTGCAAGTATGTAATGTACAACATGGGGAATATAGTCAGTACTTTATAATGACTTTGTATGGAGTATAATCTATTAAAATTACTATGTTGTACACCTGGAGCTAATATCATATTTTCAGTTAAGTCTGATTCAAAAATAAAGTCAGTTATCTATTAAGGAGCTCCAAAAAAGAAAGAACTATGTATATGGTATTATTGTATTAACATGAAGTTCAAAAATATGCAAAACTAATATTTGGTGTTTGATTCAGAATAGTAGTTATGTTTGGGGAAGAAGGAGGGGTCATAATAAGAATGTTGACAAAGACAACTTCTTGGATACTGGTAATGCTCTTTTCAAGAGTGTTTGTGCTGAGCTGTACACTCTATGTGTGTCTTATATTTTTAAAAGTCAAGGAGAATATATAGAATTCAGTGTTGAGCTCTGTCTATTTCTATCTACATTTTCTGAGGTTATTTTTTCTTTTAAATATTATTTTTAATATTTAGTTATCATTTTATTTAAAGCTTAAAGTCAGATTCATATGATAAAATGTGAAAACCTGAGGGAAATTTTGAAAAAGAAAACAGCAATAAATTATATTCTTCTTTAAAAAATGGATTTCTCAATCTTATCTAAGATCAACTGCTTGTATTGGCTCTCCTTCAAGCTTAAAATAATTACATGGTTCTGCATTAAATATGATAGTCATACTGTTACGTGGCTCACAATAGAGCCAGTTTTATTTACACAATATGATTTTTGATTAATTTGGTGTTTTTAAATGGAGATGTTTTGTAGAATATGTAACCTTACCAAAAAAAAATGAATTTAGATATACGTTTTAAATTAATTTAGGGGAACAGGCTAGGTATATTAAGTATGTAGGAAGAAGTTTCATATCAACAAAAATCAAAATTAGTGTCTCTAATAGTGACATGCTGAAATTATGGAGAGGTCATAAGCAATTTCTAATACATTTCAATAGAATTTGCACAAGAAATCTGTTTTTCAAGCTGCTACAATAATAGCTATAGTTACTGGTAACCCATTGTTTTACTAAACAACTCGTTTAAACTTCCTGTCTTCCTCGACTTTTTTAGGATGGTATGTTGATTTGTTAATCACAAAATTTTTTATTTATTGAATTTTATTTAATTTATTGTTAAACTTTTATCTGTTTATTAAATTTTATTTAATTTTTATTTTAGGCTACTTATAGTGCTATTTGAAGGTGAAATCTGTTACTTACAGATAGACCTTCCTTCAGCCTTATTAAATATAGAGTAAAAATGTACAACTAAACTGAGGATAATTTTTTAAAATGTCTTCTGTAGACAGTAGAGTTTCTTAGTATTTGATAAATGATCTAATCATGGGTTTTTCAAGTGTGTATTTATGCATAAAATTATAATAGTAAAAGAATGTAATAAAAATAAGGCATATGAGTATTGGTATCAGTGTACAAAACACATTCTTACTTAAGAAAATAATACAACAGTTTGTGTAAGGAACTGTCCTTTTCACTTAACCTTGAAATCCAGTTCCCTTGCTTCCTTCTTTCTTTCCTTCTACATTTAGAAAATCATTCGGAAAATATTTTGTGTGTGTGTGTCTTCTTCCTTAGTTTTCTCTTTTATGAAACATTTTACAGACTATTATAGTATACTGTCTCTTGTCTTAATCATTATATCATTTTTTGAAATGTCATCATTTTGTTACTATTAGCTTTTGTATGAATGCTCTTTTTTAATGAGACTATAAATTTCTGAAAGCAGAAACTGCCTTTTCTTGTTCTCCCACATATCAAATATCAAGGAACACAGAATGTACTCAAGACATCCTCATCGAATGGAGTTGTATTGTTAAGGATTTAAGCTTAAGCTTGTATTATTAGTAAAGTCCAACATTTTGGGGAGATCACTGTTGATATAATTCCTCCTGCATATATTGCTATTAAAGTAATGAGATTTCTGGTTCAGTACTCATAATATGGAACCTCACAGTAAGAAATTATAAAGAACAACTTCAAATCAGTTTCAATGCTGGTTCCGAATTTAAACCACTACAGATTTACTATGCTACTTTACAGAAATTGAGTGTTTGCAAGATTAAATCAACAAGAAGATACTAACAGCATTGGTGTGATATTCTTTTTACTGGGAGTTGGAAAAGCATCCTTTCAACTAGAGGTGTCTTGCATTTCCAGAGAGTGGCTAATAGTAATCATACATCAGAAATCCACACACACAACAATGGTAAATATTCTTAAACTTCAAATTTACATATGACCTTTAGGATTAACTTGCCCACTTTCTGAGCATGTGCTACTGGCTATGTATAGTGATATCAGATTGCTCTGAAGGGTGTACTAGTTAAAAATAAGGCTCTGAAAAAAAAAATAAGGCTCTGGAATTACACTGTCCAATATTGATTGTGTGGACTTGGGAGAGTTTCTGAACTTCTCTGAGCCTCATTTTACATATGTAAGTGGAGATAATGCTGTTGCCTTTTTTAATGGGAAAGTTGGGTTCAATTGAGGAGATAACCCTAAACAATTTCCTTCTCCCTGCTCAGGTGATAAGTACTCCTGTATCCCAGAGAGAAAAAAGTAGGTGAGAACATTCTAACTTTTAAGAATTCTGCTCCCCAAATTTCAGTTTATAGTATCAGTATTCACCCATCCTTTCTTCATCTTCGAACATGAGGACTCGTCTTCTCTGACAAGTCACGAGTTATACCTGTACTCTTGATCTCTTCCCTCTTTGCCTTCATCACCTTCTTGTATCCTTTATCTCTTGTTTCATGTGTTTTCAATTTTTCTCCTTCCAGTTTCTCTTTCTTTTCAGCCTACAAAATAAGTTTTAAGTTATGTTTGACTCTGACAGCCATTTGAATTGATCATTCATTGTTTCCTCCCCTTTCCACCAAAATTAGAGGAATTTCTCCTCACTGCATGGATATTATCAACTTTTCCAATAGTTAGTGTATTAATATAAATAAGCCAGGCTTGTAGAATTTTTTCTCGTTGTCTCTTCAACTCACCAATCTGACTTTTATGCCCACTTTATTGAAATGACTTTGTCAAAGATCACCAATGACCATTGGAAGATCTTATTTTCCAGTTGGCTAACATCTATGCAATATTTGAGATCTAACACCATCTCTCTCTACTACTGACAGCTCCTTACTTACTTTTTTTTTCAGTCTTAGTTTATATGATAGCACTTTTCTAATCCTCCTGCTTAAAAAAAAACCCCACTTTTTTGACTCTTATTCCTCCTCTTTAATTATAAGGATTGCATATTTCTAGGGTTTCATCCCTTACCTTTTTCTCTTTCTATGTCTTTTTTATCCGTCCCCCATCCACCACCACCACCACCACCCCGCCCACCAGTGATCTCATTTACTTGTAGCCTTTTAACGCTCACCAGTGTTCCAATGACTTTACAGCCTGAATTTTGAGATCATGTCATCTGTTTGCAACTCCAAAGCCGGGATGAAAACAGGCTGTTATATGTCCCGTAAGCATCTCAAAGACAGCATCACCAAGATGGCAAATCAGTCTTGTCTCCTCCATTCCACTTTTCTAGACCAGGCCTTCATCTGCTCTCATTTGGACCCTTGCGGTTATCTCTAATTTAGTCTCACTATTTCAAGTAGTGAGAAGGACAAGGAAGGAGAGGTCTATAAATGCATTGCTGAGAATTCCATTATAATTTCCCCGGTGTGCAGAAAGTTACTGGTTAGTACTGATTGTCAAAGGGACAAGAGTGGGATTTTTAGTTTCTCTCTCTGAAAGTCAACTTCCCCATCGTAGATATACTCAAGTTTGTGAGCTATTTTACATAGATCCCTGTGTGGTCATGTGGCTGGGAATACTTTATTTGATACTTTATGTAATTTGTATATGTTTATCAATAGTTCATGATTAGATTTAGAGATGAGGAGATCCAAATTACTTCTTCAGTGAATATTAGAAATATTATACTTTAATATGTTTCCTTGTTAAGCTTTATGACAATTTATGGGTACCTTTATGAAGAGATTTTATTAAATATTCTGCAGTCCTTTAGTGTGTTACCTTGAGATCTGATAGTTTACTTATCCTATAAATTATGTTAAAAATAAAAAGCTTACTTTTAAAAGTGATGTATAATAGTGTGCTCCTGAATTTATGTAATTTATTTATAGCTTGCTAATTTCCGTATTTTATATATTATAAATATATTTGACCTTTCATATTTCAAACTGCTATTCATTCTTGTGAGTCATGGTTGTACTTAGAAAAGGAAAAATCCTTAATAGGAAACGAACTATCAAATTATTCTGAAATCAAATAAATACAAAATATCAAGTAATATTTCCAATATATTTGGGAAGAATGTTTTATTTCCCTTTTTATTTTCTACTATAAAGACTGATTTTTAGGAATGTTTGTTGATTTAAAGTCTTTGAACTATTACTGTCCATCCATTTGGCTGCAATAACAAAATACTGTAGACTCGGTAGTTTATAAACAACAGAAATTTATTTCTCACAGTACTTGTAGCTGGAAAGTTCAAGATCAAGGCACTGGTAGACCCTGTATCTAATGAGGGGCTGCTTTCTGGTTCATAGATGGTGCCTTCTTACTCTGTCCTCACTTGGTACAAGTGGGGAGGAATTTCTCTGGGGTTTCTTTTTTTTTTTTTTTTTTTTTTTTTTGTGGTATGCGGGCCTCTCCCTGTTGTGGCCTCTCCCGTTGCAGAGCACAGGCTCCGGACGTGCAGGCTCAGCGGCCATGGCTCACGGGTCCAGCCGCTCCACAGCATGTGGGATCTTCCCGGACCGGGGCACGAACCCTTGTCCCCTGCATCGGCAGGCGGACTCTCAACCACTGCGCCACCAGGGGAGCCCTCTGGGGTTTCTTTTATAAGGTCACTTATCCTATTCATGATGCTTTGCCCTCATGACCGAATCACCCCTCAAAGGCTCTACCTCCAAATACCATCACATTCAGGATTAGGTTTCAACATACAAAATTTGAGGGGAAGCAAATATTCAGACCATAGTAATTCCCCTTAATAACATTTGATTTCCCCACTTGTTTAATAACAATTTACAAATCTAACTGGAAAAGTGAACAAATATGATATGTTTTCCTATGTTTTCTCTTAAGTAAATGTGTCCATTGCTATATAGTTGTATCTGTTTGCATGTATCACAGCAACAGTAATTTAACAAGTTTATTTGGGTTCCATTCACCTACAGTTTGTAAGCCTAAGAGTTTATTGAATTAAATTACTCTGTCCTTTCTTGTATATTCATAAATTTAGTAGTCCTTTGTGGTAAATTAACTACAAAAATAATATTGTTTTCTCAAGAACATTGAAATTTTAGAACAAATGTGTTTTGTCGGCATTTCTGTGTTATTCGTAATAAGGGATACATTCACTTATAAAATACTGTAACCATTTATCATGACATTATTATAATTAACAGATGAAATATTCATCTCCTTTATTTTAAAAACATCTCCAGGTCCTATTTTAAAGGAATTTAAATAGATATGTTGCCAGAATAATATGATTTGTACTCGAAAACTTTCATTTTTATCTATAAAATGATGTAATTTGATCACATTAGAAACAAAAAGCTATAAATATCAACGTTTTGTCCTATGCTAGTTATATCTTCAGAACAATGAAACAAAATTAGAGTTCTGTAGTTTTTTTGTTTTGACTTGGGTGATGAATTAAGAAGGTTCTGTTAAGTACCTTTCTGTGGGTTCTATTTCACTGATTTTTTTTTTTTGAGGTTTTGGTATTTTGCAGCATCATATTTTATAATTCAGTAAGAAATGAAATTATACCTCAGAGAAGCCTGCATTTTGGTATTTTTTTCTCTCAAGGATGCTTTTTAAATATATCATTTTTTGTTTGGTTATTTTTGGACTCTGTAAATAATGTATTTCTGTGTACTCTGTACCCTTTTTAAGGTTCTTGAATTCTGGACTTAAATATGAGTGATACACAATAGTTGTGAGTGCAAAGTGATTCTAATGTTTATATGGAGGGTTGAAAGACCCAGAATGGCCCATACAATAACAAAGGAGAAGAACAAAATTGGAGGATGAACACTATCTGACTTCAAGACTTACTATAAAGCTACAGTAGTCAAGACTGTGGTATCAGTGAAAGAATAGACAAATAGATCAATGGAACAGAATGGGGAATGCCGAAATAGATTCACATAGTCAATTGATCTTTGGCAAAGAATCAAAAGCAATATAGTGCAACAAAGCCTTTTCAACTAATGGTGCTGGATCAATTGGACATTGGGATGCAAAAATAGTGAATCCCACTATAGACTTTACACCGTTCACAAACGTTAACTCAAAATGGATTATAGCCCAAATGTAAAAGACAAAACTGTAAAACTCCTAGAGGGTATCATGGAAGAAAACCTTAGGTATGGTGATGGCTTTTTAGACACAACACTAAAGATGTGATCCATGAAATAAAATAATCACTAAGCTGGACTTTATTAAAATTAAAAACATGCTCTGCAAAAGTCAATGTGAACAGAATGAGAAGTCAAGCTACAAACTGGGAGAAAATATTTGTAAGCAATAAATCTGATGAACTGTTATCCAGATATACAAGAACTCTTAAAACTCAACAATGAGAAGACGAACAACCCAATTAAAAATGAACCAAAGATCTTAATAGACACCTCACCAAAGAAAATGTACAGATGGCAAATAAGCATTTGAAAAGATGCTCTACATCATATATCATCAGGAAAATGCAAATTAAAACAACAATGAGATACCATTACGCACCTGTTAGAATGGCCAAAATCCAGAATACTGATAACATTGACTGCTGGTGAGGATGTGATGTGGAGGAACTGTCATTCATTGCTGGTGGGTACCATGCAAGATGGTACAGGGCCTTTGGAAGATAGTTTGACAAGTTCTTACAAAACCAAGCATACGCTCACCATATGATTCAGCATATCACACTCCTTAGAATTTTCCCAAAGGAGATGAAAACTCATGTCCACACAAAAACCTGCACAAGGGTCTTTATAGCAGCTTAATTTGTAATTGCCAGAACTTGGAAGCAACCAAGTTGGCCTTCAGTAGGTGAATGGATAAATAAACTGTGGTGCATCCCGACAATAGAATATTATTTAGTGCTAAAAAGAAATGAGCTATCAAGCCATAAAAACACATGGAGAAAACTTAAATACATATTACTAAGTGAAAGAAGCCAAGCCCAAAAGGCAATTTACTGTGTGACTCTTAATTATGTGATATTCCGGAAAAGGCAAAGCAATGGAGACTGGAAAAATATCATTGGTTGGTAGCAGTAGGGGCAGGGGAGAGATGAATAGGTAGAGCACAGAGGAATTTTAGGGCAGCGAAACGACTCTGTTTGACACTAATGATGCATACATGGTAATACACATTTATCCGAATCTGTAGAATATACAACACAATATTGAAGCCTAAGAAAAACTGTGACCTTTGAATGACTATAATACGTCACAGTAGGTGCATGGATTGTGTCAATGTGGTGCTCTGGTGGAGGATGTTGCTAGTGGGAGAGGCTGTCCGTGAATGGGAGCAGCGGGTATATGGGAAATCTCTGTCTCTTCCTCTCAGTTTTGCTGTGAACCTAAAACTTCTCTGAAAGAGAAAAAGTCTTCAAAAATAGTTTGATAGAATGGGACAAGATACTAGCAATAACTGAATAACATTTAATAACATATTCTGGATTCCCATACATTAACCACTACTTCCCTTCCCAGGATTTTAATTTATAGGATGCTTCATTTTCTCCTCTTTGAAATTTTCATTTCTCTCCCTTTTTATTCATTTTCTCTTTCGCTTCTTCCTCCTAGTCCTTGTACTAATCACTGATACACAATTCTTTATTGTTTTAGAAACTATTTATGTAAATAATTAAATTCATTCTATGATTTAACCTCCCCCGAAAGTGAGACACAGAACACCCTAGTGGCTACAAGCGTGAACTCTGGAACCAGTATGCTTGGAATCAAATCCTACCTAGTGGTGTGACATGTACAATTTACCAAACCTCTCCCTGGGCTTTTGTTTTCTCAGCTGTAGGATGGGGATTATATACAGCCTACCTCACAGCATTCTTATGAGCGTTACATTGTTGATATTTGTGGGGTTCTGAGAACAGTGTGGGCACTTCCTGAACACCTCGTGTTTGTTTAAGAAATATGCATGTTCTTCATTGGGTGGCCCCTATTCTTCAATCCTTTCCAAGTAGAAAAAAATGCCTCTTTTCCTCTCTAAGGCTAAATCTTCAACATGAAGTCGGATTTTCAATGCCTCTTACCTTCTCAGATTCTTCTTGGCTTCATGAATTATCTCCAAATTCCTTTACTGGACTGGTTGCCATGCTCCCGCAGTACAGAATATTTGTAATATGACAATTCTGGGCCTTTATATATGATTTTCCCATTGCATAGAACTGTTTTTCCCACCTTGTGTGCTTGGCCTAATTTGACTCGTTCGTTGTTCAAATTTGTTCTGATACATCTTTAACCTTCTCTACTGCAGAGTACCAGCTGCACGGTTCCATCATAGACTTTGCCCCCCTGACTTCTGTGTGTTGCTTTACTTGCCTAGGCCCCCAGCAGAAATAAGTATTCTTTCAGAGAGATGATGTGTTCTTCCAACCCATGATATCAACAGAATGATTGGCGCCAGTTGTATGTTTTTACAGTCAGTGAATAGTTGAGTGTTCGAATTTGATAAGCACTTTATTTCTAGTTTGCTGTCATATGAATTCATTTCAATAAAATAATGTGTGGCTTGACAAATAGCAGAGATTCTGTTTACAGCATGATTAGCTAAGAAATGTGCTCTCATCAAGAATTTTAAAAATCAAAGATTGTTACTTGACAGACCAAATAACAAAAATAACAGATTTATTTATTTATTTATTTTTTGCGGTACACTGGCCTCTCACTGTTGTGGCCTCTCCCGTTGTGGAGCACAGGTTCCGGACGCGCAGGCTCAGCGGCCATGGCTCATGGCCCCAGCCGCTCCGCGGCATGTGGGATCTTCCCGGACTGGGGCACGAACCCATGTCCCCTGCATCGGCAGGCGGACTCTCAACCACTGCGCCACCAGGGAAGCCCACAGCTTTATTTTTTAACAAATTCTTATTTGAGAGAGTCTCATATTCCATTTACTATATAATCAATTATCTTATGTTTTAGAATGACCAACAATTTAATATATCCCATGCTATCATCTGTCTTCATAGCTTTTTCCTAGGAATTAATTTTCTTGTGAAGTCAATGCAGATTATATTTTATAGTCAGAGGCAAAGGATTAAAAAATAATGTTACGTCATCTTATTACAGGAAAAAAAAATGTTCTTAAGGGGTATTAGTTTCTGTGACTCAATGTCCAGATGTATATCAACAGTGTGTGGCTAAAGAAGGTGTTTTCAAAAGCTTTTGGTGGTTTAATGTATGCATTTTTAAGATATTGAATTTAAGATATTGAATTTTGGTGATAGGAATTTATTGTTCCATTGATCTTGTCTGTATCTGTTTGTCTTTGATTGAATACAGAACTGACAGAATTGTCAATGTAAGTGGGAATGTACTTAGCATGTCTCTCCTTGAACTTTGCAGGTTTAGCCTTTAAGCATTGATCTGTTATTGGATTGATAAGCCTGACTGTCAAGTATGTTCAGTAATTCAGCTTTAGAAGATCTTATGTCTTATGTTGCTTAAGTGGTCCACATATGGAAACAAACCTACGGGGGAGCTATTTTCTTTTTTTCTAAGTGAATTTTTTTATTCATTACAATTAGCCTTTGAAAGTTTTTTGAATTTAGTCTTTAAAATTTTTTTAATATAAGATTTAAAGGTTTTAAGTATCCCTTTAATACCGCTTTAGCTGCCTCATCACAAATTTTTGTCTCTATTATTACTTTAATTTTTGTTCACTTTGAGGTATTTAAAATTTTTTATTATGATTTATTATTTAACTTCTGAATTATTTAGACATGTGTTTTTAAGTTTCAAATATGTGAAGTTTTATATTTCTTCTTGTTATTGGCTTCTCCCTTTTACCTTTTTCAAATTGTTGCTTGTAGTTACCCCCATTCTCATCTGTACTGTACATAATTTTTTCCTGTACTGTCTGAACTTCCCTTTAAGCATATATGTTTGTTCTAGTTTGTTTTCTATTTCAACAAAGCAAACAAAACTTTTGACCGCACCTTACCCTTTGTACAAATAATTTCTTAGCTCCCCCTTCACAGTGTCAATTTTGAAGGAGTCCTTAGAGTTGTTCTTTCCACTTTGTCACCTCCCATTCTCTTAACCCATTTCAGCCAGACTGAGATCCCAGCAATCTCTTACAATTGTTTAATGATCTCCATGGTACCAAATCCAGGGGTGATGCTTTGGACTGATTTTCTGTCTACTTGTTCTGTCAATTAGTGAGAACAGATCTACTTCAACTGTAGATTTTTCTTTTTTCTTTGCAGTTCTATTTTTTTTTTTTTTTTTTTTTGCTTTAGGTGTTTTGAATTCTGGCTATTAAGTGCATAAACATTAGTGATTGTTATATCCTCCTGATGAATTGACCCCTTTATTATTATGAAATGATCTTCTTCTTGATAATATTCTTTGCTCTGAAATATACCTTGTCTGATATTCATATATCCATTCTACTTTTCTTTTGATTAGTGTTAGTGTAATATATCTTTTTCCATCTTCATACTTTTTTTTTTTTTTTTTTTTTTTTTGCGGTACGTGGGCCTCTCACTGTTGTGGCCTCTCCCGTTGCGGAGCACAGGTTCCGTCCGCGCAGGCCCAGCGGCCATGGCTCACGGGCCCAGCCGCTCCGCGGCATGTGGGATCTTCCTGGATCGGGACACGAACCCGTGTCCCCTGCATCAGCAGGCGGACTCTCAACCACTGTGCCACCAGGGAAGCCCCATCTTCATACTTTTAATCTGTTGCTGTCTTTGTATTTAAAGTGCGTTTCTTTTAGGCAACATAAGAATGGGTCTCACTTTTTTATCCAATCTGATAATCTCTGCCTTTAAATTAGTATGTTTTGATCAGCTACATTTTATGTGATTAAACACATGATTAAGTTTAAATCTATTGTCATTTTTAATGTCTTTTCTGCTAATTATAATATATTCTGTTCTGCATTGGCTTTGATTTATTCAGTTTTCTGATTATGAGTTAGCTGTATTTTCCTGTTTCTTTGCATGACTGGGAATTTTTGGTTGTATATCAGATATGAATTTTTACCTTCTTGGGTGCTGGATATTTGTACATTTCTATAAATATTCTTGAGATTTGTCCTGGGATATAGTTAATTTTGATCTTTTGACTCTTCCTTTTCAGATTTGTAGGTAGACAAGAGTGATGTTTAGTCTAGGGTTAATTATCCTCTACCATGAGGCAAGACCGTTCTGTGTACTCTACCCAGTGCCTGGTGAATTATGATGCTTTCCAGTGTCACTGGTAGGGCCAGACACTGTCTCCTGTGTGAGTGTTGTGTATTCCCTGTAATGCTTTGGTGGTTCTTTTCCTTGCCTTTGGTAGTAACCTTACATTCACGGACAGATCAGTATTCTGATGAACACTCCAGGCGGACTCTCTGCAGATCTCTTGGAGTTTTCTCTGCTGCTCTCTCCTTTTTGTTACTTTGTCTTGCAAATTCTGGCTGCTTTAATTTCTTCAGATCCTCAGCAATGTCGCCCTAACTCAGCCAATATTCCCGACTGTGCTTGTGTTTCCCTTCCCAATGCAAGGCCTGGAAATTCTCCAAGCAGTCAACTAGGACTTACCTTATCCTGCCCCCACCCCCAATCTCAAGGATCGCTGTCCTTCATTGCCCGGCATCCAGCATCGTGAAAGTCCTTGGTCCACATGTTTTGTCTACTTTTTTAAAATTCTTGTTCACTTCTGATAGGACGGCAAATCCTGTCCCTGTTACTCACTTTGGACCAGAAGCAAAACTCAGAATCCTTTTTGAGTTTTCTTTAGTATAACTACTTTCTCAGAATTAATTCTCCCATGTGTGGCGTAGGTTAACTGTCTTTCCAGAATTGAACTTACTCATACTTGGCAAATCTTGTTTGGAGCTCATCTTCTGAGGGATATTTTCCCTTATATGCTCTTCTAGTGAGTTAATTTTGAGCCTGCCAGTAGCCTGGCATTGCTGGGTGCACAAAGTCAGGTTGTAGCAGTTCTTTGACGCATGGGTTTTTGCCCAGTGTTATTTGTGTAGCTATGAGACAGCCCTCTACCCCACAAAAAATATAAGCCTATTTCAAATCAGACTCACTACATCCTGGCCACAGTGAACACTTCATTTTTGGTAGGTCGGTAAGGAGTAGGCACTATTCCTGTCCTCATTCATGGTGGAAATCTTATTTCTGGTTCCTGCCCTGGGGTCCAAAATGGGGCATATTCCTGATGGCCTCAGCCCTATGGCCCACAGTCCAGCTTGTCGTGAGCTATTGATTTCAGCTCCTGTTTACTCCTCTGAGTTCCCTATTCATTTCTGGTTTATGGAGATTTTCTTTCCTTGGATCTTTCAAACCTGAAACGTTTTCTATTAAGTTTGTGTTTTGGGAGTAGAAAGGGAGGGATTTCCATTTATGTTTAGTCTACTATTTCACCCAGAATGAAAAAAAAACAAAGTTTTGACAAGATGGCAGATAGTAGAGACCATGAGGGAGATAACACAGCAATTTCAGTAACCCTTATCCTGTTTCGTTGAAATTCTCATCAGTTTACATTTCTTTACTTTTTAGTATAGCTTTTGTGTTATCTTGGCAAAGATTCCACTCAAAGATTTTAGGAAATTCAGAACCTAATTCATGAGGGATAGTAAAGACTTTGCTGGAGCTGCTCATGTTCTAGTGTTTTTCAAAATTTTGGTAATAACTGGAAAGGATAAAAACTAGCTTGTGAAGTATTGGCAATAATGCACTTTTTTTTTAATGTCGTATAGCATGAGAGTTATCATCTAGAAAAATGGAAAAAAACCCTTTAAATGATATAGATATTTATAAACATGTTATAGGTAGAGCTATTTCACTAAGACTTGTTCATGTGGAATACGGGAAATGAATATCTGATTAGAATATCTAAAAAATGAAAAAAGATTCCGGTTGTGGTCAATCTATGACTGACCTTGTGTTTCAGTATTCTCTCTTTGCCATTCAGACTGGCAGTCCAGGGGCCCAAAGTCCTTGTTTCCCTTGGTCCATTTCCACTGTGATGTGTTTTATAGTCCATTGTTTTAAACAAAGGCAATAATTTGTATTAAAGATATTTTCGTCAGTTTAATGCACTAGTTGAGGTTTGTCAAAAATTTAAAAAATGCTCCATAATTGCTGAGTCATTCTTAATATTACGTTTTACCCATCTTTTTTTAATGCCTAAAAATTAAAAAATCTCCCACGGAACATTATTCCACATGTATAATTTTCCTTGCAGGGATACTTTTCAGTAATTGAACTTGTTTTCGCATTCTGCTTAAATATCAGTTTTTCTCTCATCTTGTTGCACCTTAAACCTTTTTATATAGTTACTGAAAATATAAGTGCTCCTAACATTTGCAAGTTTAATATGCTGAAGTCCCTACCTTTATAAATAATGCTTCAGTACATTTTCATGTCATCATAAACCAAGCTTGGTAATGGATTAGCATAATTATTACCTTTGAGCATTTGGACACAGAGTAGCCTTAAGTAAACATCATCATCAAGATATTTATTTACATAATTGATTCACATAAGAGTTTAGTTCTTCACAGAAATTATTAAGCAAAATACTAATGTACACATTTTAGACTCAATACTATAATTATGAGGAAAGACAGGCTAGTAAAACATTAAATTCAGTCATTATAGGAACCATTCACTTCTATAAAGTAATGAAATTAGTTTACATAAGGTACAAAAGAAAATCCGTCTCATTAATTCATAATTATGTAGTCTTCCCTTTTGGGGTGGGATGTGGAGAAGTGGCAATTATGTGTTCATTCATGAAAATACTTGATAAATTAGGTAAGCTATATTTAAATATATTGAGGTTCTTCAGCACCTAAAAGTAAAACGGTGATGTGGTTTGTTGAAACTGAAAATGTCTTGGGAGTCATTTAATTAATGGAAATATTCCAAAAATCTACATGGATAATGTAAGCAGGATACACAGTAAAAGCTCAATGATTGTTTTTTTCTTTAAAACTTTGCCTTCTTATAAATAAATATAGCTAATTGATCTAACCAAAATATAGGAAATTATTTATTTAACAACTTTTATGTGAGATTTTGCCAATAATTTCTGTAGCTAAAATATTAAAACAACATAATGCAACAGATTGGGGCATAAGGTCCATTATCTACTTTAGTATTACAGCATTGATTTAATGTCTGATTTTAGTCTAATCATAGGAAGATGCATATGCTTTTGGAAGACCCTTGTCTCTATAATTGACTTCAGCCAACTCATGGAGAAATATATCCTAAAAACATAAAAAAAGGAGGTCCACTTATCCTTGTCTTAACCTATTGTAGTTAAGGTATTCATTTACTAATATATGTTGAATTCAGGTATGGCTGAATGTTCCAGACATCATGTTAGGTCCTGAAGAAATGACAAGTAGAAATGAACATGGCCAAGAAGACTGTTATTAATGGGATTTTCATTCTAAGGACCTCTTCAAGAATTATTAAAGTTCTTCGAACCAAAAATGAGTATCCAGTAGATAGTTTGACAGTTCTTATTTTAAAGCAACCAAGCAACAACCATTTATAGAAATGTATACTTAACTCTGTGCTTGGTACCGTGAGGTGCCAAGAATATATGACTCTTTGGTCCACCGATTGTATGAAGAAAATAGCTCCTGACTTACTTGCCCAATCCTGTACTTCTGTTTTTCTCACAAAGCATAGGAGTAGATGTTTAACATATCTTATATCAGTAGGCATGAGGGGATAAAAGAATAGAGAAAGATGGAAGCTGAAGGTCATTCATGAGTTAGGGTGAAAAGGATATACGTCAAGTCTTCCTAACCAACCCCTCTTCACTATCCAGACAAGCTATATGATAGTAGTTAAGACGGAGAAAAATTGTACAATCTTGGCTCTGTTGTCTCCTTTACTTTTTCAAGATTTATCTGGGAGGGTGAGGTACATGCATTCACAATACTCATGGGTAATGGGATATTTTCTTTATTCAGAAAATATGTGAGTGTCCAGCACTGTTCTAGGTTCAGAAAGCACCTGACCCAGATACACTGGAGTCCATTTACAAGAGTGTGATGTATTTAACTAATTTACTACAGCAGTTGTTTCAGATAAACTAAATCATTACCCATACTGAGATCAAATGTAGGAATCTTAGTGATTTGACTCACATTTATTCATCTTTGTGAGGTAATAAGCAATTAATCAATGATTAGAATGCAGGAGATAATTTGTAACGAAGGATGTAATCATGGAATTTAATTAACTTCAAATAAGTATTTTAGTACACCCAGATATTTATTTATAATATGATAGCTTCTCTATTTTTGTCATTACCCACTGCAAGTGGGTAGCACAAGAAATCATGCAGCAGAGTTAATGCCAACCTAAAATGCCATGGTCTAAAAAGTCATAGCTTTTTAGCATTTTTAGCATCTGTATCATGATTAGTAAGCTGACAATTCAATGTGATTGATGATATTGTTTTCCAGTTCCTAAACACTTTGTTCTGATTCTCTCAGATCAATGTGTATGAGACTGGCTATTTTGTATGAGCTTGGATATTTCTTAATTGATCTTGGGACTACATTTATAAAGCATAGTTCAAGAAATTACTCTTTGTAATTACTAAAAGAAATAATCTTATTTCCTCATTTGCTACTTGAAGTATAGTAGTCAAAAGGAAGTTGATGGGGCTTCCCTGGTGGCGCAGTGGTTGAGAGTCCGCCTGCTGATGCAGGGGACGTGAGTTCGTGCCCCGGTCCGGGAAGATCCCACATGCCGCGGAGCCCACATGTTGTGGAGCGGCTGGGCCCGTGAGCCATGGCCGCTGAGCCTGCGCGTCCGGAGCCTGTGCTCTGCAACGGTGGAGGCCACAACAGTGAGAGGCTCACATACCGCTTAAAAAACAAAAAAACAAAAAGGAAGTTGATAGTTGATGAATAGGTTATCCAACCTGTAACAGAGAACCGAGGTAAGCCTGGAATGTGGAGTTCAGTGCTCTTCCACAATCTGCCTCAACACATAATTGTTTGAATCTACCAATTACATGGGAAATAACGATTCTCTCCAAAAAGTAGCCACTACAATATGGGTGTAGAAATATTTGGACATGACCGCGGTAGTGGGTTGGGAGTACAAAAGAAGTCTTCTGAGATTTTATTATAAGGGGAAGCAAAGTATAACTTGGCCACATGTCCTCAGAGCCAGAGCACTGTCCCAATTTAGAGCAGGGTGAGATCACTCTTGTTTGAACTAGTTCACATCCAGACCACCTGGCAGGGAAAAAAGGGTATGTGTGACATTTTAAAGAGCTCTCAGCATAAATGTTGTAATGCCTCTGATTCAAGCAGCTTGGCTTTGGGGCTTCTCTAAGGAGAGAAGAGTTGCTTCAGTCATGAGTGACAGCAGCTAGCCAGCTTTCTTGAGGGTGGAGCGTTAACTAGTGGCTCAGAAGTGCACATCTTTGGCTCAAGGTGTTAGTAGATGTGGAAGATCAAGGTACGGTATATAGCTGGTGGCAGAAGTGGTCCATGGCCCATCATGAGTACTCTCAATATTCTCAGTGAGACTTGCAGTGGTACTGTGGCTGAGGGTGTATCTTTGAAGGTTGCTAAGGCCAGAATGATGCCAGTGTTATTACTGAGCTTGCTAAAATTTGTATGTAAATGTCAATGCGATCTAATTACTAAACACGGGCTGGTCACATACATAATTTTTTATTTTGATGTGAAGCCCCTTTGAAGGGCATATTTTTGGCAGGGAAATTTGAGATCAAGTGTAAGAACATTTTACTTTATATATGTCTCTTTAATGAAGCAAAACCAACAATCCAGCTAAGAATACTTTAATATGAGGCATCTTTTGGGAAAGCATCTTCTATTTTTTTTTTTACCATTTTCAGATGTAAAAAGATATTGGCACTAAAAGTGTTGATCTTACTGATTGCAATTAACCTTTATGTGTATTACATTTTTCTTCACATGTAAAATTTGAGCACAGAAATATAGATAACTTAACATTAAATATTGCCCCCAACTGTAGACCTTTGAATATTTCTGTACAGCCTTAAAAACACATTCATCATCTCAAAATTTTGTGGGTCAGGAGAGTGGGCTAGGGTCCTCAGCTCAGGGTCTCTGAAGACTGCAGTCTAGGTATAAGATGGGCTACAGTCTCATTTGGAGGCTCTTATTAGGGAAGAATCTACTTCTAACCTCATTCTATTAATAGAATTCATTTCCTCATGGTTATAGGACAGACACCACGGCTTCTTGCTGGCTTTCAGCTAAAGGCCACCCTCAGATCCTAGAGGCTGCCCTCAGCTTCTAGAGGACACTTTCTCTTCCTGAAGGTTGCCCACATTTCCTTATTTCTTTACCACACGTACTTCTCCAACCTGGCCGCTTGCTTCATCAAGCCAGCAAAGAGAGTTTTTAGAGTGAGTCTGATAGAAAGACAGTCATATATAATGTAACATAATCACAAAGGTGAGATCCTATTACTTTTGCCATATTGTTTGATTAGAAGCAAGTCATAGGTCCTGCCTACCCTCAAGAGGAGGAGATGATATGAGAGCATGGATCCTTAGAGGTGGGGATCATGGGGGCCACCCTAGGGTCTGCTCACTACAATTTATTTATCATCTATATAGAACTTATTTATTTATTTAATGAACTCACTGTTTTCCTAGGCATGTGTTATATCAAATATGAGTAGAAATAATGACCTGAAGCTTAGAAATTTTTATTGTCATACCCTTTTGGGGGGTTAAAAATATTTATTATAAAGATTTTTTTTTTTAAAGAAGATGTTGGGGGTAGGAGTTTATTAATTAATTTATTTATTTTTGCTGTGTTGGGTGTTTGTTTCTGTGCGTGGGCTTTCTCTAGTTGCGGCGAGCGGGGGCCACTCTTCATCGCGGTGTGCGGGCCTCTCACTATCGTGGCCTCTCTTGTTGCAGAGCACAGGCTCCAGACGCGCAGGCTCAGTAGTTGTGGCTCCCGGGCCTAGTTGCTCCGCGGCATGTGGGATCCTCCCAGACCAGGGCTTGAACCCGTGTCCCCTGCATTAGCAGGCAGATTCTCAACCGCTGCACCACCAGGGAAGCCCTATAATGATTTTTCATTTCTCTCTCTTGATCCCGTAAAATATCTTCCCACTGTTCATATGTATAATGTTAAATATATATATAATACATATATATATATATAAGAATTAATTACTAAACTTTGTGGATTTTATTAAAATCTATCCTTTAATAATATAGTTAATTGGGCTTTCCTTGACTGAGAGTTAATGATCACTTAAAAGTCATTCTTTATTTTGAATTAAATATTCTGAAGAAATATTTGAGATATCAAATAGATAGTAAATACAGAGTTCTATGTTACCATATCAGTAATAGTGCCTAGTGTGCAGTCCTGAAAACTACAGGCATACCTTGACATCTTGGCTGGTGTTGGCTCTGAGAACCATATCAATCTGTGCTTGGGTGGGTGTTTGCTGAAGCCATAATTTCCTAAGTCCTACCATTCTTATCAGATTTTGGAGTGTGATAGAATTATCTCTTCCTCAAGTAAACTGAACATTTTACACTTGCCACATATGATTTTACACATGCTGGGGAAGAAGCTTCCACCTGCCTAATGTGCTTTACCTGTCAAAGGAGAAAAGGATGACAGTGGAAATGAGCAAAAGCCCTCCTTCCCCTGATGCAGCAGGATGCTCAGGCCGTACACAGATGGTAATAACAGCTCACAATCCAATCTTTTAGACTGCGGGGCAAATGAAATAAACACCTTTTATTTACGTTACGTATCTACATTTAAGCCAAAGTTTTTAGTAGGAGGTGGAATCATTGCTCAAACAAAGTTTCATTCCCTGGATTATTCCTTGGCTAATATAAGAGCTATTTAGTATTCATGGCCTCTCTTTTAGACAGTGAAAGGTTTTCCCCTAAAGACAGCCATACAGAGAAAACCTTCATTTCACATTTCCTATCATCTCTATCCTAAGAGTATGTAATAAACTAAGAGATGGGGCTTTCATTAAATCCCAGGTGGAAGAAGTAGAGAGGGGCAAGAAAGTAGAGTTGGAAATAATATTTAATATTGCTTTAGAATTTCCTTTCTGAGTTTGAGTTCTTTCTGAATCTGATTCTCCCAAGGTTCTTTTGACGAAGGCCATTTTTAGTTCAACAGGCGTTATCCCCAAATCGTACATTTATTGTAGTGGTGCTGTATGGGAAATTTTAATAGTTTTAATGTTATTAAACAAATTTAATTGTTTTATAAGACAATTTTTTTTGAGGAAATTATAAGTTATTATAAAACAGTGTTTCTCAAGTGACTTGTGCAGGGTAGGTGGGAATAAGGTGGTAAGGTGTGGTAACTTCCAGGCAATTCACTGATTATTCAACAGTCATTTTTGTAGCATCCATTATGTTCTTACAAGTGCCAGGACTGGATTGCAATAGGTGACAAGAGAAGAATGGTTCCTGCCATTATAGAACAGGAAAGAGGAGATTTGGTCTCATTTTCCTAGGACAAAATGCTATACAGTATTTTACATCTTTTTAAAGTTTGTTATGCCTTTAGGCGGTGACATGGTGCTTAGCTTCTTGCATATTTTATATATAGGTTGTTGCATATAGAGCCGTAGTGTATACTCGCGTGCTTATTTGTCCCTTGTGGATGTTTCACGACTGCAGCTGTAGCGGTTGGACATGTTATGTAGGGTCTAGATCCAGTTTCAGGGGAGCACACACACACAGCAAGCAGCGTCTACCACCTTAATCTTAAATGCCTGTAGTTACCTGGGGCTATTCCAAGGGATTGAAGCGGTGAGCCAAGAGAAAATGTTAGAATGGAACAAACGTGGGTGAATGAAAACAGATATTTGTTCATTTTAATGATACTTGGTTTTGCTTAATAAAATTTAGAAAGTTCCCAATTGGGATGGGCTGAACTGGCTCCAGTGGCGTTTGGTGTTAATGATTGAGCATCAGTCCTGGGTATTTGCTCTCCTCTTTGACCAAAGAGATGGAATCAGCCCATTAAATTTGTTTATTTAGGATTTGTGTCCAAGAAAAGATTTTATTTAGAATGATTTAATCAGATTGTTAATAAAAAATTGAATTCAGTGTGGCAGCTCTGCAGGTCTGTGCCATCCAGGTGTAAATTTAGATTTGACCAGCATCCCCTAAACACAAGTGTGTCTGTATCAAGGGGAGAAGATCAATCTTTCAGGCGTACTAAGTGAGGTAAATATTTTGTTGAAGAGATTCCACCACTGTGATGCCCGTTCACGGAGCCAGGTCTCTGAAATTAGCGGACCATGTCATTCTGTATCTGATAAGATCCAAAGTACTGTATCATATTAGCTGCAGTGGCTGGATCTCTGAGAGCCAGGGGTAATAGAGGATGTTAACATGACCAATTAGCATCTTTCCGACAGCGCCTTGGAATACATCGAAGCAGAGAGCAAACAGGATAGAACTGTGAAATAGCCGAAAATATGAGAGACAGAGATCAGAAACAGTTCACTTGGCAGTTTATCCAGAGGATTTGGGGTTTTATTTATTCTAAGCTCTCATAATAGCATGTTGTACAGTTTGTTCTTAATTGGAAACTAACCTAACAGTAAATAAAATCATATATATATATATATATATATACACACACACACACATATATATGTGTGTGTATGTGTGTGTGTATATATATGACATATACACAGGAAAAGCTTTAGAGTAGATTTAGTCTGACAAGTTTTTACAACATCATCAACAACAGTAGCAGCTGCTTTGGGCTGATCTTTCATCATGAGACAACTTTTCGTCTGTCACATCACATGCATTGTTCAAAACAGCTTATGATTGTATTGTTATTTAAGCCTTTTCACAGGTGAGCAGTCAGACCCAGGGAGGTGTGGGAGGTGACGAAAGGACAGCCTTACGACCAGATGAATTAGCTCAGTCTCTGTCTCACTTAATTTTAGCTTCTCTTCTTTACTGGACCATGACACCTAAGGACTTACATAGATTATGGCCATGTCCACTTGATCTCTTTTTGTGTGCGTGTAATTAATTTTTATTGGAGTATGGTTGCTTTACAGTGTTGTGTTAGCCTCCACTGCACAACAAAATGAATCAGGTACAGATACGCATACACATACAGATACCCCCTCCCTTTTGGCGTGTCCACTTGATCTTTCACCAAAGGTTTCTGCCTGTTGTTTTAGGCATTCTTTAGGCACAAGTCAGCTTGACTTCAAGATTAAGTAAACCTGTACTCCATCAACCAGCACACATTGGCTTTGCTATTTTAAAATTCTCTCTCTTTCTGAACCTTATTTTCCATGTTATTCCCGAGGAATGTCACCCAACTCAGTAGCTTCATTTACCATCTCTATGCTGACAGTTATAAAAGGTATGTTTCTAAGACAACTTTCCCAAGCTCCAGTTTCAGATACAGTATCAGTTGGGGTCCAGCCAGGAGCATGGAAACTACTATTTCAAAAAGAGGAAATTTAATGTAGAAAGTTAGTTCCACAGGTGTTGAAGCCTAGAAGAGCAAAAATGGGAAGGTAAAGTAACCCTAAGATTAATACATTCATCAAGAAGTAGCCTTTGTTTAGTGTTGTTTTCTTTTTTTTTCAGCTGTAAGTAAAAGAAACTCAACTCAAATTAGCTTAAGCAGAGGAGGAAGTGCTTTGGGTCATAGACCTGAGAGGGAATCAGAGGCAGAGGAGCAGGTAGCTGAGGTTTAGGAAGTAGAACTAGGTCTGAATTTCTTCAGGACACATTCATTCATTCTCGTTCTCATTCTCTCCCTCCGCCCCTGCCTCACCACTTCCTCCTTCCCTCCCTTCCTACCTCCCTCCTTTCTTCCCTTGTTCCTCTGTCTCTCCAAATGTCAGGGGAGATGGCAGCCACATTATCATATTCTTCCAGTTAAACCCCTTGGTCGAAAAATAGCTATTATATTTAATAACTCATATTAAGATATATCGATATCTTTTTTTTTAAGATATATCGATATCTTGATCCACCGTGAAGAACTTGCCATTTGGAACAATTTATGTTGCCGAAGACATGGTGTTATGTGGATTGGTTAGTCCTGCGTCAAATGCCTGTTCTTGAGGTGAGGAGGTGAGGTGATAGAATTGGGAGAGCGAGGCTTTCTAAATGAAAGGATGGCAACCGGGCAAAAATATATGCCCACACGATGTTACTGTTATTATTATCTTGTCTATGGAAAAACAAGAACCCCTGGTATACAATATTATAAATAAATATTTCAATCCCTGTTCTCCATTAATTAATAACAATAGTTGAGCTAAATATGTCTTTGTTGCTCTGTGTCTTCTGTGGCCGTCCTTTCTGATCTTGGCACTGGAGTTCTGCACGAGGGCTATGCAGAGCTTATCATATTTCAGAAGCCAAGAGCTTGAAGCGAGCTAAAATATGTTTTCCAGAACTTATAGTTATGCATTCTCAGATAAAACAATCTCTATTTCTCTGTTTTCCTTATCAAAAAATAATGCATCAAATAAAAATCATTTATTGAATACAGACTATAAACTAGATCTTCTCTTCTAAATTAAAAGGATTAAAACATCGTTTTAAATTCACCATGAATCTTTTTGTAATTTTATTAGAAGAGAGTTACTTGTTTTTAAAAATTCTTCAAAGCTACCACCTGTTTGTATACATTCATATGTGGAATTCAGTCATTTAGTCATTCAGCAAATATTTATTGAATACTTTCCATGTATGATGTATGGTGTCAGCTGATGGTGATTACTATCAAGTGAGCAAATATTACAAAGGTACCATTTGGCATAGTTATCAAGGTTTTTGATTTTTATTCAGTGCCTAATGACAGGGCATACATTCTAATTGACTCAGAATGGTAGGAAGACAGGTTTTAAATTGATTATAAAATCTTTACACATGTAATTGCTAAATCCAAAGATTTTTTTACACCCCACAAATATAAATTTTATCAACTTTCTGTCATTCTGAAAAACTATAAGCGTGAGGATTATTTTTTTCTTGCTGCTTCTTTTTTTTTGCCTCCGAAGGTAACTTACTTTATTTCTGTACACTTTTCTTCCATAATTCATTTTAACCACACTTTTCTTCCATAATTCATTTTAACCACATTCCTTAAATGTCAGGTTCATTTTTTCTGTACATCTTTCATTTTTTGAGTTGTGACAAATAAAGGGATAGGCTGTTAAGAAAAAGGCATTATCTTTAAAAGTGACAGTGCTGTTATAGTCATGTCAACATCCCATCAGGAGTTCATTAGTGGGCATGGTTCTGGGTCTGAAATTTTCATCTCCTGGTTGCTTTCATTTCCTAAATCATCTTGCTACAGGTATAGCTTTCCTTTTTTGTTGGATTTCATTTAATTCTTCTTTCATTTAATTATTCATCTATGAAATAAAGACAAAGGCTTCTATTACTGGTATCATCCCAAAGCTGCTGTAAGTATGAATAAGTATGGCTAACGCTAAACTTCTAAATTAAAGGAATAATGGCACTTTAATTATTTCTACCTTTTCTGTCTAATGGTCTGTAAGTGGGGAGGGGTTATGTTAAAAGTGTCCTTGCAGGTGGAGAGTTTTACCTTTGGAGTTAAAGGGATTGCATAGTGGTTGAGTCATCTTAAGATTTTTCATCAAGTTGAAGGGTAGATGTTGTGAAGGGATGGGGTTCTTAATTCCAGTTTCCAGAAAGATAGATTATCAAAGTGACAGTGTGGATAAGATTTTTTTTTTTTTTCTCTCTCAGCATGTCTGTTAGAAATTACCAAGGAGTCTAGATCCCACTGGGTGGTTATGAAAGATTTGTCAGATTGGTGAGAGTGTTCAGTAATATAATGACATTAGTTAACTAAATTGCTTCCTTAACTAGGACGTATAACATTAAGTTTGTTTTGTTTTGTTTTGTTTTTTTGCGGTACGCGGGCCTCTCACTGTTGTGGCCTCTCCTGTTGCGGAGCACAGGCTCCGGACGCGCAGGCTCAGCGGCCATGGCTCACGGGCCCAGCCGCTCCGCGGCATGTGGGATCTTCCCGGACCGGGGCACGAACCCGTGTTCCCTGAATCATCAGGCGGACTCTCAACCACTGCGCCACCAGGGAAGCCCAACATTAAGTTTTAAAATGATAGCCTAAAGATTTTTAGAGATCTTTAGATTAGGAGATGCGACAAATGAAAACTAGTAGAAGAATGTAAAAATTCTTTGCTAAGCAGTTATAAAACATCTTTGTTGTGTGAATTTCTTATGACAACTTTCTGAGAGGTCAAGGCTATTCGGCTTATATAACAACACATGTGCTTTGCCCAAGGTCATGATTTAAAAGGATGAAGGTAAAATGTGTCGCCTACTTTCCTCTCAGTCTTCAAAGTCCTTTTAGCTGCCGAGGCTGGGTTCACTTCCAGACTCAGACTGACTAGATTCCGGATCCAGTTTTACCTCTAGTTAGAAAAATATTAAAGAACCTTTGATTATTGGTTTATCAGGTAGTCAGCCTACTGCTGGCTTTTCTTTCATCTTAAACTCCAATCAGGGTTTTTCATTATTCTTTAGGTCTAAGCTCCTGGTTTATATATCAGTGCCACTTGGGGTGGGCGCCTGGATTATTGTAATGTGTCTAAATCCATGGTGTGGTTCCTTAGCAGGTCTGACTCCTTGAGAACTGTGATTCTGACTGTCACCAGGGTCACATGCAGTCCATGTGACTACGATCCTGATTCCTACTCCATGACCCTCCCAACACCTATCACCTCATCCAGGATATCTGCTTTACTGTTTTCTGCTGACTCCCCTGCACTTCCTTGCACTGCCTGCAACGGGAACCCACTCTGATCATCTCTTGCCCTTTAAAGGTCTCTGAGCTCTAGACACACCAAGCGAGGCCTGTTGCATTGACAAGAGTAGCCTACCTGTCCTTTAGCCATTTTGCTTCTAGCTTTTACTCTGAGTTATATATTTTTTTCCAACTTTGGAAACTTGCTGTTTCATACAAAGGTGGAGAATACTAAACAAGAGGTAAATGACAGTCTTGTTTGGCTGAGACAGCCCCATCTCCTCTCGGAAGTGGTTAGAACTTACCCAGGTGACTGTGGTAACATGAATGATGGATTACACTTACCTAGCCCTCACTATGGGGCCGATTGTTTTCTAAGTCCTCTTCCGGTATTATTATACATGTAGTAGATTATAAAATCTACCATCATCAGAAGCTAGGCAATGTCACATTTTAAGCGCAGCAGGGCAGTCAGACCTTTTAGATTTCACTAAGTTGTGTATCATTTAAGCCTCTCCTCACATTTCAGTATTGCCAACATTCAGCTTTGGGAGAAAAAGTAAATGTTACAATTGTACAGATTCTACTCAGCAAATATGAAGAAGGAAATGTATATAGCTCTACCTAATTATATGAACAGTACTGAGGTGAAAGTAAAATGTCCAAAGATAAAAGGGAATCCAGGATATTAGCAGGTGGTAACACCCATGGGTTAAGACAAACAGGCAAACAAGACCCAGGATATTAGAGAGTTGTAAAGACAATCACCTGTCCTGTGAGGGCAAAAGAGGGGGAGACAAATGCAGTCCAATGTAATGAGATATTTATAATAGTCTTACATATTAAACTGATCACATTTCATTCTCCTTTGTTTTCTTCATTATCTTCTAAAGCATTTTAAATGAATGTGTACTGGTGATCTTCCTTAATGTTAGTAATAAATATAACAAAAATAATGGGGATGTTTATAATAGCCCCACCCTCATGGAAACTAGAGTCTGTCGGGTGGTATGGATGAGGAAACAGGCAATTACAACGCAGAGTGGCAAGTGCAGTAGCACAGATTGGGCTTTGGATTCAGACAATCCTGGGTTCAAATCCCATCTTCACCACTTACTAACTGAGTGTTTTTGGATAAATTATTTATCCTCTATCAACCTCGGTTTCGCCGTCTGTAAGCTGGGCATAATAATTGTACCTGTGGATTACATTAAGTTGTATGGATTACATTAAGTTCTAGGCAAATACACTCTACTCAATGTATAATATACTGATATCTCCATTTCACTTGGCACTTGGGGCAGGGATATTGGTTGGGAAATTATGTAATATCGTCTCATACAAAATTAAAATCCTAAAATCTCTGGAAAATGGAAAATTTGGGAAATAGTTTATGGCAAGACTTCATGAAAGAATTATTGATACAAGAGCAGGAGGAAGAGGTAGTGGGAAGGATGAAAAATCAGCTTTGACATATTGATCCTGCAGCACCTCTGAACCATGACATTGAAATGTCCAGTAGGTTTTGGATATAAGGATTTGAGATGTATGGTATATATGGGATAGGACAAATTTAAGTGGTAATGATCAGCATATTCATGTGTCTAGAACTAAGGGAGTAGGTGACATCACCCAAAGAGAGTGTTGAGAGAGAGGAGAGGACAGAACCCTAAAGATTACAAACACTTAAAATACAAGCCAGGAGGAGGAGCAGATAAAGGAGACCGAGAGTATCTTAGAGACAAAAAAGACCCTGTAGATGTAACTTCCAAAGCCAGTGGAAGATGATGCTTCAGATAGGAGTGGACCCCAATATCACATGCCAGTGAAATTTTTACATAAGAGTTGAAACAGATATGCTAGAGAGTATATTAGTATGAGTGTTTCTGATTCCTATGTGAAATAAATTTTAAGGTCAACTGCTGAGAGTAAGGAAAAATGGAAGAGAGCGCTGACTATGGAAGTAAAACTGCTGTACAGGATTGAGGAACTAGTAGGTGTGGGAGCTCACGAAGTCTTGGCCAATGTCTATAGTGATACATTATGAATAGTTAAGATATTCCTATCTTTCCTTCTTCTCAACTTGAGCCCAGATGTGACTAAAAGACTAAAGACTGCACAGGTCTAAGGCAATTTTTAAAAAATCTTTATTGGAGTATAGTTGATTTACAATTTTGTGTTAGTTTCAGGTGTACCGCAAAGTGAATCTGTTATACATATACATATATCCACCCTTTTAAAGATTTTTTTCCCATATAGGCCATTACAGAGTATTGAGTAGAGTTCCCTGTGCTATATAGTAGGTCCTTATTAGTTATCTATTTTATATATAGTAGTGTGTATATGTCAATCCCAGTCTCCCAATTTATCCCTCCCTACCCCTTACCCCCAGGTAACCATAAGTTTGTTTTCTACATCTGTGACTCTATTTCTGTTTTGTAGATAAGTTCATTTGTACCCTTTTTTTAGATTCCACATATAAGCTATATCATATGATATTTGTCTTTCTCTGACTTGCTTCACTCAGTATGACAATCTTTAGGCCCATTCATGTTGCTGCAAATGGCATTATTTCATTCTTATTTATGGCTGAGTAATATTCCATTGTGCATATATACCACATCTTCTCTATCCATTGCTCTGTTGATGGACATTTAGGTTGCTTCCATGTCCTGGCTATTGTAAATAGTGCTGCAATGAACATTAGGGTGCATGTATCTTTTCGAATTACGGTTTTCTCTGGATATATGCCAGGAGTGGGATTGCTGGATCATATAGTAGCTCTGTTTTTAGTTTTTTAAGGAACCTCCATACTGTTCTCCATAGTGACTGTACCAATTTACATTCCCACCAACAGTGTAGGAGGGTTCCCCTTTCTCCACACCCTCTCCAGCATTTATTGTTTGTAGATTTTTTGATGATGGCCATTCTGACTGGTGTGAGGAGATACCTCATTGCAGTTTTGATTTGCATTTCTCTAATAATTAGTGATGTTGAGCATCTTTTCATGTGCTTTTTAGCCATAGGTATGTCTTCTTTGGAGAAAATGTCTATTTAGATCTTCTGCCCATTTTTTGATTGCATTGTTTATTTTTTTTGATATTGAGCTGCATGAGCTGATTGTATATTTTGGAGATTAATCCCTTGCCGGTTGCTTCATTTGCAAATATTTTCTCCCACTCTGAGGGTTGTCCTTTCATTTTGTTTATGGTTTCCTTTGCCTTGTAAAAGCTTTTAAGTTTAATTAGGCCCCATTTGTTTATTTTTGTTTTTATTTTCATTACTCTAAGAGGTGGATCAAAAAAGATCTTGCTGCGATTTATTGCAGAGTGTTCTGCCTATGTTTTCCTCTAAGAGTTTTATAGTATCCAGCTTTACATTTAGGTCTTTAATCTATTTTATTTTTGTGTATTTTTGTGTATGGTGTTAGGGTGTGTGCTAATTTTATTCTTTTACATGTAGCTGTCCAGTTTTCCCAGCACCACTTATTGAAGAGACTATCTTTTCTCCATTGTATATTCTTGCCTCCTTCATCATAGATTAGGTGACCATAGGTACATGGGTTTATCTCTAGACTTTCTATCCTGTTCCATTGAGCTATAATTTTTGTGCCATACAGTTTTGATGACTGTAGCTTTGTAGTATAGTTTGAAGCCAGGGAGCCTGCTTCCTCCAGCTCCATTTTTCTTTCTCAAGATTGCTTTGGCAATTTGGGGTCTTTTGTGTTTCCATACAGATTGTAAATTTTTTTGTTCTAATTCTGTGAAAAATGCCATTGGTAACTTGATAGGGATTGCATTGAATCTATAGATTGCTTTGGGTAGTATAGTCATTTTCACAATATTGATTCTTCCAATCCAAGAACATGGTATACCTCACCGTCTGTTTGTGTCATCTTTGATTTCTTTCATCAGTATGTTATAGTTTTCTGAGTACAGGTCTTTTGCCTCCTTAGGTGGGTTTATTCCTAGGTGTTTTATCCTTTTTGATGCAATGATAAACTCGTATCTCCTTTTCTCTTCTGTGTCTATTACTTTTTCATATCCATCCTTCCATGTATCCAACCACTCATTGATCCATCCATCTATCCATTTATGTATCCATCCTAAGTTTGTCCAGACATCTTTCCATTAATTAATTTATTCACACACCATGACCCACCATGACCCACCATGATGCACTGGGGATATAAAAGTCAGTACAATGATGGTTTCTGTTCTCACAGAGTATTTTAACTAAGATACAGGTTCAGCTCAGCCAAGACAGATGTTTATTTGTCTCTTTCATAAGATTATGAGTAAATAGTTCAAGGAATGCAGGCTCTTTCCATCTCTTTACCATCTCATAACCCTAGGTTACTGTCCTTATGCATATGGCACAAGATAGCTGACTTCCTGCCCACATGTCCACATACTAATCAGGGGAAGAAGGAAGATAGGGAAAGGTATGACTTGGAAGTTGAACATATCACTTTCACTCATATCCTAATTGCCAGGAAAATAATTACATATTGCCTCACCTAGTTTTAAAGGAATCTCAAAATGAAGTTTTAGTTTGAATGACCATATAACCAGCTAAAACATCTGTGAAAGAAAGGAGAAGCCAGATATTGAAGAACTGACGGAAGTCTCTCACATACAGAGCTTATGTTCTGGTTAGAGTTACACGCAGGTGAATTGACAATTACCATAAATTGCGGAGGTCACAGCTGCAGGATGTGGTGGGAGTTCTTAGGTTTTCTACTGCACAGTCCTTTCTGAAGGTACCTGTCCCCAAAATTAGCCCTGGAGAGTATCCCATATCTCAATGTTTTTTCCCCTTTTCTCAATACATTTCTCATTTCCTCAGAGTAACTACATTTTGAGAAAAAATAACAATAATTAATTCATCCTAATATGCTTATTGCTAATCACTTCTTTAGTCTCCCCCCACCCCTTTCTTTGTAATTCTAGGATGTCTTCATGTTTTTAACTGGGGGGCTTATAGGCTGTCCTGGAAAGATATTTTCAGACAGAACTGGTTATTCTGAGTACCAGGTTTATTATTAAGATTTGAAGTTTAGAGAGTATGAGAAGGAACCAATTGAAATGTTACTAAAAACAATCCAGGAGTCATATTGACATGTACTGGTAAAGACAAAAAAAGTTAAAAAAAAGAATTTGCACTAATTTCCTGGTCGTTAAAAGAATCTTGTGGCGGGGTTGGTATAATGCCTTGGAAGAGAGTAGATACAACCTCTGGGCAAGCAACTTACTTCCTAGGACTAATTGCTTATTCTTGATTCATCATGGAGCTGGGCATCTTGACAACAAATATTTCCATCAGATTTAATTTTAAAGAACTAAAACTCTTATGGGCTACTTAAGATTACCTTTCTTCAAACTAAACAGATCAAGCCTTGGTAAAATGACTCTAGAAACAGAATCTTTTAGGCGTAGAAACATAGGGAGCCCCCCGGTGTTTCTCACAAAGATGTCTCTGGGCTTGATAAACTATGGGAAAGCCTCGGAAAGTCTGAGATTAACAATAACACTATAAATGCAGATTATCTCATTAAGAAAGATAATTTGATTTCTGTCTCACTGTACCTACCTGGTTATTTTGCCATCTTGTGTTCGTTAAGGACTTTAATGACTTGTAATTTTCCCTGCTGAATTAAATTGTTTATCTCTGCCCATTTAAAAAAAAATTGAGTCATTTTTCTAAGCATTTAAGCTTAATAATTTTGTCTTAAAAATTTTGTCTATCCCCAGGTGTCTATCCCTAGGTATAACATAGCACTGAAAATAACAGATCATATGTTTAATTGCTAGTCATCTAAGCTTTTTTCCTTTTAAGTGATATTTTCTAAAAAGCTATATAAATTCTGAATGTTAGTATTATGATTGGTTTAATTTTGGCAGCTTTAGGTAATTTCTCTGTAATGACAATATGTATATGATATTGGGTTTTTATTGCTTTTTAACAATCGTATTCAACTTTTTCAAGAGATGAGCAATCATCTTGCCACCTTGGGAGCCTCTACCCTGATTCTGATGCTGCTGTCTTTGTACAGAACATTTTTGGGGGGAGAGGCTCTAATTTTTCACTTTAAATGATAATGTAATTTAATTTCACCACAAGTTTTATTAAAATAGAAAAGTACACTCACGTCAGAGCGACTGGTTGAATCTTTTCGGTGTTAAATCCACTGGAGTATTAGCTGGTTATTGATTTGTTTACTAAACAGTTACTGAATGCCTGTCATAGGTCAGGATTGGGTACACTGATGAATTCTGTCATCATCCTTGCTTTTGAGGTGCTCATGATTTTGTTAAGAAGCAAAATAATTAAACGCAATTGTAGTATGTTGCAATTGTTGAGTCAATGTGGCAATATATGAAGATGAGGAAGCAATTTACTTTGGATAGGCTAGGGAAGACCATATAGACAAGATGCTGTTGAATTTGGACTTTTAAGGATTAATAGCTTTTCACTAGGCAGAGAAACAAATCAGTGTCCAGAGGGAGGAAGCTTATTAAGGGAGAAAAAAACTGCATAAACAAGGCACAGCATCTCGTGGTTAGGAGATGGATGGATGTTGGGTGTTACTGGAGTCTAGCTGTTGGGAAGAAGTAGATGTAAAGAAGAAGCACTAAAACCAATTGCAAAAGGGCTTCAATAAGATGCCAAGGTATTCTCTAAAGAGCTCTTGACAAAGGACCCTTTGATTTAATTTTCACATGCAGGATTGTTTTGTGGACAATTTTTTTCCACCCTCCCTCCCTCCCTGCCTCCTTCCCTCCTTTCTTCCTCAGTAAATTTATTTGAATGTTCTTTTCTAGGTACTAGGGATAAATAAGTGAACAAAGCAGAAAAAAAAGTCTTGTCAGCGTGGAGCTTCCATTCTAGAAGTGGAGCTTCCATTTCTAGACCACGTAAATGGCAAGATAGTAAATATTTTAGGCTTTACAAACCATGTACTTTCTGTTGAAAATAATTCTGCCTTTGTACTGAGAAAGCAGCCGCAGACAATACATGAACAAATGTGCACGCCTTGTTTCCAGTAAAACTTTATTTACACACTGAAATTTGAATGGTCATATAAATTTTGTGTGTCAGAAAATATTCTTTTTTCTTTTGTTTTTGTCTGCAGCCATTGAAAAATGTAAAAATCATTCCTAGTGCACAGGCTGTAAGAAAGCAGGCAGGCTAGATTTGACCACAGGCTGTAGCTGGCCTCACCCTGCCCTAGAGGATCAGGTTAATGGAAACATTTAACAAGATATTAGTTGGGTGAATCAAAACCAGTTTACATATTTAAAGGACTTAGAAAATAGTGCAACCAGCTTATAATGCATAGAGATTCATCAGTTCTGCAGGAGAGACAAGGAAATGCAAGCTATTGGGTCATGGACCATTTTAGACATTAATATCTGAGTGAGTGAAGGTTACATCAGACCTTCTGGACATCCAATTGCCCCCTTCCACGTCTAAGCGTATATTCATGAGGCATTTCTGTATATAGGCTAGTCTGGCTATATCCTGGTACCACCTCATCTGACCCAGGTTCCTGTCCTGAATCTTGGTGTTATATAGTAATCAGTGCCCACTCAGGCATGGTTTCCATTCATCTCCCTCAGTCTACCCATGTGAACTCAGCCTGGTTCAAGTACTTTTCTCAGGTGAGGACTGCAGAATTACCGTTATGAGTATTAGTTGCTCAGGTGTTTCTGAGAGTAAGCACCTGGGCCCTCAGACCAACTGCAAGAGCTTGTGTACACATTTTAATAACATACTCTTCATCTGCTCACGATATTATTTTCATTCAATTATAATTTCATTTTAACAATAATTTCATTGTTGAAGTTCTGAAGTCATTGCTGCTTGACATCCAGCTGTGTGACACCAGGCAAGTTATGGAGACCTTCCCAGCCTCACTTTCCTCATTTGTAGGGAATAATACTCTTGCATAAGTTACAGGGCTGTGGCTTTAAATGAAGTAGTCCTCATAATCCTTATCAAGCACATAGTAAAGTATCTGGTATGTAATAAAGCAAGTAAATAAAAACTGACTATTATTATTATTACTATGATTGTAGAAAATAAGAGAGGCAATTCAGCATTCTTCTCCTAGTAGAGTTTTGGCTATTGTTTTTAAGATTCTATGAAGATTAGAAAGAGGAGAGAATTAACTTACTTAGGAAAAAACCTGATTTAAACTTCTAAAAAAATCCATTAGAATATTGCAGATAACTTAATACAAGGGAAATTAATTATGAGCGGTATTGTTTTGAAACAACACAATCAACCATTAAAACATTTCAAAAATTTGAGAAAGGTTAATTACCTTACCTATGCCAACTACATTTTTAAATGAAGGATTTTTAATTCTTTTGAAAACATGCTCAAAACATATTTCTTTAATTTAATACTGTGTGTAGTGGACCCCCAACTCCTATACAATGAGTGTAAACCACTATAATATATCTTAACCTGAAGGCTCACCACAGCCACTATTGACTTCACCTGCTAAAATTAGAGTCTGCTCTTTTCAACTTTCTCCCCATTGTATTAGAATTTGCTTTGTTCTGAAACCAGTAAGAGGCTTTTTATTTACTTTCTACAGCAGGGAAGGATTTCAGTTGGTTCCACGGCTCTTAGTCAAGTATCACTTTATTTCTGGACAAGTGATTCAGACTTGTGGGAGTCATCCCATAATTTAACAGTAGAAAAATTTAGGACCTGGGACTGTCACACAAAAAATTGCACAATGGAGAGAAAGTTGTGCTGATCTTCATAAAAATAGTGAAATGCTACTAATTCAATACACTTACAAGTTTTGTGCTTTGGAGTTTTTCTCCAACTGAGAGAAAAGGCCCTCCAGTCTACAGTTTGCCCAATGGTATATATTTATCCATGTATATTAACATAAATACATGTTTAAAAAGTGTGTGTGTGTGTGTGTGTGTACAATTAGGACTTTATGTCCATGGAATTTATTTCTTTGTTCAAATTGCACTGATTCATATATGGCCATCAAATCTACAACCAACTTTTTGGTGAGTTATTTATATTGGCCTCAATTTTCTCATGGATGAACTAAAGCTTATATCTTGGAAGGGGTTATTGGAAAGACTAACTGAGATAATAGTTATAAAGTGACTAGTTTAGTGCCTGAGTCAGTAGGTGCTTAATAAATGCTTGATTTCTTCCCTTCTATCTTTCCTATGCCTTTACTTTCACCTTCTGGCCCAAATCATGCTTTAACTGCCACAGGTTCTCTTCTTTCATTTCTAAAATCACCGTGTAATTTATTCCCACTTTTAATCAAAAGCAGACAAGTAAACTAATGTGATCATACTGTTTCAGAGATTTTCCAGTTGTAACCATGATGAGCTACCCTAAAGATAGGTATTAACATAAACAGAGTAATTGAATTATGAAATGAACATGAGCCTCCAGGCTTTTATTGTGCATATAACTGAAAAGGAGTGTAAATGTCATGTATATTAATGGGCGAGAGTTTTGATAAGATGACCAATAACCTCACATTATTTCCTCCTTGGGCACTGGCGAGGATGGGCTACAGCGTTTAGTCGCCACCATCATGTGGAGACCCTTACGTTCTGCTTCTCTCTCTGCTGAGCTGTCAAATTCATTTATCCCCACTGGCATCTCCCGTACAATAAGATGGTCTTACCTACAATCCCTCTGCTCTTTATAAAGCAGAAACTAGCACACCATTGTTAAGCAATTATACTGCGATAAAGATGTTAAAAAAAATATATACGCTCCTTTATTGCATGTCTCGACTCTGCTGGTTGCCAGGCCCTGCAGACTTTTCCTTGTCTTCCAAGCCTTTTTGTTTTGTCACTTAATGTTTGGAATTATTTGTAGCTAATGCTGATGAAATTGGTCTAGAGGATGAAATTGGTCTCACCTGGGCATGGCTATTGGGTATGGCTGTTGCTCTGCAAAACTTTAGTTTGCTTTGAGGCTTTTGCTGTATTGAATCACAAGGTTTGTCTGCTGAGTTGCCAGAGGACAGACAATATATGCTTGAAAAATTTGTAATAATACAATTTTATAGCTGGACATTTCTGGGAAATCTCCTCCAGGCCAATAGCAGGTCTGGGACTAAAAGTTTAACGTAGCAGAGATGTTCACAGCCAGAGTGATCTATATCCAGAGTTGCCATGACAGCTGCAAGAGGCCTTCTGTGTGAGGAAGCAGTCCGTATCTCTCTGCTTAATTCCACCATATCTGACTTATTGTATGAGTAAAAGGGAGCTTCAGTAAAAACAAACATAAAACATAGTTTATCTGATAGGAAGTTTTTCTAGGCTGAATACAAGTTTTTTCTCTTTAAGGTATGGTAAATGACATTGAAAATAGGTATCTGTTAGGTTTGTCCCACATCCATATTGCTTTCATATTCCATTTCAATTCATTCATCGGCTTTTGGCTATATCTTTCTTTTTAAATTTTATTTTATTTTACTAAGAACACATAACAGGAAATCTACCCTCTTAATAGATTTGTAAGTATACAGGGCAATGTTGTTAACTATAGACACACTATTGTAGAGCAGATCTCTAGAACTTATTTATCTTGCATTACTGAAACTTTATGGTGTTCATTAGCAACTCGTCATGTTCTGTTCCCCCCTGTCCATGGCAACCATCATTCTACTCTCTGCTTCTATGAGTTTGACTATTTTGGGTACCTCACATAAGTGGAATCGTGCAGTATTGGTCCTTTTGTGAATGGCTTATTTCACTTAGCATGTTGTCCTCCAGGTTCATTCTTACTGTTGTATGGGTCAATGGCAGGATTTCATTCTTTTTATGGCTGGATAATATTCCCTTGTTTGTTTATGCCACATTTTCTTTATCCATTCATCCATTGATGGACTTTCAGGTTGTTTCCATATCTTGGCTATTGTGAATAATGCTACAGTGAACATGGGAGTGCTAATATCTCTTTGAGATTCTAATTTCAAATCAGACTGACTATTAGAAAAACAAACAAAAAAAGACAACGAGTGTTTTCAAGGATTTATAGAAATTGCATTTGTTGTACACACTGTTGGTGGGGATGTAAATTGATGCAGTTGCTTTGGAAAACAGTGTGGAGGTTCCTCAGAAATTAAAAATAGGGCTTCCTTGGTGGCGCAGTGGCTGAGAGTCCGCCTGCCGATGCAGGGGACACGGGTTCATGCCCCGGTCTGGGAAGATTCCACATGCCGCGGAGTGGCTGGGCCCGTGAGCCATGGCCGCTGGGCCTGCGCATCCAGACTCTGTGCTCCACAACAGGAGAGGCCACAACAGTGAGAGGCCTGCATACCGAAAAAAAAAAAAAATTAAAAATAAAATTACCATATGATCCAGCAACGCGGTGTCCCTTTCATCTGATAACAGCCCATTCATTTCAGCCCATGTGGTCCAAATGAGTTTAACATTTCAGTTAAACTCATTTCAGCCCATGTGGTCCAAATGAGTTTAACCTGGACATTAAGCGTGAGTGTGTAAAGAAGTCTGGCCAAGCTCGTGCTCCTTTCCTTCAGCCACAGGGAGACACATTAGAGCTAATGAGAGAAATTCCTGGATTTCTTTTCAAGAATTGTTGGAAGAGAGAAGCTTTCTTTCCATGGTTGTGTCTGATAGAGTAGAATGAAACTCCGCGGTTGCTGACAGCCATCTTCGCCATCAGTAGGAGAGAGCTTGCCTGGGAATGGAGTGAACAGAGGAGAAAGCAAGACGTATTTGAACCTGTGGATCTTCCCATGCCTGGTGTTTTCCCATCTAATTAAGTGTCCCGTCTCACATTCACTTTAATGCAGTTTAATTGGCATCTTACCATATTGGTGTGCCATAATGTACCCATTGCTCGTTATTTAATGTCTTGTCTGAAATTAACCATCATGTGTATAAGCGTTTGGTACTTTGGAAAGATAGAGGAGTGGCATTGCTAATTCAAAATACGTAAAGATTTTCTAAGACTTTTCATATGCTAGGCGATACAGTACATTTACTGTATTGCTTTCTGCTAGGACATTCTGTTTTAGGATTTTGATGTATGTTCCCAGTTCAAAATGTTGACAAACTGTTATGAATAAGTTTAAATATAGATGGAATGAATTGTTTTTCTTAGAAATGTAAGAAACAGAAATCATCTCTAATGTGGTGTTAAAACTAAATCAAGAAAGCTGATGTGTTACACAGCAGCATATGGGCTGAGTGGGATCTGCAGGCAGCTGTGTCTAGCGTGAAATGCTTACGTGCTTTGAGAAAGCGTGCAGAACAGCGGGCAACCCGAACATGAGTGTCAGGTATGAGCTATAGGCCTTTGAGATGGGGAGAGTGAAGGAGAGCTGGCTAGCCTTGTCTGACTCCCCCCACCACCCAGGTCGCTGCACCTGTTTCCCTCTACGAGTGGAGAGGGGATATCAATATAGTTCAAGGTACATACAATCAACACCCTCCCCAACTCACATGCTCGGAGTATGGTGGGAGTTAGGTTTCCCTGCTGTCATCTTGAGTTTCACTAATGTGGTAGTATGTGGACCTGGCTCTCAGAGAGGCCTTCCTATGACTCTTTCATTTCTGCCCCTCAGCCTCTCCACTCTCCAACCTCACAGCTCCCGCCTCTCTGAAGCATGCTCTCCTGTCACCTCCTCAACATCCTGAAATATTCCCTTGAAAAGCCAAACACCCCTTTTTTCCCTTCTAGTTGGCGAGGCAATGCTAATTACATTTATATAAGTACAGAAAATGGGCTCATTATCATTGTTACCGTCTGATTGCAAAAAAAAAAAAAGTAAAAATGGATGTTATAGTAAAGTACAGTGACTTTGTAAAAAAAAAATGAAGGGGAAAAAATCTGGTTCTTATCATAGCAGTTCCATGTACTATCTGTGAGATCTTTGTGAAATTACTTAACACTTCTCCAGTCTTTGTCAGCTTTTGCAACTAAGGAGACCGGCAGAAAAGAAGCTTCTTCCAGATACAAAGAGAGGGTATTGATTTTCCAAATAGCAAATACACCAGGTTATTGCTGTTGTTTACACACCCCGAGGCCCATGACTAGGCTGGGGGAAAGAAAGATCAATGCAAAAGGGATTCCAGAGTACAGAGAAGAAGAGCAATCAGAACAGCGCAAGTTGACAGCGCCTAACGAAATAGAGATGCTGGAATAGAGGCACTGTTTCTATTATTTCTCTCTACATTTGCATCACTAGCTCTCTCTCTGCCTAAGGATCTTAAGTAAAATCGGATGTGCAAAAAACCAAAAAGATCTCTTAAAATAAAAAAAAAGAACTGAAATATTCAGGAGATGAATTAAAGGAGAAGGTAGCCAATCTGAGATCAGAATTAATGGCCAGGATGACATAGTGGAAGAAATAACTTAAAATACTGAACAAAAGTACAAAATGTTGAAAATTAGGACGGTAAATAAAAGAAACACAGAGGGAAGATTCAGGGGACCTAACGTGTATATATTAGGAGTTGTAAAACAGGAAAAAATTTTAGATGTAAGTGAAGCAATAAGTTTTTAAAAATATAGATGAGAACTTCCCAGAGTTGAGTTCTTGAGTCGGTAGATTTAAAATTCCAAAGGTATATATATATATATCCAAAGGAAACAAAATCCAAATATATATCCAAAGGAAACAAAATCACTGTTCCCAAGCGATAACTGCACTCCATGTTCATTTCAATATTATTCACAATAGCTAAGATATGGAAACAACCTAAGAATCTGTTGATGGATGGATGAATGAATAAAGAAAATGTGGTAGATACATACAATGGAATATTATTCAGAGATTAAAAAAGAAGGAAATCCTGCCATTTGTGACAACAGGAATGAAACTGAAGGACATTATGCTAAGTGAAATAAACTGGACACAGAAAGACATATACTGCATGATCTCATCTACTGCATATACTCATGAAATCTGGAATCATGTGGAATCTGAAAAAATCAAGCCCACAGAAACAGATAGTAGAAGGGTAGTTAATAGGAGTCTAGGAAACAGGGGCTGGATAAGTTGGGGAGATGTTGATCAAAGGGCTCAAAGTTTCAGATATAAGATGAATAAGTTCTGGAGACCTAATATATAGCATCATGACTATAGTTACTATTCTGTTGCATACTTGAAATTTACTAAGAGGGTAGATCTTAAGTATTCTCACCACACACAAAAAAGAGCTAACTGTATGAGGTAATGGAAATGTTACTTAGCCTGATTGTGGTATTCATTTCGCAGTGTATACGTATATAGAAACATCATGTTGTACACCTTAAATATATACAATTTTAATTTGCCAGTTGCACCTCAATAAAGCTGGAAAAAATCTTCACGAGTTCCAGGTGTGATTGAGGAAAAAAGACACAGATCTCAGTGAATCTTGGCAAGATTCCTGAACTTTAAAGGTTAAGAGAAATTGTACAAGCTTGTGAGCTAAAAGAATATATTTACAAAATGAGAAAAGATCATAGAGATTTCAGCTCTCCTCTTCAACATTGAATTTTGAAAGACAATTATAGATTACGGAGATAAAAGCACTGTACCACAGGAGTCCAATACCCAGCTAAGATGTAATTCACCTGTTAGGTTCATGGTGAATAGGATAGAGTACTGTGGATATTCAGTGATTCAGAGAGTGTATCACCTATGTACTTCATGAGGGATAATTGCTTGAGAATGTACTCCAACAAAATAATAATATAATAGATCAGACCTCAAGACAGGAAAAGAAGAAGGAGGTGGTGAGTAGTTACATTTTATCTATCTATCTCTGTGTATACCTAAATAGATGATATCTATTTCTATATCATCTATGTCTGTGTATACCTAATAGGATGAAGGAATATGTATTATTTAAATGCTAAATATTGATTATTGAAAAGGAAAATACATCAAAAGAAAGTTATTAGTAATCTAGCAGTAGATTTACTATAACGTGTAAGCAAAATGTGAGAGTTCTGAGGTGAGTTCAGGGATTTGGGGGATGATCAGGGAAAAATATATGACCTTGAGGTGGCAGGAGCCCACAGCAAGCTTTTTTTGGGTGGCAGCTGGACAGGTTTACGAGCCCTCAGAGCATGAGACCTTCCAGAGACAGTGGTGCAGGGCACCACCCAGAAGGGGAAGAGGTAAAGGAAACCTTGGGGGAGAGGGGAATTGTATGTTCCGGTGATGTCACTCAGTAGGCTGGCAGGGAGTTTCTGGATCAGAGAACTCCAAAGGGAAGGAGCAGTTTGGGGTCTTTTCTAGCCCCTGAGATTTGTCTTATCTTTGGCTAGCAGATGTTGGAAGTAGCTTTATGGGGTATGCATCCCAGGCACGCTGTAAATGGCTAGCAATCTGCATATTTGGTTTACATTTAAAACAATTTGATATGTGAAAATTTGAGTTTGGGCATTGGCAGGCTTTTGAGCTAACAGTACCCGCCTGCTATGCAGAAGTAAACAACATAGGGCCAGGACACTGGGGCCGTCTTTGGCTCATTGGTATAACACACTGGCAATGAGGAGCACATACTCTAAATGTCTAACGTGGGAGGAGAAAGAATGAGAAGTAAGAGTATTATAAATGTTTTATCTTATGGGGATTAGATATAGGAAGCAGCAGGGGAATATAGAGTCCTAATAGATAAGAAGCGTCACACTTCTTATAATTGAGAAATATTTTATATTTCTTTTTTATAATTGAGCAATATTTTATTATAAATGGTAGTAAGGGGAAAATAAACTAAAGAAATAAACTAATATAAAAGTGGAGTGAAAGTTCCAAATCAACAGCAAGCAAGAGAGAATGAAAGGCATGCAGTTCGGTCATATCAGCGAAATATTGGAACAGGGAAAAAATTGTTTTAGAGAAAACATAACCTAAAATAATTAATGCTATCAATTGTTATACTAACTGTGAGCAGGCTGAGTTCTGTCTCTTATGAAACCGTAGAGACTGTCAAAAATCTATCCCTAATTTATACTATTTATGAGAAGCACAAGAGGAGTGGTATGATTATCAGACAAAATGGTCAAAAGCATTTACTGATATATAAACATCATGTCATAATAAAATGCCTGTTTTTTAAAAAATATATAGTTGTCACAAGTCTGAGTACAACAAACAGCATAGCTGCTAAATACATATAAAAAGAACTATTAAAACTCCCAGGAGAACTTGATAAAAATCCAGTTACAGTGGGAGATGTTAATATGCCTATTTTGGGGTCAGATCTACTAGAGAAAATAATTGAGGACATAAAGAATTTGAATGATGTCAGTAAACATCATATAAAGCTACATATACAAATTTACACTTTCAAATAGAAATATTGTTTTATATGTCTATGAAATATTCATAATTAACCATATACTTGACACTGAGGATAACTAGTAAAAATGGTAGCACTTTACAAGTTACATGTTACATTTTGTATTGGATCAAAATACAATTAGTAATAGAGAAGGAGGCTGCAATCTCCTCTGTGATAGGAAATTAAGAACTACAGTTCTAAATTAATTACAGATCAAGACAGAAATTAAAACTAAAATTACAAATTATAAATGATTTTGAAAACATTGTCAGGGAGAATACTTTATAAAACCAAATAACCTCACTAAAACTCTGTTTAAGGAATAACTTCAGTCAGTGATCCAAAAATAAAGAGCTTTATGATATTTTTTTAAGTTACAAGAAAAGCAACAAAAATGAAATTGGTGAAGGGAAATACTAACCTTAAGTCTTGTGATAAAAGTGAAATAGGAAAGATAAAGTAAAACTGTTTTTCTCTGAGTATTCAAGAAAATCAATAAAACCCTGTTGAAGGGAAAAATAAAGAGAGAGAACAACATTATACATGCTTAGGAATAAGAAAGGTCACAAATCTACACAGACTGAAGACATTAATGACATAAGGAAGCACTATATGCAACATAAAAAAAATAACCAATAAAAATCCTAGGAAAAGTTTGGACATCTATGTATGTATAGACTCAGACTTTCAAAGACCTGATGAAGTAAGGTAGGACACTTGGAAGGTAATAAAGAAAAGACACGCTCTCCTATAAAACAAAATTTTTGTGGCAAAAAATATTGTAAATGAGCTCAAAGGGAAAAATAGATTTGTATAACTTTCTTTTCTTTTTTCTCTAAAAATCTTTTTTTTTGAACATGAGGAAAGCATGGAAGGATATATATCTTAGGCTATTACTATAAGTCACATAGTGGTGGAGAAAAGGTGGGCTGGGCTCAGGGGGTGGAAAAGTTGATGGGTAGAGTAAGAAGAAGTAAAAAGAATAAAAGAAGTAAAATGACGTAATAGCTACAGACTGTAGGTTTAATTTAAAACTTACAAACTCTGGGGACTCCCCGGCGGTCCAGTGGTTAAGACTCCGCGCTTCCACTGCAGGGGATGCAGGGGAAGCAAGATCCCACGTGCCATGTGGCAAAAAACAAACAAAAAAACCCCTATGAACTAGGAACAGTAAAGCCCTGATTCAAGCAAGTACCTTATCCTAACAAAAACTGGGGAGAACAAGTATGAGAAAGACTTCTAAAGTATTTAAAATTTAAAACTACTTCTATAGCCACATTGTTTAGGGGGAATGAATTGGAGACCCTTATCACAATCCATTGCATATCCTTTATAAAGTATATATTTGTATAAAGTTGTCATTGAAAATAGTAATGCATTGATCAGCCCTGCAAAAACTACCTTGTATAGCTTGTGATCTTAATAACTAGTTTTCCTTCCCTTCAAACCTCAATTTTACTTTCCATGAAGCTGTTCTCTTATCTAATTTTAAGCAGATTTTACAATTTCACTTACGGTGTGTTTTTGAAGTAGTAGTGACCCCATTAACTGCTTAAGAGCCCTACTAGTATTAAACTGAACATATTTTGCTGTAAAATAATAACTGGTTTCCTAAGAAAAATCATACTATTATGACTAGATCTTGGGATAGAAGAAAACTTGACCTGCCTTTGTGGGAAGGAATCTTAAAATTTTGTATTTCAAGGTTAGTAGCATGGAGCGACATTTGTTACAGTGAACACAGATCAGCATCATATATCAGTTTGACATATAAAGTCAATAGCACATTTCTAAAATAGGGGCACCGTGTATTAGTAGAGGCACAGAAAACCTGACTTGGGCCTGGCTCCAGCACGTACTGACTCGGGTGTAGGACATGTTACTGAATTTCTCAGTCTCAGTTTACACAACAGAATCATTGTGGTCCACCTACCTAGAGGGTTTGTTGTGACAATCAAATGACTACTTTATATAAGAGGGCTTTGTTAGCAAGAGCACATGCATGAAGTATGTGATTCAATAGCTTTTTTTTTTCTTTGTGGAAGGATTTTCTTCAGTCTTTTCTGTTAGACGTTAGATTTTACTTGTCCTTTTCTGGATACATCTAGGAAGGAATTTATCTGTGGTACAAAATCTGAATCTCTGGAGACGATGTTTGAATAATAATAAAAAAGATGATTTTATTCTTGTCCTTGGCATAAAAGAAGTACCGTTTTAGGGAGATCTACAATTAGATTGAATCTTGAAACAGGTGCTTAAAATACAAAATGAAAGTTAGTCTACTTGGAATCATTTAAATTCTATAAACTTTGATTTCATAAAATGGCTAAGGACATAATTTTCATGTAGCAATAGATGCCATATAGCCTTCTGGAAGAGAGGATGTAAAGGTGTAATAAAATATTATGTTCCTTCTAATGGTATTCTTCAACATCAATATATTATGTAATTATAAGTAACTACTACAAGTAGATGTTCCCGGGTACTACAGAAATTCTGTTTCTGTTATAAAGGAAACTGTACTTAATACTCCAACATTATATCTTTGAACTCCTTCTTCAGTCACAATTTACAAATTGTAATAAATCCAAATAAGATAATTCAATTTTTATATTTTTCTATCATCTACAAGAGACCATATTAACAGGATAATTTTCTCCTGATGAAAGAAGTTAACTATTTATTGTGGTGGTTTCTATGTATTAATATTACCTCACAGCTCCTACAATGCTATATTTCAGCATTCTGAAATTTACCATAACATAATCTTATTATAATGTAATATAATATAATATAATATAAATGTTTTTAGCCTATTTAATTTCTTGGTCCTAGTTGTGGACTTTTTTCTGTTAGGCCATCACAGTAATTTACAGTAATTATTATTACTGCTTTATTAATAAGAATAAACAGAAGAATGATATTAACTGAAGTTTTAATTAGTCTCAAATGAAGGGTAGTATAGACTATTTAAAGTGTCAGAACTCACATTTCGTTTTGCAATTAAGTTGTACGTATTATGTAGCTGTATCTATCTATATCTACGTATCATTTATATCTATTTGTCTACTATCTATCTGTCTGTCTGTCTGTCTGTCTACCTACCTATCACTTGAAGTAAAATAAGATATATAATTCCAACTGGAAAATAACATCATAAGGGGGAAACAGCACAGGCTTTGAAATCAGACAAGAGTTCAGCTCTGCCTCTTACAGTTTTGTGATAACTTTCAAGTTGTTAAATTTCTCTGTGTTGATTGCTTTATCAGTAACTAACACAGATAGTGGCTAAGTTCATCTCTTTTCCTTTCATAGCATTGTCTATGCAGTGGTTGGTTGTCAAACCTTAACATGCAAATCAGTGCCATGGAGATCTTGCTCAAGTGTAGATGCTGCTTCAGTAGGTCTGAAGTGGCCCAGGATTCTGTGTTTCTAATAAGCACAAACTCCACCTGCCTCAGTTTGAGTAGCACGGTTGCAATGTACACTGGGAAGCCGAAGGTTTGCTTGTGTGCTGATGTGCTCTTCTAACATCTAAAATGGAGAGTTATTGTGGCAGTTAGGGATAAGAGATGTGTAAAATGCCTTTCCTGGCTTGTTACATAGGAGGACCTCAAGAAGCGTCATCATTGCATCATCATTGGGGTCATATATATATATTTTTCTTTGGTAGTGTTCTTCTTGGAGCCCTGTTTTTTTTTTTTAATTCAGGTATAATTGGTATATAACATTATATTAGTTTCAGATGTATCAAACATAAAGATTACGATATTTGTATATATTACAAAATATTCACCACAATAAGTCTAGTTAACATCCATCACCATACGTAGTTACAACATTTTTTTTTCTTGTGATAAGGACTTTTAAGATTTATTCTCTTAGCAACTTTCAAATATGCACGATGATATTATTAACCACAGTCATCATGCTGTACATTACATCCCCTTGACTTATTTTATAACTGCAAATTTGTACCTTTTGACCCCCTTCACCTCGTCACCCTCCCACTTCTGGCAACCACCAACCTGTTTTCTCTGTATATATGAGCTCGGGTAGTTTTTTGTTTTGTTTCTGTTCTGCCATCATCTCTTTAGGTATTATCTGTGTGTAAATAAATCATATATGTTTGGCAGTAAAGCAGGTCACAGCTGGGAGTACTATTGGAATCATTTTGTGTAGACCCCTTGTTTATAGAGGAGGAAATTAAGATTTCTAGAAGGAAATTTCCCAGAGGATAGAAACTCAGACCTCATGATTGTGAACTTAACTCTTTTCTCATCCCATCGTAGTGTCTTCCTTGTCATAAAAGCCAAATAAGTTTGATATCTAAAACGTCCAGGAAGGAATGATTTATATTTAATTTTTTAAAGGAAACTAGGACTTAGAAGCCATTTAAATGAACAGAAGGAAATTCCAAGTAAGTTAAAAGATGTCAGTGAGAACCTGGACTTCCTTGTGTTATCTTTGCTTACTGTTTCCAATCACTTTTTTGGGCACTCAAGGTGGAAAACGGCACATTCATGCAAAAATGACTTTGAAGTTGTAGTATGTGTCAAGGAAAATCTTGTGCAGTGAGCCAGATAGGCTGTCTGGTAAACCACACTGTAAAGGTTGGGATGTACATACGTTTTCTGCACCTCATTTTTACCTTTTTGTGACCTTTTTTCAGTGACCACCTATCTCACCATTCACAGAATTTTCTCTTGCCTACTAGTTTCCCCCTCTCTAGGGAGGCCCTGATCAAATATACTCATTCAAGCCTTAGGAATCAAATAGCGACTCCTTGTGGGTATATTTGTATTAAAAACAAAAATAACAGCAGACACACTTCAAAGATTAGAAAATGTGTTCAGGTTCATTTTTTAGGGCTTCTTGGTTTCTTTCAAATACTATTATAGAAACTCTTTGCTTTTCCTCTTTGGAAGCCAGCATCTATTAAGATTTTGTAATAACAGTGAAAGGAGCCTCTGAAGGATTGTTTTTTCAGATAAGATCTCATGGAATACTTAGACTGTAAATAGTAGATGTATGCTTGATTGTTATTTCTAGGTGATTGGAGAGAACAGAATCAGGGCTGAGAGGCTCAATAAATAATGCTACCTTGGTATCTTTCTCTCCCCACTCTACACAGGTTTAAAAGCAATTTAGAGATAGAGATAAAGCCAGACGCATATATATATATATATATATATATATATATATATATATATATATATATACACTATATATATATAGTGTAATCTTATCACTGATATGGATGAATTTAGGAAATTTGGATCTTCTAGGCAAGTGTATTTGCTAAGTTTGCCCTTACATTGGAAAGACTCAGCACATTTAATTCCAGTTAGAGTCAATGACTGCTCTGGGTGATATCAGATCTCCCCACAAGAGGGCGTCCCTCTCTACTTTACAGAATGGAAGAGCATGCTTTCTGTGGGCAGGATGGCTGCCAAACAAAGGCAGAGGAAGAAAAGTACTGAGTCATCTTTGACCAGTACCTGCTCTGAAGTTTTCTAATCAGAAAATTCACATTTCCTCCTCTGGGGGAGATGTGAGAGGAGAAAAGAAAGAGGGTCAAGAAGTTACTTTAATGAACGACCCTCAACAAGGAGTAGGGGATAAGTGATCTTCCCTAACATTCTGCACATAGTTTTTTCTCTTAATCCATTGGCCTGATGATAGGTTAATGTTATCAGTTTTCAATGAATAATTAATTTTTGTTTTCAATAATAGTATTTTCAAAAGGTTACTTTTTTTTTTTTTTTTTTGTCTTTACTTGTCTGATTTCTCTATCTCAGTTGGTTCTGAACCTGACCAGGGAACAGGGGATCTCTTCACTGGAATAGCTAGAATTCATTGTCTTGTACCTTGGGCCAGAAAACTTGAGAAAGACACAGAGAGTGGAATTTAGGGATAAAAATTACTAATATGTACCTGATAGGTGACATAAAGCCTTAGATATTAGCAAGTAAGTATCACTTGGGTTTTGGCTTGTGTTATGAACTTTCAAAACTTGGTTTGGTTGGTTTTTAACTGGCGGAGCCTGGTCAGGTAGCTTCATGCCTTTGGCTATTAAGCATGGGGCACTGCCTGTAGACCTTGGTGCTCTATTTTATGGTCTTTGCCCAAATATATGTGGCTGTTTCTATGCTGGCAAGTAAGTAGGATATGTCTTTACAAAACACTAGCCATTTAGGAGGCCAGAGAACATGTGCACTGAACTACACAGGCACAGTTCAAGCCTCATATTGGAGCCAAGTGGCAGACAGACGTAAAAATACCAAAAATATGTGTTTTGGTCCGCCAAACAAATAGTGCTTCAGTAAAAAAAAAAAAAAAAAAAAAAAAATCTGAAGGCAGCCAAGTACTACATGTGTCGTGGAGCACCCCCAGGCGGTGCTAGCTGTCAACTCTTTGAGGGTAGGCAATACTAAGAGAGACGCTTCAAGTCCTTTTACTAAAATTAGGACAAAATGAGGGAACCGGTAATTAAAAACTCCTGTGACTGTTTCTAGATATAAGAATTGGAGAAAGGAGAAATCAGAGAGTTTGGAAAATACTCGTCAGTTTTATTATCAGGACAGGAATAGTGAGAGAATAAAATGAAAGGGAAGAAGACAGACCGATTCAGCTGGAAGGAGAGAGAGATTTTGTTAAGGAGAGCTGCTGGCAGCTTAGACAACCAACTGGGAGAGATGCAAGGGAACTGAGATGGTGGAGAGAGACAAAGGAAGTGCAACTACATCTTAAATGTTCATCCAGCGGGTATTAGACAATGACGATCTGTTAGGTCTTCCTAGATCACAAACAGTAACTAAGCATAATAAAGTCTAAGAGAGACAAAATTTTAGAGAGCCAGCTGGAACAATTAATCTAACAGGGTAAAAGAAACTCTTGAAAGATGGCCTTTTAAGGCTAAACCTTGAAAAAGAGTAGAATGTGGTTGCCAGGGGCAACTGGGGACTGGGGGTACAAAGTTTAAATTATGCAAGATGAATAAGTTCTGGGGTTCTACGGCAGTGTGACTATCGTTGGTAATATTGTATTGTACACTTGAATTTGTTAAAAGAGTAGATTTTAAGTGTTCTCAACAAAAAAAGAGAAAATATTTAAGTATGTGAGGTGATAGATAGTGTGGTGATTATTTCACAATGTATATGTATATCAAACCAATTATACACCTTCAATATATACTTTTTTATTTGTCAACTATATCTCAATGATCCTGGGTGGGGAAATCCACATCTGTCCTTATAAGTATACTTTCAACTGTTTATCAAAAAGCTTTGTGCAATTATTCTCTCTCAACCTAGACTTCGTAACAACAGGTTTCTTTTCTTAAGAACTTTTCCATTGTACTTCAGGGTTGGAATTCTAAAGTTTACCCACCAAAGAATATAAGAACACAAATGGAAAATTAAAATTCTTTATAATGTCGGAAAAAAAGCTGAAGCTTGAAAGATCATAGTAGGACTTCTGAGATTGTGTTGCCTGTATTAGATAAGTATAAACTATCTGGATATGTTTGAGAGGGGAAAACGTAATAGCCGTGTAGAATGATCAGAGAGTTGGTAGGTGATTGATATGCAAGGTGACACATTCATTGTAAGTCATCATAGGAATCGTCCATGTTTTTAGGAAACAAACCCAAGAGATACATGGAATTAGGATTCTAAGGGAAGCAGCAAGAGCAAGAGAGACAGACAGGCTCCTTAGAGGGGATCCAGGGAAGATAATGATACTTTGAGTCCAACCTCGGTTTAGCTGTTCAAACAATACTTTTATTAGTCTCAATACTTCTTGACAATCTCATGATAGGAGATGAAAACAAGAGCGTTATGTCAGAAAATAAAATATCTGGGCCAGAAAACAAAGGGAAATGTAACGGAAAGAAGACTGTTGAACACAGCAAGCAGCGCTGCCCTACCTGAGTTAGAGAAGGAAAGGGGCCAACCTCAAAGCAAACATCGAAAACTTAGCGGAGCCATCTTGAAAAAAGTAGAAAACAGCAGAGAGAAAGAAAATATTAGAGGTGTAGTCCAGATTGTAGGAAAATATGTACCAAAGGGAAAAGCTACTTAACTCCTGGAACAATGAAAAGCTGTTGAAATAAGGGACAGTGGGAGGATCATGGCAGAGGGCTTTGTCCTCGCTAAGCCCCTAGGGTCACAGACTTTAGAAAGAATTGAGCTTACTTAGCCCAGGTTCTTCCTCTTTCTTTCCCTTTTGGGGTCTGATAACCTGCAGAGGGCACACATTATTATTATTTTTTTTTTTTTTGCGGTACGCGGGCCTCTCACTGTTGTGGCCTCTGCCGTTGCGGAGCACAGGCTCCGGACGTGCAGGCTCAGCGGCCACGGCTCATGGGCGCAGCCGCTCCGCGGCATGTGGGATCTTCTGGGACCGGGGCACAAACCCGCGTCCCCTGCATTGGCAGGCGGACTCTCTACCACTGCGCCACCAGGGAAGCCCTAGAGAGCACACATTCTGTTCTCCGCCTTCGTGGACTAAGGTTTCCCGAGGCAGCTTCCCATGGAGAGGCCTCTGATGGTGCAGTTGTGCCCATGACTAGTTGGATACACCCACAGGGAATTAGGCAGACGGAGTTAGTAAGTCCCGTCAGCCGAACACCTAAGCCATATATGTCAGTATTGCTTTTATCACTAATAAAACAGGCATTTGTTCTCCATCTGCTTGACTCCTGTGACTGTCTCTGAATTAGTGTCATACTTGGGTAGGGAATGAAGACGTCATTTACTGGGTTCCCTCAAACCTCACCTTAGAGAATCATGACATCTCCTAATGGAATAGATTATTTTGTTAATGTTTTAAAGTAAAAATCTTATTATTCAATTATAATCTGTTTCTAAAATTTCTAAGGTTGATTAGGCATAAAGTATTGTACTTTAGAAAGTATAAAAGAATGTTGGGTCTTAAATGAAAAAGACACAGAAACATAGAATCAGGATTTTGAGTGGCAAGTAATCTTGGAAGTTGTTTATCCCAATGCATTCATTTAATATTTTTTAGTGGTTGAAGAAACTGAGAGAGGATAAGATACTGGCTTAAGTCGCACAGCTGATTTGTGGCAGAATCATTTCTTTTTTTCTTCTAAAGCCTTGACATGAGCTGAGTTTATTCTTGTCGTTGAATTAGAACAAAAACAAATGATTAACCAAAGTCCTATTAATCTAGGAACTGCTTTTAAAACAAATCACCTAACTTAGCTCACTCTTCCCATCAAGTACACTCTGTTGTTTACGGCACCCTCTTTACCCTTTTGAGAGTCACAGTTTTTTTCTCTGCCTTCTTTATTTCACTTGATAAATACTGATGTCTTTCTGTGTTTCTACTGGAGCTTGAAATTAATGTAGTTTTCTACACCAATATTACCAATTATGTGAGCAATTATAGGGCTTAACTAATGTTGAAGAGTAGCAGAGGGGTAGATTGCACTGTTTAGAAGAATGTTCTATTTAACAGATGCATATGGTTAGGCTGGAGAGACAGAGAATGATTTGGTCACAACACCTGTGTTGCCGCTTTCCCATCCTCGAGGCACCAACATTTCCCTCAACAACTGCAAGAATTTACACTCCTTAACTACTGGTTCTCCCTCATTTCACCGTGCAGTTTTGTTGCAGAATGTGGAGTTTGTTTTTCATCCCTTTGTGTGCATATGATGCTACTCCCTGAAGTTAGAATTTTAGAGTTGGGCAAGACTTTAGGTTAGATCGAAAGATGAATATATTGAGACACAGGGAAGTGGCTTGCCCAGAGTTGGCATACCCACTAATGGGAGAAACCCAGACTTGGACCCCAACTCTTAATTTTGGAGGAAAGAAAGAAAAGTCTCTTTTTCTTTTGTATATAAGCCTAATATAAACCCGTGTAGAAACTTGCAGCAATAGAAGTATAAAAATGAAAATGCCAATTGTATATAATTACACAATTCAGAGGTAACCTGTATTGACCTTTGATGTTTATCTCTCCAGATATCTCTCTCTGCCTATTTACACCTGGCATCCTAAATATTTGTCCAAGTTAATGTAAATATCCATGCACCACTACTTTAAATATCAGTTTGATAATACATTTCACTGATACATCTTTTTATTTAAACATCCACCTGTTGCTTAACATGTTTGCCCAATCAATATTTTTCTTTATGTTATCTATTTTTTTCTGGCAATTAAAATACCACTGACTATTTGCTTTAATACCTGTATTATATAATTGTATTGTGCTTATTTTATATATATTATCTGGGATGTATTGTAGTGAAGGCTGTGGGGTAGAGTTTCAGCTTTGTATCTTCCAGGATAGTAACTAGTTTCAGTTTTTCACCATTGAGAATGATGTTTGCTGTGGGTTTGTCATATATGGCCTTTATTATGTTGAGGTAGGTTCCCTCTATGCCCACTTTCTGGAGAGTTTTGATCATAAATGGGTGTTGAATTTTGTCAAAAGCTTTTTCTGCATCTATTGAGATGGTCATATGTTGTGGAAAAGATGAGGTGTGTATGGGCAGGGTAAAGGGAGAGTTACAATGTAGGAAATTCTCTTACCTCTTTCTGGGTACCTGGGGATGTAGGAGAATATCAGAGATTGAGAAAGTTTGTTAAAATTGGATTTGGAAGTAAGAAAGTTGTGCTTTTCATAGAGTGTACGTATAATGTAATCTAGGTTCATGTTTAAATATCTTTCTCTAAAAGGATGAGGGATAAATCCATGCTTGAGTCTGGAGATTTACATATTAAGTGTGAATGGATGACCTTAAAATATTAAATGTTTTATGAAAGAAGAAATTCTCAAGGGACAGTGGAACTTTCCTTTTATTATGCCTGGTGACTGTGGACAAGGGCTGTACAATCATGCAGGATGGAAGGATGTGGAAGCCACATGAGTTTATAATTCTAGAACGAGTAAGAACTGGTGGTGGAGTTCAAGAAAAGCTACAACAGCATGAAAAATAGCCCAGAACAGGAGAAAAGGCTAGAAAAGGGCCAGGAAACACTGATGTAGATGGAAGAATATTGGAACACCATGACCCAAGACCTCGCTGCTGAGATGATGATGGAATGGAGGTGGTGAGAAAAAGTACTTGCCAGAAAAGAGAACTCAGAAGACCTTTGCTACTCTGGTGAAGGAAACAATTTTGACCCCAAAAGTCCTACTTAGTTTTGGTCCCTAAATTGGATTTTGTATTCCAGAGACCAAGAAGGACTGAGCACACCTTGCATTGGGACAAGAGCTGGACTCATTTTTCAAGAGCTCCTCTGTTAGGAGAGCTATCTCCCTCTGTCCTTGGTACCCCTCTCTACCTGTGACTAACTGATTTGCTGACAGCTGATTGGATGGGCTCACCTTCTGCCTTAGTAGACTGTAGTCTTCCAATAAATCAACAGGCAGAGAAAGAAAGGAATACTTCATGACAAGAGGAAAAGGTAGGAAAATACCAGGGACTGGAAGCAATCTCAGTTGCCTTTAGACATAGTAAAAAGCAAAGCTGAGATGGATCAGAGCAAGTATGGGGAGGGGACTCTCACCCAGGGGCCAGGCTGACAGTAGTGTAACTCTCAACTTCTGGAACTTCGTTTCTCTAACTTCAGAACTAGCCTGTTAGATTAACAAAATATGAAGTGTCTTCTCTGTTCCTCTAACTTTTAAATCTTTGTACTTTCCCTTATCAATTTATTTCCAGGATGCTTTATTCTTTTTTTTTTTTTGATTTACCATGGACATTTCTAAATTAGTTAGTGATGGCTTAAATGTAGAACTCTAAATTGATGAGTGAGTTTAAAAATCTTTTTGTAAACAGAGACTATTATTTTTAAGAGTAAGCAATGTCTTAAAAATGAAAAAAAAATATACCTAAATGTTCTATTTCCTTAGTTTAATTTTTCTGAAAAATGATAAATCAACTTTTAGGATGAATTATTAGTCTACAAGTAAGCTGAGATTCAGCCAAAAAAAATTAATGAGTGACTTAAATTTGAGGTCTTTTATTCCTTGAAAAATAAAAAAAATGAGATGATAATTCAAGAAGGTAAAAAAAATCTGAGGGAATACTAAGTTTGAGTCCATCTTGTATCAAAGACGAGTGCAAACAGTATTTCCTATATGCTTTCTATTAGCAAGTATATTACAAAAAAAAAACTGCTATAAAGTTTCCCTTGTTTTATTTTAGGAGGCAATGTTTTATGTTTAGGAAGTTTGACTCACCTTTTCCTTAGCCCCCCATCTTAATTACTTCCCACTACAGGTGTGTGGAATATTATAAAGTTTGTCAGAATAAATAATTAAAGTTAAAAAAATAGGTCATTGGGGGGAGGAGGAAGGAAGGGTGTAAATACAGTGATGCTGGAGGATAAAAAAGAAACACAACACACACCTGGCTTGGGATCAGTAGGAGAAAAGTGACACATTAAGAGACCAAGAAGGACTAACTAGAGACATGTGAGGAGAACGAGAAGGGAGTGATGACGCACAAGCCCAGGAAGGGAGCGTTCCGAGAATGCTAGTGTGGTCAGTCGGCATGGTCAACCACTGCAGACTGTTCTATAAAGATAAATATGATAAGCGTCTACGGAGCTTGGAGATATGGAAGTGGTTGGTGATACCAGAGAGAAAAGGGATGGAAGTGAAAACTAGATGGCAGTCGGAGTGAAAGTGGCAAGGGAAGATTACCATCAATCATTTGTCCGTACAGTTATTGAACATCTATTAATTCATCTATCCAGGTTCCCACCATCCTGGAACTTGAGTTTCAGTACAATGTAGCGTCTCTGGAGCAAGGTTATGTGAGTGCCATCTCTCTCTCTGTCCTGTACTACCGTTTATCAATGGACATGCCACATTGCACAGCTGAGACTGGTTCCATGTCTTTAAAATGGGGTAATAATTGTAACTACCACACGGGTCCTAGTGAATACAAAACAAGCTTGCCTTCAGTAGAATGCCCAGTTTATGGGAAGTGCTGAGCCGTTGCTGTTATTACCTCACTACTAGTTGCCCCTTCCTGATACTCCTTAGAGAAAGCAAAACCGATGAATCCTCAGTGCTCTTCACTCTGATTATGCTGCAAACTGCCCTGTGATGTGACTGTAGTCGGGGCTTATATTTGGAATCACGGTGAGCTCTTCTCTCCACAGCGTGTATCATGCAGAGCACATTTATGCTGATCGGCAGACACGGGGTCCTTTTGCTTACCTGAGTTGTGGCATGTTGGAGCATGACTACAGAACCCGTTTGTGGGCCCTCACCCCACCCCAGTGCCCTCTCAAGTGAATTTTAGTGTGTTCCACTTGGCTTTTTTCTTTGAATTATCCCAAACATATCATCCAAATTTGGTGGAATTTTGTCAGGGAGTAACAAGTCACCGGAAACTTCGTTTTACTCCTACTGATGACTATAGCCAGGTTTATAAATTGCATAGCTTTTTCTTCTTTTTCACACACATACACACTGTATTTTATATTTACAAGAGATAAATAAACTGACACCAAGCATTGTAAACAGATGACCACAACAAAAGCAACAATGATTGCAATTACCAGACACGAAACACTCACAGTATGTCATAATATTGACATTCAGTCCAGGAATCCTCCACTGTAACAGCTCCTTTACTTTGCAGTGAAAATTGATTTGTATATTTTTTGCCTCTGAGTCCTTGTGGGATTTTTTTTTTTATTCAAACAGAAAGTGACAAAAATTATAATCATCCTCATCAGTTCACTCAGTCCCATGTAATTAATTTTGTTTCATCTTGATCTTTTGTTAGCACTTTTATGAATTCATCAGTTTTCTATTAGAGTTCTGAAAATGCTTATTCATTCAGTTCAGCAGTATAGTCAGTTACCAGAAACCTGTACTTGTCAGAGTCTTTTCCATGAATTCCTTGAAAACCCTTTAATAGGAACATTTTTGCAAAAGCATCAGAGTACACCCAGAACTGTCTGTAAATGACAAAAGACTTAAAAATGACCACAGTTAAAGATTTGATGAAAGTTCATGATAATGCAATTGACAAGGAAATTTAGTTATTTCTGAGATATTCATTTTAAAGTAATAACAAGAATTATGACTTAAACATTATACCAGAACATATAAGATTTTTAGAAATTTCATGTAATGTCTGAAACATTTATATTAACATATTTCCATACAAATAACCCAAAGAAAGTTTAGTATTAGTTGTTTTTTTTGGTTTGTTTTTTTAAACTTCAGGTTCTTATTAGTCATCAATTTTATACACATCAGTGTATACATGTCAATCCCAATTGCCCAATTCAGCACACCACCATCCCTACCCCACCACAGTTTTCCCCCCTTGGTGTCCATACGTTTGTTCTCTACATCTGTGTCTCAACTTCTGCCCTGCAAACTGGTTCATCTGTACCATTTTTCTAGGTTCCACATACATGCGTTAATATACGATATTTGTTTTTCTCTTTCTGACTTACTTCACTCTGTATGACAGTCTCTAGGTCCATCCACGTCTCAACAAATGACTCAATTTTGTTCCTTTTTATGGCTGAGTAATATTCCATTGTATATATCTACCACAACTTCTTTACCCATTTGTCTCTCGATGGGCATTTAGGTTGCTTCCAACACCTGGCTATTGTAAATAGTGCTGCAATGAACATTGGGGTGCATGTGTCTTTTTGAATTATGGTTTTCTCTGGGTATATGCCCAGTAGTGGGATTGCTGGATCATATGGTAATTCTATTTTTAGTTTTTTAAGGAACCTCCATACTGTTCTCCATAGTGGCTGTATCAATTTACATTCCCACCAACAGTGCAAGAGGGTTCCCTTTTCTCCACACCCTCTCCAGCATTTGTTGTTTGTAGATTTCCTGATAATGCCCATTCTAACTGGTGTGAGGTGGTACCTCATGGTAGTTTTGATTTGCATTTCTCTAATAATTAGTGATGTTGAGCAGCTTTTCATGTGCTTCTTGGCCATCTGTATGTCTTCTTTGGAGAAATGTCTGTTTAGCTCTTCTGCCCATTTTTGGATTGGCTTGTTTGTTTCTTTAATATTGAGCTGCATGAGCTGTTTATATATTTTGGAGATTAATCCTTTGTCCGTTGATTCATTTGCAAATATTTTCTCCCATTCTGAGGGTTGTCTTTTTGTCTTGTTTATGGTTTCCTTTGCTGTGCAAAAGCTTTGAAGTTTCATTAAGTCCCATTTGTTTATTTTTGTTTTTATTTCCATTACTCTAGGAGGTGGATCAAAAAAGATCTTGCTGTGATTTATGTCAGAGTGTTCTTCCTATGTTTTCCTCTGAGAGTTAAATAGTGTCTGGTCTTACATTTAGGTCTTGAATCCATTTTGAGTTTATTTTTGTGTATGGTGTTAGGGGGTGTTCTAATTTCATTCTTTTACATGTAGCTGTCCAGTTTTCCCAGCACCACTTATTGAAGAGACTGTCTTTTCTCCATTGTATATCTTTGCCTCCTTTGTCATAGATTAGTTGACCATAGGTGAGTGGGTTTTTCTCTGGGCTTTCTATCTTGTTCCATTGATCTATGTTTCTGTTTTTGTGCCAGTGCCATATTGTCTTGATTACTGTAGCTTTGTAGTATAGTCTGAAGTCAGGGAGTCTGATTCCTCCAGCTGCATTTTTTTCCTTCAAGACCGCTTTGGCTATTCGAGGTCTTTTGTGTTTCCATACAAATTTTAAGATGATTTGTTCTAGTTCCGTAAAAAATGCCATTGGTAATTTGGTAGGGATTGAACTGAATCTGTAGATTGCTTTGGGTAGTATAGTCATTTTCACAATATTGATTCTTCCAATCCAAGAACATGGTATATCTCTCCATCTGTTGGTATCATCTTTAATTTCTTTCATCAGTGTCTTATAGTTTTCTGCATACAGGCCTTTTGTCTCCCTAGGTAGGTTTATTCCTAGGTATTTTATTCTTTTTGTTGCAGTGGTAAATGGAAGTGTTTCCATAATTTCTCTTTCAGATTTTTCATCATTAGTGTATAGGGATGCAAGAGATTTATGTGCACTAATTTTGTATCCTGCAACTTTACCAAATTCATTGATTAGCTCTAGTAGTTTTCTGGTGGCATATTTAGGATTCTCTATGTATAGTATCATGTCATCTGCAAACAGTGACAGTTTTACTTCTTCTTTTCCAATTTGTATTCCTTTTATTTCTTTTTCTTCTCTCATTGCCGTGGCTAGGACTTCCAAAACTATGTTGAATAATAGTGGTGAGAGTGGACATCCTTGTCTCATTCCTGATCTTTGAGGAAATGCTTTCAGTTTTTCACCATTGAGAATGATGTTTTCTGTGGGTTTGTCATATATGACCTTTATTATGTTGAGGTAGGTTCCCTCTATGCCCACTTTCTGGAGAGTTTTGATCATAAATGGGTATTGAATTTTGTCAAAAGCTTTTTCTGCATCTATTGAGATGGTCATATGGTTTTTATTCTTCAATTTGTTAATATGGTGTATCACATTGATTGATTTGCGTATATTGAAGAATCCTTGCATCCCTGGGATAAATCCCACTTGATCGTGCTCTATGATCCTTTTAATGTGCTGTTGGATTCTGTTTGCTAGTATTTTGTTGAGGAGTTTTGCATCTATATTCATCAGTGATATTGGTCTGTAATTTTCTTTTTTTGTAGTATCTTTTTCTGGTTTTGATATCAGGGTGATTGTGGCCTCATAGAATGAGTTTGGGAGTGTTCCTTCCTCTGCAAATTTTTGGAAGAGTTTGAGAACGATGGGTGTTAGCTCTTCTCTCAATGTTTGATAGAATTCACCTGTGAAGCCATCTGGTGCTGGACTTTTGTTTGTTGGAAGATTTTTAATCACAGTTTCGATTTCATTACTTGTGATTGGTCTGTTCATATTTTCTGTTTCTTCCTGTTTCAGTCTTGAAAGATTATACCTTTCTAAGAATTCGTCCATTTCTACCAGGTTGTCCATTTTATTGGCATAGAGTTGCTTGTAGTAGTCTGTTAGGATGCTTTGTATTTCTGCGGTGTCTGTTGTAACTTCTCCTTTCTCATTTTTAATTTTATTGATTTGAGTCCTCTCTTTCTATGAATTTTGTTTATCTTCTCAAAGAACCAGCTTTTAATTTTATTGATCTTTGCTATTGTTTACTTTGTTTCTATTTCATTTATTTCTGCTCTGATCTTTATGATTTCTTTCCTTCTGCTAACTTTGGCTTTTGTTTGTTCTTCTTTCTCTAGTTCCTTTAGGTGTAAGGTTAGATTGTTTACTGGAGATTTTTCTTGTTTCTTGAGGTAGGCTTGTATAGCTATAAACTTCCCTTTACAACTGCTTTTGCTGCATCCCATAGGTTTTGGATCATCATGTTTTCATTGTCATTTGTCTCTACGTATTTTTTGATTTCCTCTTTGATTTCTTCAGTGATCTTTTGGTTATTTAGTAACGTATTGTTTAGCCTCCATGTGTTTGTATTTTTTACATTTTTTTCCCTGTAATTCATTTCTAATCTCATAGCGTTGTGGTCAGAAAAGATGCTTGATATGATTTCAATCTTCTTATATTTACTGAGGCTTGATTTGTGACCCAAGATGTGATCTATCCTGGAGAATGTTCTGTGTGCACTTGAGAAGAAAGTGTAATCTGCTGTTTTTGGATGGAATGTCCTATAAATATCAATTAAATCTATCTCATCTATTGTGTCATTTAAAGCTTTTGTTTCCTTATTTATTTTCATTTGGGATGATCTGTCCATTGGTGTAAGTGAGGTGTTAAAGTCCTCTACTATTATTGTGTACCTGTCGATTTCCTCTTTTATAGCTGTTAGCAGTTGCCTTATGTATTGAGGTGCTCCTATGTTGGGTGCATATATATTTACAATTGTTATATCTTCTTCTTGGATTGATCCCTTGATCATTATGTAGTGTCCTTCCTTGTCTCTTGTGACATTCTTTATTTTAAAGTCTATTTCATCTGACATGAGTATAGCCAGTCCAACGTTCTTTTGATTTCCATTTGCATGGAATATCTTTTTCCATCCCCTCACTTTCAGTCTGTATGTGTCCCTAGGTCTGAAGTGGGTCTCTTGTGGAGAGCATATATATGGGTCTTGTTTTTGTATCCATTCAGCAAGGCTTTGTCTTTTGGTTGGAACATTTAATCCATTCACGTTTAAGGTAATTATTGATATGTATGTTCCTATGACCATTTTCTTATTTGTTTTGGGTTTGTTTTTGTAGGTTCTTTTCTTCTCTTTTGTTTCCCACTTAGAGAAGTTCCTTTAGCATTTGTTGTGGAGCTGGTTTGGTGGTGCTGAATTCTCTTAGCTTTTGCTTGTCTGTAAAGCTTTTGATTTCTCCATCGAATCTGAATGAGATCCTTGCCGGGTAGAGTAATCTTGGTTGTAGGTTCTTCCCTTTCATCACTTTAAGTATATTGTGCCACTCCCTTTTGGCTTGTAGAGTTTCTGCTGAGAAATCAGCTGTTAACCTTATGGGAGTTCCCTTGTATGTTATTTGTCGTTTTTCCCTTGCTGCTTTCAATAATTTTTCTTTGTCTTTAATTTTTGCCAATTTGATTACCATGTGTCTCGGTGTGTTTTTCCCTGGGTTTATCCTGTATGGGACTCGCTGCACTTCCTGGACTTGGGTGGCTATTTCCTTTCCCATGTTAGGGAAGTTTTCAAGTATAATCTCTTCAAATATTTTATCTGGTCCTTTCTCTCTCTCTTCTCCTTCTGGGACCTCTATAATGAGAATGTTGTTGAGTTTAGTGTTGTCCCAGAGGTCTCTTAGGGTGTCTTCATTTCTTTTCATTCTTTTTTCTTTAGTCTGTTCCACAGCAGTGAATTCCACCATTCTGTCTTCCAGGTCACTTATCCATTCTTCTGCCTCAGTTATTCTGCTATTGATTCCTTCTAGTGTAGTTTTCATTTCAGTTATTGTATTGTTCATCTCTGTTTGTTTGTTCTTTAATTCTTCTAGGTGTTTGTTAAACATTTCTTGCATCTTCTCAATCTTTGCCTCCATTCTTTTTCCAAGGTCCTGGATCATCTTCACTATCATTATTCTGAATTCTTTTTCTGGAAGGTTGCCTATCTGCACTTCATTTAGTTGTTTTTCTGGGGTTTTATCTTGTTCCTTCATCTGGTACATAGCCCTCTGTCTTTTCATCTTGTCTGTCTTTCTGTGAATGTGGTTTTTGTTCTACAGTCTGTGGGATTGTAGTTCTTCTTGCTTCTGCTGTCTGCCCTCTGGTGGATGAGGCTATCTAAGAGGCTTGATGGGAGGGACTGGTCAATTGCATAGCTTTTTTAAAAACTTCTTATCTTGAAATAATTATAGACTCACTGGACTAGTACAAAGAGGCTCTTCACCCCTCCACCAAGCTTCCTTCAAAGGTGACACTCCACATACTGCAGTGCGATAGCCGAACCAGAGAATTGACATTGGAACAATACTATTAACTGGAATTTAGACCATATTCAGTTTTCAGCATGTACTCATGTATGTTTATGTGTGTATGTGTTTGTGTGTGTGTGTGCGTGTGGAGTTTTGTGCAGCTTCATTACATGTTTAGGTTTGTATAACCACCACCACTGCTCCATTACCCTAGGGGGGCTCCCTCTCGCTGTCCCTTCTAGGTGCACTCATCTCCCCACCTGAGTCCCTGTACCCAAGCACCGGTCTATTCTCCATCTTGAAAGTTTTGTCCTTTTAAGAATGTTAAATGCAGTCATGCAGTGTGTAACCTTTGGAAATGGACTTTTCTCAGAAACCATAGTCTTTCAAAGCATACTCTTTTTTCTTGACTATATACCATGAACATCATTCCATTCAACTTGCTTTCCCATCTATTCCCATTTGTTCTTTTACATAGGAAAACAACCAAAAGAATTAAAACAGTACACATCAAGATGATAAAACTGTGAAAGAAAAACAAATTTGCCTGCTGAATATAAAGTATAATGAAGATATTTTGTTTTCAAACTTCACTTAAGTAACACCAATAAAACAATTTTAATTTAATCTGAAAGTGGAGGCAGATATTCCTACTTTTCTCTGACTACTCCATATGAGACTCCAGGGAAAGCAGATAGAAAAAGAACTACGAATGCCAGTGACATAAAATTCTCATAAGCTATTTTTTCACATCTTTATTGGAGTATAATTGCTTTACAATCGTGTGTTAGTTTCTGCTGTGTAACAAAGTGAACCAGCTATACGTATACATATATCCCCATATACCCTCCCTTTTTCATCTCCCACCCTCCCTATCCCACCCCTCTAGGTGGTCACAAAGCACTGTTATTTTTTTAGATTCTATATATATGTGTTAGCATATGGTATTTGTTTTTCTCTTTCTGACTTACTTCACTCTGTAGACAGACTCTAGGCCCATCATAAGTTATTTAACATAGAAGGTGGAAAGCCATATGCTCTACACTGGAAAAAAGTTTTCTTAATTTTAATGAAATTATAAAATCCCATGATAAAATTGAAAAAAGCTTCTGTTTAAGTTGATGCCGTCTACCTAGAAATTTGCAGCAAAGATTTTCTCTTCAAAGTCTTTATTAATATCAGGTATATTTCCAACATTGCTGAATATTTCGTTAAGTCACTGATATAAATTCAAGTAATTCAAATGTCAGGCTGAGTTCTCAGTAGTGATTTACATGGACAAGAATTTTATGAGAGTGCATTATTAGTTTGCTGGCTGCCTTCATATATAGGGGTTATAAAAAGAATTTTATCCAACAGTTATGATTTTTAGCATAGCACTAGGTAAATATAAATACCCCCAAAAATGTATGTGGCTTCAAAACTTGTGCAGAAATGGCCAAAGAGTGATTTGGCTTCTCAAATTATGGACACCCTTTTTTCTCATGAATGATACATGCAGTGTTTTCTCATTTGGAATGAAAGCATATCTGATAGCTGTTTCGATAGTACTGTAGTGCATCCTGGACTCCACATTGGTTTTTCAGCACCACCCTTCCCTGATAGCTCCACCAAACACCCTGACTTTAACTATATGTGTACTTTGGACATTTCAACTTTTAAAACAATTTGTATATTTTTAAACTATCCGCTTGAAAAACTTGTCAGTATAGATATTGTAATTCAGATAGGGCAGGAAGGAGTCTTGGAGGATGATTAAATTTTGGTGTTTCACTGTCTGTCTGAGATTTGATTCTTTAATTTGCATGTTTAAGCACACACCTTTATTAGTTTCTTCAGAAAAAATCAGTTGGGTGTCCCACTTTAGAGAAACTGATTTATAAAATGAGTGTATTATATTAATTATGGAATTCTAAACATGTGTTTTCAAATGTCACACTCTCCTGGTCACAGGTGGGAAGTTGCCTTCTCAGAGGACGGAGTTATGGAGAAGGTTGCTTGTTGGACAATGAATTAAAGTGAAGCAATTTGGAGGTTTCTTAAGACACTTGGGAACTAGAGAGAAAACAGGTACCTTTCCTACACCAGGGTTTCTGATTTAGGAGGTCTTGCCTTCAGAATCTATTAATAAGCTTATCAAGGTTATTCCTGTCATTAAGCAGAGAAACACAGCTTTAAGTTGTATGTCCATCAATCTGTTGTAGTTTGCTGGTCAACCGAAAGGGGATTTCTACACAGTACTGTTCACATTTGTCAAATCCTCCTTTTCCGGGACAGTGTTGAAAACACTTTTCTTCTTTTCCCCTCCCCATCTCCTTCTCACACTCTTTAAAATAGTTCTCATCTATTTCCAAAGTTAAAACATCATAGATAATTTACAATTAATTAAATTACATCATAGATGCTACATTTTTAAGGCTTTAAAGGTGTAATCGACACATAATAAACTGCATCTATTTTTCTTTTTCTTTTTTCCTTCCTTTGCGGTATGCGGGCCTCTCACTGTTGCGGCCTCTCCCGTTGCGGAGCACAGGCTCCGGACGCACAGGCTCAGCAGCCATGGCTCACGGGCCCAGACGCTCCGCGGCATGTGGGATCCTCTCAGACCGGGGCACGAACCCGTGTCCCCTGCGTCGGCAGGCGGACGCCCAAGCACTGCGCCAACAGGGAAGCCCTGCATCTATTTTAAATGTACAATTCGATACATTTTGACAAATGCATATACAAGGGAAGTCATCATCAATCTCAAGATAGTGAACATGTCCGTTAAAAAAAAAAAGCTCCAAAGTTTTCTTGTGCCCCTTGGTACTTCCTCCTCCCTCCTCATCCTCACCCCCCTAAATTCCAGTAGCCATTGCTCTGCTTCATAGGTTAAAAGGATCCATTTCTGCCCTGGTGGCGCAGTGGTTGAGAGTCCGCCTGCCGATGCAGGGGACACAGGTTCGTGCCCCGGTCCGGGAGGATCCCACATGCCGCGGAGGGGCTGGGCCCGTGAGCCATGGCTGCTGAGCCTGCGCGTCCGGAGCCTGTGCTCCGCAACGGGAGAGGCCACACAGTGAGAGGCCGGCGTACCGCAAAAAAAAAAAACAAAAAAAAAAGGATCCATTTCTGATGTGATTTCAGAAGGCATTACCAGCTTGCTGCGATTTTACAGGCACCCTAAGATTTTGAGTTGGTTGTTTTCCCAGGGCAGATCCACTTTCTAAGCTAAGTGTTGTTAGATTTCTGGCCACACACAGTGAAAATTGATTATCACCTTTCTGTAGGGAAACCTGATACGTGCTTATATTGTTTAAAATGTCCATGCACTTTGACACAGAAATTCTGCCTTGAAGAACATAGGCATGTGCTTAAAGATGTTGTGTGATATTCATTGAACAGATCCTTGTAATTAAAAAAAATGGAAAAGTCATAAATATCCTTCAAGAAGGGATTAAGTAAAAACTGGAACATCTGTGTAGTGGAATAATATTAAGCTATTAAAATTATTTTGTAGATTATTTATTGTTGCAGAAAGATATTTATAATATATCATTCATGAAATCAATCACTGGGCACAAGTATATTTATGTAATATGAACTATGAGAAAATACATAAAAATATTGGGAAGGTTATGTTTTAGATCAACAGTGCCTCTTGTTAGTTGAACTCTGAGTATTTTAATATTTTTCCTGTTTTGTTTATATTTTCTAATTTTTTCGACAGTGAAATAATGTTTTGGAAAAAGTATTATTGCAAATTATATTTTATGTAATAAACTTAGCACAATGCCTGACTCTTCACATTTTCAGGGTTCTTTTTTCTTTATTTTTTATTGCTTTTTGTATGCTTTTACCCCAATATTAAGGCTTAAACCCAGTGAGGGCTTGGTCTGTTTTTGACATTCTTTTTCCTCATACATATTCACATAGAGGGAATCAATTGCTTTTTTTTTTTTATTATATTCTCAAAGCAGTACTTATAGGTCTATAATTGTATCCTTAACATAGCTTTGCAATGATTTCTTTACATATTTCTCTTTGTGGAACTGAAATCCAGTTGATAGCACCAGATGAGTCTTGTTGATTTTCCTTTGCTTCAGGGTATTTAATAAATACCGACTCATAGAGACTGGCAGCCTGAATGGATGGTCTTCTCCATGTGTCAGGCGCAAATGAGTATGTGATCAACTAAGTGGTGATATTTACACATAGATTTAGATTATTTCAGATTTTGTGATGTCAAAGTTTGCATTCATTCTCTTTTTCTTTTAAAATCATCATAACATTAATTAACTGAAAAACAGTTCTGAGAATTTAAAGCAAGATGGCTTATACAGTAACTGTTACTTCCTAGGCCGATTCTTAGAAGACATATTTATACTAGAACATTCTAAAATGTATGAACAATCTTGACCCTTCAATTTGGAGCAATCTGGAAATATATGGAGCTATGCATAAGTAATGGTTAGTGAAACTGTGTGTATATTGTCATGAATATATAGTTGAAAGGGATTTTCAATTTCACATATCCATTTTATAACAAAAATGAGTTGAACAATAACATAATAAAAGCTACGTATCCCTAAGGACATTAAAAATATTGATAAACATCAAAACCAGTAAATGTTTTGAACTAGGTAGATTTCATAATGTGTACTTTGCTAAGAGGAGTACAAAATATTTTTTTTGGTTTTTATGTTTATCAAGTAGAATACAAAATATTGTTTAAAATATCACTAAATATGAGTTCTAAAACAGAAATAAATAAACATTGCAATATGTTTGACTTTAGAAAAAAATCCTCATAAAAATACCCGTCAGCTAAAGATAAAATTTTTTTTTAATTATAGAGTTTATTGCCTGATTGAGATGCCTGCTAGTTTGTCAGGAGAGAATATTGTTTGGCATTCAACACCCAGAGGAATCTCTCTTTTCAGGTGAAAGAAATTATGAAGTCTGTTAAGTAAACAGCACAGTATCATATTATATCCTAGTGGCCCAAATAAATGCAAAGCACAACTGAGGCGACCTCTACATACCTGAAATATCTTTTAGAGATTGTTGTGTCAACTGAGAAATGCATTCCATGGAGTCAGCCTCCATGCTTTAAAATTCACCATCTTTATTACCTCTCACTACTTTTACTAACCAATTTGAAAGGCAATATGGTCTTTCTTTTCCCCCAGAAATAGCAGTAATAGAGGCAGTGCGGAATAATTAGGACACTAAAATCGACAGCTGAATTTAATGTTCCATTACTCCTTTGACCGTATGTGCTGTCTGTGGATGTACATGTAATTTTGGGGAATAGCTTTATTGACATCATGCATGGTATCACCTAAAATTAAATGGCAAGCAACAATTCACCAATAGAAATGCTGTTCAAGAATATAACAAATCGTGGAAATGGAAACGATGATAGTGAGGTATAGATTTGCTAGTAAGGATGGATATATACAATCGACTGTGGCCTAATACTTGCTTAACAGTCATAAAATGTACTAGTGTAGGAGAAATATATGTTGAAGAGAGTGAGATTTTCTTCAAAGAAATTATTATTAAGAGATAAATGTGGGGTCTTGGAAAAATATTTAAAAACAACAAAAATATGTATAGCAGAGAAACTCCATATTATGAAACCATATCAGTTATCTGGTAAAGACCCAGGTGAAATTTCAAAACCCCTGTTTGGCTCTCCCACCCATGACTGATCTATGCCTGGCCCCAAACTCTCCCTTCTTTGTGCTAATTTTTGGATAATCTCAAAGATGACATAGTCTTTGCCTTTCCTGCTATAGCAATTTAGTTTATTTATTTATTCAACGCATATTTATTGAGTACCTGTAATATTCTAGGAATAGTGCTAGATGCAGGTAATATAAAGCAAACCAAGGAGCTGTGGCGGTACAGCTTAGCAAGAAAGAACTCAGGGCTGTATATAAACACGTTATGTATGTATACATGAATATATAAACACATTAGATGTAATATATAAACATATATAACAATTAATATATAATATAATTAGCATATAGTACCCTATATATAATACCCCTGTATTCATCACTACAGATGCTGAGGTGTCACTGAACAGTTTAAGCAAGGTCATGATAGTATTAGATTTGCATTTTTGAAAGGTCACGCTGGCAGGAGAAAGAAGGTAAGTTAAAAAGTGAGCTTGGAAGTAGGAAGACAAGTTAGTTGACTGCTGTAATTGGTAAGAGGTAATAAAGGCTTGCACTGGGAGAGTAGCCTGGGTGAAGGGTTATCTCTTCCACATGGAGGGAGCAGAAGAGTAAAGGAATGGAAGGAATTCAGGATTATATTCATAGTTTCTTGTGAAACTGGATGCATGCTGGTGCTAGTAACCTGAAAGAAGTGGGTTAGGCACGTGGATCTCAACTGGGGGTGATTTTGCCTCCCAGGAGATGTTTGGAAATGTCTGGAGATATTTCTGGTTGTCACAGTTTGGACTGGGCTGGGAATTGTGTTGACGTCTATTAGGTAGAGACCAAGGATGTTGATCAATACACCACAAGGCACACAACAGTCCTCATAACAAAGGATCATCCCCACCATGTCATCCAGGTTGAGGAACCATACATTAGGGAAATGGAAGCAAGATTTAGGCATTTTGGTAGAGAAATAAGATGTTAAACTGTTTTGTACATTTTGAATTTGAAGTACCTGTTAAACATTATCATTCTGCTTAAATTACATGACTTGTTAAAAATCAAGTGGTAGAGTGTTGGGGTAATTTGAAAAATTGGTTGCAGTCACAAATTAAAGGGCATGCATTATGTATAAATAGTATAGAAAGATTGTTATGTATATATGCAGAAATTATGGTTCCTTTTGAACATAAACTAAATATATGTATATATATATTACGTAGGAGTATAATTTGAATAGTACTGTCTGTGTAGAAAGGAATAACAGTACAGGCTATGGCTACTTCGGGTGTTTACAAATAAGTTTATTTAGCTATATTTTATGAAATCGAGGAATACACTATGTTGTCATACCCTAAAAAGCAATGTAAGATACATATCATTGTCTTCAAGAACTTTCTCTCTTTATAGAATATTTAAAAATGTTTAAAAGATCAATATGTATTTAAGTTGATAATGGGTTGGAGTCGAGAAAGCAAACTGAAAGAGGTAGAAAAGGATCAGATTGCAAGCAAAACTTGTTTCAGTTCCCACTTATTACGGGGTTATACCACCTCATGCTTTTCTTAGATTCTTCCTTAATGGTGGACATTCTACACTTTAGGCAATATTGATAAAACCCAGCTGAATTCCAGTAGTAAATAGAAAAGTACCTTTGGTGCCATAATCTTATCTATAGCATATTTCTTGTTCTCACATTGGTTTATTTTGTGTTTATAGGATGCTATTTTTGAGAAAAAAAGCTCATATCTATTCTTTTCAAAGAGCTGATGGTTTCCAAGATTTAATTAATAAGACCAGTTAATTCAGATAATTGTTTCTGAAGTTGAAAATTTTGAGCCAATTATCCACCCAAATTGACCCTTCTGGTGTTAATACTATTTGAATTGCTATACTCAGCTTATGTTTAATTACAGTATCTGTGTTTAATTATTGTATCTGAATAATGTTTAAGGAGCTCCCGTGTTTAATTACTGTTTCTGACTAATGGAATTTCTCTTAAGTAATCTCTGTCATTATCAGCTAAGCAACGTGAGCTCTGCGGGTCTGTCCTCAGCCTGGTTTTTCAGGCTCATCTTGCTTCATGGGTCCCTTTTGTGTACTATGTGCCAGCCGCAGGCATTCTGTTAGCTCCCTTCCCAGGAAGGGAGCTGAGCTGCTTCTTACTTTGGGGCCTTCACACTTGTTAATCCTCCTTCCTTCTGCTCTGATCTGTAGATCTCAGCTCCTGACACTATCTGAAGAACCATATCTTCTCTGGCTTTCCAGAGCAGTGGTCCCCAACCTTTTTGGCCCCAGGGACTGGTTTCGAGGAAGACAGTTTTTCCACGGACAGGGCGGGGGATGGTTCAGGCGGTAGTCCGAGCGAGCGATGGGGAGTGATGGAGAGTCCCGGGGAGCCACGGGGAGCGGCAGATGAAGCTTCTCTCACTCGCCCACCACTCACCTCCTGCTGTGCCGCCTGGTTCCTGGACCAGTACTGGTCCACGGCCCAGGGGTTGGGAACCCCTGATCCAGAATACTCCCTTCGTGGGCCCCTCCCTTTTAATGTTAGCATACCATTGTGCAATTTTCCTTTATACGAGGTACTGCAGTTGTTTTTGTTTGTAATATGTGTTTATTTAACTTTATGCCACAAGCTCTACATAGTAATTCACCATTGTGTACCATTTGTTGAATAAATAAATAAATGAATATGAATAAATGAATGAGTCAGTCAACCACAAAATTAAAAGATAGGCTTTTAATTGTCAATGCTTTATACCTATGGGTCTCTAAAGCCATTTCATTAGCACAGTGATTGAAAATACAAATGCGTATAAAAACCAGAAAGTAAAAGAAATGAGTGAAGTGTCAGAGCTAGGTCAATAAGGAGAGCTGGGTGGGAGAGGACTTTCAGGACAATGGTGAAGTGGACAACCCCTGCCATTGGGATTCAGATTCAATAACTTTAACACTGGATGCCAGTGAATAATAAATTAAGCTCATGGGTTTCAGTACGTTAGTTCTCAGATGCTGGGAGCAGGGGCAGCCCCAGAACATGAATGTTAGGCAGATGGTTGCTTAGGGCCACATACCATAGCTTTGCTTAGATGTCACCAAGCCAAAGACCCAAATGTGTCTATGAATATTCAAGAATATTCGTTCAGTTATGCTGTAAGATGTATCATTTATGTAAGCAGTGTTGAGTTACAATATGTATGAAAATAGAAGTGTAAGATAGTCTCGTTCAAGGAATCTCAGTGGAAATTGATAATTAAGATCTAAAATATACTTGGATCTAGTGTTTATCAGAGTTAGGTTGGACTGTGTGGACATGGCCTCTGAGATGGCAAGCAGTGATCCGTGCCTGCTGGTATTGACACTCCTGTGTAATGCCCTCCACTTGAGTGTGGGCTGGACTGACTGTCTCAGTTCTAAGAAAAAGAATATGGCAGAAGGGATGAAGGTCCCTGAGATTTGGTTAAAAGACCATGGCTTCCGTCTTGTGTCTTCTCTCTCGTTGTCTCTCATATCACTCACTCTGGGGGAAGCCAACTGCCACGTTGTGAATGTGGAAACAGAGGACGGCTATCCAACGAGAGCAAAGGTTATTTACTCAGAGCTTGCTAGAGCAAGGGAGTCAGCCACTGTCACTTGAGTTTGGCAGTCAGAGGAGTGGCGGGAAAGGGTGGGCTTCAGGTGTACCCTTTAGGAGGCTGTTGGCCCGGGGGAGCTGAAGATGGACTAACCAGAAGTGGGGAACCCTCTGAGGTTGGTTATAGGGGAGCATGTTTGACTTTCTTTGTCCTAAATTGGAATCAGGGAGCAAAAATTAGGGAAGCTGACCATCTTGGCCATTGGGATTGATTGCGACAGAAGTTGTGGTTTGATTTCCCCGTTAGTTTACTGCAGAGGTCACGATTGGGCTTCCTGGACTGGTTGCTGCCGGTTGTGGGTCAGAGTTTTATTTTTATATACGGTCTGGTTCTTGTCCATTTTAGATTCAGTCTCTTGTGAGGTAACCGTGCTGAGAGACCCACATAAGTGAGGCTAGAAGCAGGTTTTCTGAGGCCTGCCAGTAGCTATATGACTGAGCTTAGAAGCAGAGAGAGCTTCATCCAGTAGAGCTTTGGGGTGACTGCAACCCTGGAAGACCCCTCGATCACAGCCTTGTGGAAGAGCCTCCGCTGAGACTACTGAGCTCAGTTTCTGTCTGATTCCTGACCAACCGAAACTGACATAATAAATGCTTATTGTTGTCAGCCACTAAATTATAGGGTATTTTGTTATGCAGCAACAGTTAATACAGATGGTCTGTCAATCAGATCACTGAGGATTTTAACTTAAGAACTAAGAGTTTTATCTGGGAGGCAAAGGCCATTGCAGTATTTCTCAGAAGGTATAATTTCTCTCCAAGAAATATAAAAACGAAGTCAAAAAGAGTTAATCACTGCTCCTTGTTGAACCGTCTTTTCCTTTTCTATTTTATTTAATGACAACATCATCTACCCAGCCCAGTAGCCAAGAAAATCTTGAGTCATCTTCTATTCGTTAACCAACTATTTACTGAATCTCTACTATGTGCTAGGCACTGTTCTGTCACTTAGATTATAGCAAAATTACCTGCCCTTGTGGATCTTACGTTCCAGTGAGAAAAAGGGAAAATAAACTAAAAGCATAACTCTTGTGAGGGGAGTAAGGTCAAATTCTACGTCAACACAGGGTATGGTATAAAGAGTAAGCTGTGTCGAGGCGCACTGGAAGCCAAGTACCAGGTCAAGACGAGAAGTGTGGGTCCCCTAATTCTTGATAGTCTGACAGTGATGCCAGCTGGACATAAAACCGATCTGTTTTCCAGTGAAGGGACGCAGTCCTCCACTGCTCTTATTTTTGTGAGAGCATGTGAACAACTTTGTTTGCTCTTGGAGGACTACTTGAGCACCAGACCATCTGGGCGGCAGTTTAGAGTTGTTGGCTAGTAAAAGTCAGCTACCCAGCATGTGGAAACCTTGGGAAGGTTCAGGCCTTTGTTCTAGAAGAATCCAATGTGCCTGTGAATTTGCATGGCATTTGAGTTCAGGTGCAGCCCCTCCAGCCAGGATTAGGGGGCTCCCCAACCCTTTGTCTTATATTTCCTGGAGTCACTTTCTGACAGTTCTTCTTATTGCAGTGGCATGATAAATGCATCATTTATACAATGCATTATGTGCTGTGCACTATGGAAAAAGGAAAAGTGAAGCACGCTGTGTAGAATAGAGGGTGTGGAGTAGAGGGGTTATAAAGAATGTACTGGATGTATTTGAAGAATGGTAAGGTGACCAGCACAGCAGGAGTGGAATGAGAGAGGGGGAAAAGAGTAAGAGAGGAAGTGAGAAAAGTAAAGAGGGTTAGATCATACAGGGCCTTGTGGGACATTTTATGAACTTTGCTTTAACTTTGAAGTGGGGAGCAATCAGAGATTTGTCAGCACATTGACCCAGTCCTGCGTTTTAGAAACTTCACTGTGCTGTTGTTTTGAGTATAGTCTAGACATGTCTGGAATTCAGGAAAGAGGTCTAGACTAGAGATATGCAATCGGGAGTCATTGGCTCACATAGAGTATTTAAAGCCATGAAACTGGGTGAGATCACCAGAACGTGAATCTAGATAGAGAAAAGAAGAGGACTGAAGCCCAGGTCCTGGGAACTCCAAAATTAGAAGGTTGGAGGAGGAAGGGAAACAGCATAGGACGCTGAGAAAGAATGACCAGTGAGGCAGGAGGAAAACCAAGAAAGTATACTGTACTGGAAAGCTAGTAAAGAAAATGTTTTAAGTAGGAGGGAGTGAGAAACTGTCCAGTGCTGCTGGTATGTCACCTGTGATGGGAACTGAAATTCACCAATGAATTGGCAACTGAATGGAGGTCACCAGTGAAGTGCACAGGGTTTGTTTTGGTGGAATAGTGGAGGCAAAGCCTGATGGAAGAGAGTGTTACAGAAAAATGGAAAGGAGGATTGCAGTGATAATGTGTAAATTTTGAGTAATTTTGATACACAAGATTGCAGAGAATTGGGGTAGTAGGTGGCAGCAAAATTAGCAAAATCGCTCTCAACCCCTGCAGATAATTGGATATCAAGTCTAGTCCCCGATTCTAATTTTATCTTTTAGCATTATTTTCCTCCATGTTTATGTCATTGGCCTGGGGCTTTTCATCTGGTTCTTTGCTATCTCTCACCTGACCTATGACCTAGCACCTCACTATGTATGTCCGTAATCACCTTATTACCATCCCACTATTTCCATAGCGTCTTCCTGCTTCATTACGCCTGCTGGGACTCCCTCTCCAAAACATTCCATTTGTGATGCCACTAACCTAAGCTGGTTTAAGTCTTTAAATGACTTCCCAAATATAGATTGGTTGTAGCTCCTAAGCAGGTTGGCCCTCCAGCGACCCAAAGACGGGTAAACCGGGCTTCGAGAGGAAACTAGATCCAGGCTGTGCGGTGTGGCTAGCCTGCCAGATGGGGTCGCTGTTGTAAGATCTACAGTGTCCAAGTCATGGTGAGCGTTTCTCTTCATCAGGACCTTTCAGGAGTCAAAGGCCTGATTTTATAGGTAAGAAGATGAAACCTCTTGACCTATTCTCCTTAGTAGAGTTCAGCCTGGTTATGCAGGGTGTCGGATTTAGGACCACAGGTGATTTTAGATACCCACATGGTGGGGAATGTAAGATTCCTAAATTTCTGACAGGTTTAGTTCTCATTGGTTCACGTTTTACCTGCAGATGGAAGCTTTTCAGGCCAAACATTAGTTGACATTTGTTATCTCATTCCATAAATGTACCAACATATGCTCCTCTACATTATGAATATACCTATATTTTTTCTATAAATATGACTGTATGTTATGTTTACCTTTTTTGCTTTTTTTCTTTCTCCTGATTTTGAAACTCACTTTATTTTGTTTTAAATAATATAAAGTCATTAAATTTGTTGGTGCCGGTGTATTGCTGCTGCAATAACGTTGTTAACCTTTACTGATTCCAGATATACTTTTGAGCACCAGGAACTGATTGTATAATCACTGTGATTTGATGAAAAAGACACCTTGTTTCTTTATTTTTTAAAAATCTCATGTCTTATAATCAGAGATGGCTTAATCAATAATATCACACTTTCTAAAATGGTGTTCCAAAATAAAGTATAACTCATGACTTTTTATAATATTTGGTGACATTTTAAAATATTGTAGTGCATACCGGGCAGGTTAATCATACTCAAAAGATCAGATGTTCCTAATCATATGCTGATTGCTCAGCTCCTGTTTCAGCCGCAGGGAAAGCCCTCAGAAACTTCCTGTAAAATCATGTGATTCACCTCTGTGCTCACTTGCGTGATTATTCTTTTTAAAGCATTTATCATTTAGTAGTGGCTTTGTCCCTTGTGTTTTGTGCTCCACATGTCACCTCCATGACTGTCTATTAGAGAAGAGTTTTATTTTTCTGTTTTGAGTTATATCTGGTTTACTTAACACTCATGGAGCAAATTACTCCCTGGTTTTCCTTTTCCAAATTTTAAGTGATAGTGTTTTTATAAATTTATACCCTGTCTCTAAACAGATTCGGTCATTTTATACACATACGACTTGCATCACTAAACGTTTCACATAAGTTTTTATGAAAACCAGGACCTAACATTCTATACTCTGCACTGAGATTAATATCTGTATATTACTTAGATTTTATGAAGATGGAGACATACACTCTTTTGTGTTTTTCAGTTTTTTCACTGTTCACATTTTACATTAGCGAGCTCTCCAGAGATGATACTAAACTGGAACATTAACCACAGTCTTTGCTCATCATCCTTCACCTATGATCCTCCAAGGTACGAATCACATGCCTTCTACAATTGATGCACATTTTCTGAAACTGAACTGGAAGGTCCCCATTCCATCCTCGTATTATGCCTGTAGTTAATTGGTATTTTGATTGAACCAGCAGAAGAATAAAAATGCCCATGAATCAAAGAAAATTATTCTCATTAGATATGAAACAAAGAAAGCAGTGGTTTCGAGAACAAATATTGTTCAAAAATATTCTCATTAAAAGAAATTGCTCTCTCTGGTATAATAAAATTCTTCTAAAGAGAAGCATCTGGCAGAACCATATAATTTACTGTGGCATAACATTTGGGATGAATTAAGTTGCTTCATGTCACAAAATGCTTTCAAGGCTTCTCAATATTTTTTCTTCATTTCAACTTATCTGTGTCTCACAGTTCTCCAAGTAGATCATTTTTTACTCAGCATTTCTTTAAAGACCTCACATTGTAAATGTTATATAGAAGTTACAGTCCCTTGAAGGTTAGAATATTGATAAATGGAATTAGTTCAAGCCCATGTGTGGAATGTGAAAGTCTTTCCGTGCTGGATTCACCTGCACAATTTTTCATACTAATTAGTGGGAAGATTGAACTCCAAGTGCTGAGATAAATGAGCTGTGGAAGTGGACATTGAAGAAAAGACAGTCATTTGAGCTCATGTGTTTGCCAGCCACCCGTGGGTAAACCTGCTATCACCCTGCATCTGAGCATAATTGCATTGTTATGTCCTTGAAGAAGCATTAAAATTAAACCTCAATGGATTTTAAAGTTGAAAGGAATTTTAGAGGCCATCTCATCCTCTGGTCTCTCCATTTCAGGTCAATTATTTCAATGACTCCTCTAACAGGACACCTACCCACAAGGAAGCCTGTTCCATTTTCAGAAAGCTTTTATTAGACTGATATATGGCCTCTGTTTCCATATTTTGTTTACAGATCTAGAAAACTGTTCAAACCCATCTTCTACATAAGGGCCTTTAAATTTCTGAAGTCAACTTTCACATACCCCCTAAATATTTTTAAAGTGGTATGTGCATAGTAATGGAAGAAATCTTAAGAGAGAGTTAAAGAATGACACCATTGCCTCTCGGGAGAATGTATTGGAATAAATGGAAATAGTATGAGTTTTAGATCAAATACTAGGGCTAGAACTCCATTCAGCATTTATAAGCTGTGACGGACTATTTTTTAAAATGTCTTTGTGGATAACATTGCTACTAAATTAGGAAAATTTTTAAAAGATTTTATACTTAAGGCTCTTAAAATATCTGGAATAAAGTCACATTAAGTCATTTTTAAAAATAAATAGACACAGGCTTAAGCATAATAGAGGGTATGATTAACTCTGAATGAATTGACATAGGTCTTTGTTACTCGATGGATGCATGGACTGGCGGTATTCGTATCCACTGGGAATGTGTGAGACAAGCAAAGTTTCAGCCCCTACCCCAGACCCACTGAATCACAAGCTTCATTTAACAAGAGCATAAAGTGATTCATACGCAAGTACTGGCATATATTAGAGATGAGTAATGGAAAGCCAGGAAACAGAAAGGTTATAGAGTAGTTGAGAAACTATTCTTTAGAATGTGGGGACCAGGGTAGGAGAGGAAGGGGTTAGGAATTATTCCCTTTTGGAGGTCTAGTAGGTGCAAATGCCTAGAGGTGGAAATTACTGGGGACATTGAGGAGACTGACCACATGTAATGTGAAGGATACCTGTTAGGGAATAGGAGTCCGTGAGGGACTTCCCTGGAGGTCCATTGGTTAAGAGTCTGCACTTCTATTGCAGAGGGTGCAGGTTCGATCCCTGGTCTGGGAACTAAGATCCCAGATGCCATGCGGAGCGACCAGAAAGAAAGAAAGAAAAAAGTACATGAGGCTAGAGGATCTTGAAATGAAGCATGTTTTTTTCTGTTTGATGTGGTAAGTTAGCAATCTGTATAGGTTGGACTATATTGGAAAATAATAAAATAAGGGAAAGGAACTTACTGGAAGTAAATCCAGACAGGAAATTATAAGACCCTGGTCTAGAATGGTAGCAATGAGAAAAGAATGAAACCACCATTCTTCAAGTCCTCAGTTCATTTTATTACTTAAATTTTTATTTCACAAAAAAATGTACTTGTACATGTATTGTAGTTTTAGGTATTGGTGAATCTATTATGTGGAGTGTATTCCCAGGACTGTGATTGCTTGTTTTAAAAGTATTGGTTTTTGTTTATTTGTTTGTTTTGTTTTTGATGGTGGTTTTAAAAAAAGATGAAGGGGGGCTTCCCTGGTGGCGCTGTGGTTGAGAGTCCGCCTGCCGATGCAGGGGACACGGGTTCGTGCCCCGGTCCGGGAGAATCCCACATGCCGCGGAGCGGCTGGGCCCGTGAGCCATGGCCGCTGAGCCTGCGCGTCCAGAGCCTGTGCTCCGCAACGGGAGAGGCCACAGCAGTGAGAGGCCCGCGTACCGCAAAAACAAAAACAAAAACAAAAAAAAAGATGAAGGGTTTCTATTTTCACTGACAGCAGAAAAAGGCACACTTTCTTTTGAAATACTGCCAGCAGCAGATCATATAGCTCTTTAATTTTTGTCAGCTCGGTGGATGTAAAGTGGTATCTCATCATTTTCATCTGTATTTCCATGACTGACATTTTTCCTGGCTATTTAAATAGACACTTCTGTGAGTTTTCTCTTCAAAACCTTTGTTAAGGTTTTATCCTAAACAGTGGGAACGTGTTGTCTGAATATTCTTCGTAATAACCATTTTCTGTATTCTCTACAAATAGTGTTTCCCAATTTACCGATGATCATTTAACTAAATTAGGGTATATTCTGTTACGCAAAAGCATAACATTTTTTAAACATTTTTAATAAGCAAATACGTATTTCTTTGAAATTTTTGAATTTTCTACCTAGACTAGAAAGGCCTCTCAATTTCTAGTTGATTATATATCTTAAATATTCTTCTAAAAACCTGTTTTATTTCTTTTTACATTATTAGATTTTAATGTCAATGAAAATAATTATCATTTTGATGTGGGGTAGGCATCCAACTTTATTTTCTTACAGATGTATAGCCAATTGTGCAGTCATTACGTTTGAAATGGCTACCAGATTTATCATTTATTATGTTCCCTATATGTCAGAACCTGTTTTCTGGGCCCTCCATTATTTTCCTGACTTACTGATCCAGTCTTATTCTAATATCATGTGGTTTGTTTTGTATAGTATTTTAACATTTAGTAAGCTTAGCCCCTCTCAGTGTCTGTCTTTTTTTATCATTTGGGGGACTATTCTTAAATATTTAATTAAAACAAAATATAATTTTAATTGAAATTGTATTTAATTTATCTATTCGTTTTAGAAGAATTAATTTTTATGGTATTAAGTATTCCCACTCAATAACATGATGTGTCTTTCCATTTATTCAGATTCTCTTTTATATCATTTAATAGATATTGCTTGAAAAATCATTTTTTCTATATAGCTTACTAATTTTTTTTTTTTTGAGGTACGCGGGACTCTTACTGTTGTGGCCTCTCCCGTTGCGGAGCACAGGCTCCGGACATGCAGGCTCAGCAGCCATGGCTCACGGGCCCAGACGCTCCGCGGCATGTGGGATCCTCCCAGACCGGGGCATGAACCCGTGTCCCCTGCATCGGCAGGCGGACTCTCAACCACTGCGCCACCAGGGAAGCCCCATAGCTTACTAATTTCATTCTAAATATTCTAGCATTTTATCCAGGGAGCAAGGAGGTAAAATGTATGCTTTTCATTTTCTGGTTCTAGAGGGTTAGTGCTATATTAGAGAAATGCTTGTGATTTCTCTCTTTAACTTATCTCTAGCATGTTTCCAACATACCTTAGATTTTTGGTCTGAGCCTCTTGGGGTTTTTTATAATACTTTTATCATTTCTTTTCCAATTCATTTGACTACACTTTTCAAAACAGTTTTTCATGTAAATGGTGATAGGCATTGTTTTGTTCCTGATTTTAAAGAAATGGCTTTAACATTTCACCATTTAGAATTTTGTATGCTGTTTGTTTTTAAGAACTGGTTTGTCATATTTAGGTAGAGTCCTTTGATTCCTAATGTACTTAGAGTTTTAATAACTTGCAATAGTGGAATTTTGTCAAATACCTTTTTTGTATCTATTGATGTGATCATGTGACTTTTCTCCTTTAAGTTGTTGATATCATTGATTATGGTATGAATTTTCTTTTTATTTAACCACCTTTGCCCCCTGGAATAAATATTTGTTCTCAAAGTATTAATTATTTTGTATTATGCTAATTCTAGTTATGAATTAACTATAAGTAACTGGTTACTAACATATATATATATTTGCCTTCTTTTTCATTTTATTTCATATTTCCCCCATGATAATGATTCCTCTTAAAAAAAATTATAACAGATTTGTGAAGGGAGAAACAGGGATGTGACAGATGAGTGGAGCTTAGCTTGGTCTTGACCAGGTTTGTGAAGTTATTGGTGGAATAGAGCTGCTACTGCCAGATGAGTAGGTCAAGCTTAAAGGGGGTGGGAGGCATGGGAGGGTTCTTTTGGTCCAATGGGATCCATAACCAAGGTCTCGTTCCTCATACTTTCTCACTTCTAATCAATGCTGCCATTGTTGAGGATGAAGTGTAAATGGACCAAAGCACACGGCATCTTGGCTTTCTGCTCAGTCAGGTTCTCCACATCTAGGGCCAGCTCCAGGTAACAGAGCTTGTCTGGGACTTGCACATAATGGAGTGCATGCTCAGTGAGCCCTGTTGAGGTTGAGTTCGTCCTGGAGTAGTCCATATCTGCTCCACAGAAGAATTCACTGCAGTAAAGCCTAGAGAACTAGGAGATCCCAGCATGCCTTGAGGAAGTTCATCTGTTAAACCTACTGGGTAAGCTATTGGATGGGGAACTGGTCAGGAAGGGGAGGCATAGCTTCCGGCAGTGATGGCTGTTGCAGCAAGACAGGGGCTCCTAAGTACAAAGAATGTTGCTTTTCTTCTTTGTGCTGTTGTTTCCCCTTTTGTAACACTATCTTTATCAGGCTTTGTTATTAATATTTGGTGGCTTTATTGAATGAACAGTGAAGGCTTCCAGCTTTCACGGTAGTTGAGAATAGGAGTGTCTGCTATTTAGAAATTAGATAGTACTCATGTGTGAAGTCTGCTGGTTCTAGCTTCTCCTTCCTTTTTCTTTTCCACATGAAACCACGTCTGAATCTAGACTTTGGCGTTCATGAACTCATGTATTTCACTGTGTACAGGCCTGTGGTCTAAGCATTTCGCAAAGGTGCCTGGTTTAAGGGGTGAGTGGGTGCTACATTTATCCGGGGCTTTGCTCTTTAAGTTCCTGCTTCTGGTGTGGATCAGCAATGCACATTTTCCTGTTTCACACAAAGCTGCAGTATCAGCTAGCAGCACGTAGGCTGGAGCTAAATGATATTCTGCAAGCTCTTTCATCTCTCTGAGCCTGTTTCCTTATCTGTTAAATGAACTATTGGGTACCGCCTACTTCTCATTCCAAATTCTCAAATATATGTGTAACAGTTACTGGAATATTTAACATTATTTTGTTATATTTGTCACACTTAATGATAATATTTGATTGTTATTCACATATTTAGAATATATCGATTTCCTGTTATTTCTACCTCTTTTGATATACTTTCTAAAAAAGCAAAAAAAAAACACCCCAAAACACTGGACCGTAAGGGAAATGAATTGTCCTTGTCAGAAATAAAGGTATTTCTGACATATCAGAGATCATATTGACAATCTAAAAGTGCCCTTGCTTCTCATTAATCATTAACTTATTGTTTATGGAAAAACCTTTAACATCTGGACAACTCCTAATATAAGCAATAAAATAGGAAATGGTTAATAAATATAACTTAGTTATTGTTCTATCTCTTTGTAAATAATGCAGTAATTGCAGTGGCATTTTCTAACAAGGAGAATGCAACAAATCCATTTTTATAAAGTGAAAATAGGCATCAGGGTAAAATAGAACACATTGATTACTTAATACGCCACTGGCTTTACAAGGCCTAACTGGGGAGTACTTTCAAATGATAATGCTCAAATAAAAAAAGAAATAATATTGTGCAATCCTGCATAGTAATTGCAGATGCAGTAGGAAATTTGACAGCTGTGTTTGGAATAGGGACCAGGAAGGCCTGTGACTTATGGTTCCAGTGGCATCATTAGAATGTGTGTGCACTGAGTTGGGGACTGACACGCGTCCCCCAGCAGCCACTCACTGTCGTATTTTGATGGTGTAGAAAATGTGCATTGCAATCATACTGCCAGGAACAGTGAGACTAAACACGGTTCTTTTAGAGGACCATGATACAATTCTGAATGATTAACAGTGATTGCATGATATAATTCTGGGTGATAACAGTGAAATGAGTCAGCATGTGATTTCAGTTCCTAGGCCGATCAGAGAAAGCACTCCATGACAGAAGTGTGAATGAATGTTAAGGCATGATCAGGTGACAGTGAACAGACACTCAAGTGGGAACTTTGGCCGGAATAAGGATTTCAACAGCCCTGATGGTTAATTAACTTATCTTTCACTGACCGGGCTAAGGAAGGCTTCATTCTATACCCTACAGGAAGAGCTAGTGAAGGAATTAGTAAAACTTTACTGAGGTGTTAACAGATAAACTGGCAGAATGAAGTGAGGAGAGAGGTTCATCCAAACTGAAAGAAAGGTGATTTTTCTAAGTTAGGTTAGAGAAGGAATTTTTTCATTACCTCTGGATTCTTTATTAAGTGTCTGTAGAAGTAAAGTTTCCATCAGAACTGCAACTGAAGTTTCCTTTCAAGGCCAGTCACTGTCACTGAAGGATCATTAATTTACTGTGACCCTGAGACAGATAGGAAGAGATGTGTCTGCTTGTGTATGTGTTTGAAGGTGAGAGCCTTGCATGGAATTTAATGATTAGCGCATATTTGAAAATCTGAATTCTGATTTTGTTAGTAATTCATCGTAAGCCTGCCTTGCTAAGATCTCCAAGTATCATGTATGTCTGCTGTTTTACTGGGCACTGAATGAATCCAGAGTAAAGAAAGGATCACCGTGGGATAATTAGACCAGAATGAATTTCTTGGGAGAATTGGGATATGAGCTAGAGCTTGTAAGGACGCTCATTTCACGAATGTAGCATCACATGTTGGCATTTGATGAATGATACAAAGGGGACCCTAGATACAAAGCTTTAAATGCCAGGAAATCACTTTGGTTCGCTCTTTGGCAACAGAGAAGCATTCTGTATTTTGAGGACTGTTGTGCGTAAGTGTTTGGTGACTATTAATCTGTTAGCGTTCTGCACAAATTCGGATTAGGAGAGTTCAGTATTGAGTCTGTTACAATGCTTGAGGAGATGGGTGTGGAGACCAGGGTGGTGGCCATAATACCAAAGGTAATAAAATTTGACAAAATGGTGTGAACCAGAGAAAGAACCAGAGACAACTCTAATGTTAGTGGGGGATAGTCAGGTCTGGGAGATCAAAAGCAGAGAGCTCATTTTGGAAGATTAAAGCAAAACAAAATCTTAGGGAAAAAAGAATACAGTATATTTATATCTAATTAAAAAAATCAGTGATTGTCAACTAGAAGCATTGGTGGCTACAGTTCCCCTACCTTCCTACCACCAGTCATTGTGTCTTCTCCTCTGGTCTGCTTCAACTAATAATTTTGAATGCTGAGAACCTCATTTTTTGTTGATACCTGAGATGATGCCCAATTGAAGGTGTGGGTTCAGCTGTGGAATATAAGATAATTTCTGGAACTGTTCTTTAACCCCTGAGCATAATTCTCTCTCCTAGACCGCAGACAGATCTGAAAAATGAACTAATTTTGACATGAAATTGCAAAATATTTCCTTTTGTGATGAAATTGATAGGATTTTTCAAAAAAAAAAAAACCCATAACCCTCCTTTGCTCTTCTATAGCAAAAACATTAAAAAAGGCAACTTATATGGGAAACAAAAGCAAAAATAAACAAACGGGGCTACATCAATCTAAAAAACTTTTGCACAGCAAAGGAAGCTGGCAACAGAGCGAAAAGTCTGCCTACTGGATGGGAGAAGATATTTGCAAATGATGTATCCCATAAGGGGTTAATATCTAAAACATGCAAATAACTCATACAACTTAACATCAAAAAAGCAAAAAAGTCTATTAAAAAATGGGCAGAGGTCCTGAATGGACATTTTTCCAAAGAAGACATACAGATGGCCAACAGACACATGAAAGATGTTCAACATCATTAATTGTCAGTGAAATGCAACTCAAAGCCACAATGAGATATCACTTCACACCTGTCAGAATGGCTGTTATCAAAAAGACGAAAAATAAGTGTTGGTGAGTGTGCAGAGAAACGGGAACCCTCTGTTGGTCAGACTGCAAATTAGTGTAACCACTATGGAAAATAGTATGACGTTTCCTCAAAAAATTAAAAATAGAACTACCATATGATCCAGCAATTCCACTCCTGGAATCTCCAAAGAAAACAAAAACACTAATTTGAATAGATATATGCATCCCTATGTTCATTGCAGCATTATTTACAATAGCCAAGATATAGAAGCACTCTAAGTGCCCATTGATAAATGAATAAGGAAGACATGGTATCTGTCTATCTATCGATCTACAATGGAATATTACTCAGCTATAAAAAGGAATGAAATCTTGCCATTTGTAACAACATGGATGGACGTAGAGGGTATTATGCTAAGTGAAATAATAATTCAGAGAAAGTTGAATGCTGTATGATTTCACTTTTATGTAGAATCTAAGAAATAATACAAATGAGCAAACATAACTAAACAGAAGCAGTCATAGATACAGAGAGGGGGTTAGAGGGAGGAGAGAAATAGGGAGATTAAGAGGTATAAGCTTCCAGCTACAAAATAAATGAGTCACAGGTATGAAATGTACAGTGTGGGGAATATAGCCAATAATTATGTCATATCTCTGGTGACAGATGATAACTTGACTTATTACAGTGATCATTTTGAAATGTATAGAAATATCAAATCACTGTATTGTGCACCAGAAACAAACACAATGCTGTAGGTCAGTTATACTTCAAAACAAACAAAACAAACAAGCAAACAAAGTGACAGAAAAAGAGATCAGGTTTGTGGTTACCAGAGACAAGGGGTCGGGGGAGGGGGAATTGGCTGAAGGCTGTCAAAAGGTACAAAGTTCCAGTTATAAGATACATAAGTACTAGGGATATGATGTACGACATGATTAGTATAATGAACACTGCTGTAGGTTATATATGAAAGTTGTTAAGAGAGGAAATCCTCAGAGTTCTCATCACAAGGAAACATTTTTTTTCTATTTCTTTTATTTTGTAACTATATGATGGTGGATGTTCACTAAACTTTTTTTTCATCTTTATTGGGGTGTAATTGCTTTACAATGGTGTGTTAGTTTCTGCTTCATAACAAAGTGAATCAGTTATACATATACATATGTTCCCATATCTCTTCCCTCTTCACCAAACTTTATTGTGATAATCATTTCATGATGTATGAAAGTCAAATCTTTATGCTGTACACCTTAAACTTACACAGTGCTGTATGTCAGTTGTGTCTCAGTGGAAATGGAAGAAAAAAAGGACGATAAAAGGACAGAAGTGGGTGTTGATATCGTCATGATAGCCAAAAGAAGCATTAGCATCATCAGTTTTACAGCATTTATTTGCCTTGTTGTCTTTCCCATTCTTACACTGACTTAGAAACAACAAAATAAATCCATTCATCTACTAGACAGGTATCCCAGACTAATATTTCTCAAGTCAGAGAATGATATTTTAAATTAATTGTAGTAGACATTGTACCTTGAACTCTGTGATTGGACTTCCATAAGTATCACTGAACTTTATCGGTATGAGAAGCAGAACTCAGGCCTCATTTGTGGTTTCAGGTATTTGATGTTATATGGGAAACCAACAACAGCAGGAAAAGTTAAACTCAGGATTTTGCTTTTCTTTTGACCTGAATATTTTGGTATTGTCAGTCTTAATAATCTGGTCAATATATAAGCTGAGATTTTGCAACATTAGATTGAAACAAAGGAATAAATTAGTAAAGTAAATCCTAGAAGTTCCTGGATATTTATGCTTGTTTTATATTTTTTCTGACAATTTTAGTTGTGTGTTCACATACACAAGAATAACTTGCATTTTGAAGTTACAGAAAATAATACAAACATAATTTCATTTCCATCAAAGGACTGAAGGTTTCTGTATCTTCCCCTCTTCCCTCTTTCCTACCTTCCTGCCTTTCTGCCTTCCTTTCTTCTTTCCTTCTATATGACTTTGATTAATATGATGGTAATCAATATAACATGATTCCATAGTAATAAAAGTCAGTAATGCTGTAAACTGTGTTCACATTTTTCCCTACAAAGAAGTTGCCCAAAAGAAATAAATGTTCTTTTAAATAAAAATATGGTAAACCAGCTTCTTGAAAAAGTTATCTAGGCTAGATACCAAAATAAGAGTACGTTTTGCTTAAAGAAGAAAAAAACCATCTTCAGTGGGTTAAATTGTTAACAAATCTTTTTTCCTGAGAGTATTCTTCTGTCAAGCACCCTAGAAGATATTGGATATTTCTGTTGAATAAGACCCAGTGCTTGTTTTCCAAGTGCTTGTAATTCAGTGGGGGTGGGAGAGAGACAGACAGGGAGAAGAGAGAGAGAGAGAGGGGGGGGGGAGGGAGGGAGGGAGGGACGGAGGGAGAGGGGGGGAGAGAGAGAGAGAGAGAGAGATAAACAGGTGAGTAAAATGAGGAATGGTAAAATCAAGTGCTAGAGATGGTAAGATAGCACAGCAGCAAAGTATTTATTTCAGTCTGGGGAGAGATTTTGGAAGTGGTAACACTTGAAGAAATTAGGAGAGAGAGAGATGAAAGGCAGAGGCAGGAGTGTGCCAAAAGAGAAGGGAATACAGTACACCTTGGCGATATTGTGGGTTTCATTGCAGACCACTGCAATAAAGCAGATATCGCAATAAAGCGAGTCACACGAAGGTTCTGGTTTCCCAGTAAAAAAAAGTTATGTTTACACTCTACTGTAGTCTATTAAGTGTACAATAGCATTATGTCTAAAAAAACAATGTACATACCTTAATTAAAAAATAGTTCATTGTTAATAAATGCTAATGGTCATCTGACCTTCAGGAAATCCTAATTTTTTGCTTGGTAGAGTCTTGTCTCAATGTTGATGGCTGCTGACTGATCAGGGTGGTAGTTGCTAAAGGTTGCACTGGCTGTGCCAATTACTTTTTTAAAAATTTTTATTGGATTATAGTCGATTTACAATGTTGTGTTAGTTTCAGGTGTACAGCAAAGTGAGTCAGTTATACGTATACATATAGCCACTCTTTTTTAGATTCTTTCCCCACATAGGCCATTACAGAGTACTGAGTAGAGTTCCCTGTACTCTACACTGGGTCCTTATTAGTTATCTATTTTATACATAGATAACTATTTTATATGTCAATCCCAATCTCCCAATTTATCCCTCCTGCCTTTCCCCCTTGGTAACTATAAGTTTGTTTTCTATATCTGTGACTCTATTTCTGTTTTTAAAATAAGTTCATTTGTACCATTTTTTTAGATTCCACATGTAATATCATATGATGTGTCTCTCTCTGTCTGACTTACAGTGACAGTTTCTGAAAATAAGACAACAATGAAGTTTGCCACATGAATTGACTCTTCCTTTTACATACGATTTCCCTGTAGCCTGTAATACGGTTTGATGGCATTTTAACCAGAGTAGAACTTCTTTCAAAATTGAAGTCAATTCTCCCAAACCCTGCTGCTGCTTTATCAACTAACTTTATGTGATATTCAAATTCTTTGCTGTCATTTCAACAATCTTCACAGCACCTTCACCAGGAGTAGATTCTACCTCAAGAAACCCTTTATTGAGCAATCCTCATCGAATAAAGTATGATCATGAGATGCAGCAGTTCAGTCACATCTTCAGGCTCCACTTCAGATTCTAGTTCTCTTGCTGTTTTCACCACATCTGCACTTACTTTCTCCACTGAAGTCTGGAATCCCTCAAAGTCATCCACGAGGGTTGGAATCAGCTTCTTCCAAACTCCTGTTAATGTTGATATTTTGACATCTTCCTGAATCACGATGTTCCTGATGGCATTTAGAATGGTGAATCCTTTCCAAAAAGTTTTCAATTGACTTTGTCCTGCTCTGTCAGAGGAATCACTCTCTATGGCAGTTACAGCCTTAGGAAATGTATTTCTTAATAAGACTTGAAAGTCATAATGACTCCGTGATCCATGGGCTGTCATTATTAGAATGAATGTTGTGTTAGCGGGCATGAAAACAACACTAATCTCGTTGTACATCTCCATCTGAGCTCTTGGGTGACCAGGTGCATTGTCAATGAGCAGTCATGTTTTTTTTTCTTTTTACATCTTTATTAGAGTATAATTGCTTTACAGTGGTGTGTTAGTGAGCAGTAATATTTTGAAAGGATTCTTTTTTTCTGAGCAGTAGTTCTCAACAGTGGGCTTAAAATATTTAGTAATCCATGTTGTTAACAGATGTGCTATCATTCAGGCTTTGTTTTTCCATTTGTAGAGCACCTGCAGGGTAGATTTAGCATAATTCTTAAGGGCCCCAGAGTTTTCAGAATGGTAAATGAGCATTGGCTTCTAAAGTCACTAACAGCATTAGCCCCTAACAAGAGAGTCAGTCTGTCCTTTGAAGCCTTGAAGCCAGGCATTGACTTCTCCTCTTTAGCTATGAGAGTCCTAGATGGCATCTTCTTCCAATATAAGGCTGTTTTGTTTACATTGAAAATCTGTTATTCAAAGTAGTCTGCTTCATTAATTATCTAAGCTGGATCTTCCAGGTGACTTGCTATAGCTTCTACATCAGCACTTGCTAATTCACCTTGCATTTTTATGTTATGGAAGTGGCTTTTTTCCTTAAACCTCATGAACCAACAACCTCTGCTAGCTTCCAACTTTTCTTCTGCAGATTGCTCACCTCTCTCAGCCTTCATAGAATTGAAGAGAGTTAGGGCTTTGCTCTGGATTAGGCTTTGGCTAAGGGAATGCCATGGCTGGTTTGATCTTCTGTCCAGACCACTAAAACTTTCTCCATATCAGCAAAAAGGCTGTTTCACTTTTTTTTATCATTCGGGTTTACTGGAGTAGCACTTTTCATTTTCTTCAAGAACTTTTCCTTTGCATCCACAACTTGGCTAATTGTTTGGCACAAAAGGCCTAGCTTTAGTTTTATCTTGGCTTTTACATGCCTTTTTCACTAACCTTAATCATTTTTAGCTTTTGGTTTAAACTGAGAGACATGTGACACTTCCTTTCACTTGAATGTTTAGAGGCCATTATATGGTTATTAATTGGCCTGATATCAACATTGTTGTGTTGTGTGTCAGGGAATAGGGAGACCCGAGGAGAGGGAGAGGGATGGGGGACCAGCTGGTCAGTGGAGTAGTCAGAATGCAAACAACATTTATCAATTAAGTTTGCTGTCATGTGTGGGTGCATTTCATAGCACCCCGAAACACTTACAATAGTAACATCAAAGATCACTGATCACAGGTCACCGTAACAAATATAATAATAATGAAAAAGTTTGAAATACTGCAAGAATTCCCCAAATGTGACACAGAGACACAAGTGAGAAAATGCTGTTGGAAAAACGGTGCTGACGGATTTGATTGACCCAGGGTTGCCACAAACCTTCAGTTTGTCAAAAAAACCCCACAGTATCTGCAAAGTGCAATAAGTGAAGCACAATAAAACGAGGTCTGCCTGTATAAACAAAGTTGTGTTCGTTATCAGACAGAGATAGGGAATCAAGAAGGATCTAGATTTTTAGATACTCTAATCAATGAAATGATTACTTTCTTATAGGCAGTAAAAAGTAATGTACTAAACGAACTGAAATATGTCTAAGGAAGTTAGATAATTTTCTTATTTTCTTGGCTTTTTCATGTTGATAGTCTCCTTTTGGGAGAGAACATAAAATATCAAATGCTTTCCAAAATCATTTTCCCCCATTTCCTCTGGTTTGTGGGATGTATAAGTCTCTGCTTGGACTTCCCACTGGGTAACAGCACTGGTGTGAGTGGGAAAGGAGAACACAGGACAGAGCAGATCAGCTAAAGAAACAATTGCAGAGCACCTCCTAGGGACCAGCCCAGAGACACTTGCTAGAGATACCATCATCCTGATCCCAAGAAGCTCACAGCTGAGTTGGGAAGACCAAAGAATGAACAAAGGATCACGATGCAATAAAAAAGTACTCCTGGGCAGGTATTGCCTCGTGTGTGCACAATTCCAAGTGGGTAAGAGTTTCTGTGCTAAGTGACAGTTCTGCCCCTCTGCATCCCTCCTTCCAAGCCCCAAAGAAACAAGTGTGACTTTTTCCTGTACCGGAGTTTAGGATCTGATTTTTATATTTTTCCTCCTTACAACCATGGGACTGAATATTAGGACTATTTTATGAAGAAATAAAAGCACTTCTCATTAAGTAATATAATCATAACACTTTATTCCACAAATGTCATATGAAAATCTCTAAAGAGTCACTTCATCAGCCTTGTGATTGTGTTATTACACAAGTGTAAATGTGATTTATGCACCGGACATGGGGAAGAAAATTTAAGAGCAGGTGAGAGTTTCATTCAGCGCTTTGTATTTCTTCTTTTATTTATTAAGAGAAACTAGTAGGCTGTCTGATAGGTACTATTCAAGATCCTTTCAAAAGCTTAACTGAGGTAATGCTAATGTTGACTCTATGAAGTAGATACTATTGGTGTTTTATAAAGAGGGAAACAGGGACAAGGAAAAGTTAAATAACTTGCCTAAAGTCCAGGTGATAGGTGGCAAAGCCAGAACCGGAACCAAGGCAATGGCTGTGAAATGTACATGGTGGCCTCTACACAACTACCTGGATATGTAAGTTGGAGATTGCTACTGCTTCAGCCTCCTGGGCACACACTTTCTTTTAGTATCCACGTGAAATGTGTTAAGTCCTTACATAATTTCTTATAATAAACTCGAGACCCACCCCACTGTTTGTAAGTGTTCCCAGAGAATTTATGTTCACGTCACCACTTCCGGCTCCAGGTTCCAACCCCTGCTGACACCTTGACGGCTGTCTACTTTCTTCCTTCCTGAAGTGACTGTCCCTTCTTCACTGCCACATCGCAGGAGCAGAGAAGTTGACACTTTCTCCTTCAAACCTCCCAGTACATCATTAACCCACTTTTGCTGTATATAACAGAGCCTTACCGAAAGTTTGGGGATAGCGGGGTGCCTACGAACATAAAGCAGAAGCTCCTGTTTCTAGACACTTCAGAATCATTCCTGTCAGTGGAAATTTCTTCCCAAGTCCTTTCATAATCCCTTGCAACATCCTGCCATTTTGCCTGAGACGCTTCTTTTTGCACGTTTCTTCCAAACCGGAGCAGGCAGGGGCCACCCCAAATTCCTATCCCTTTTTTTTGCAGGAAATTTTCTAATATTTATTTTACTTTTTCTTCCGTCTAGACAAATCCAGGGGACCTTGCACTTCACAATGAAAAATACAATAATGGTGCGTTTACTATCCAGATAGATCTGAACATCTATCAGGAACATAAGCACATAATTAGAAAGTAGCGTGTTATGTATCATGTGCAAAGTGATAGGTACGCAGTGGTGTAACAGAGAATCTACAGCTAGCAGCCTGACTGGGTCAGGGAAAATAATGCGTACGATGCCCTTTGCTCTGAAGGATGAGTGTGGGTGTTCCAGAGAAAAAAAGGTAGAAGAGGAAAGGGAATGTGTGACGGCTTGGAAAAGCAAAACGGCATCACATCTCTGTGTTCTGAGCGTCAACTTTGTGTGTGTTGAAAGCGGAAGGGGATTGGAGGTAGAAGGAAGGGAGAGAGATGAGTGGCCAAGATGAGAGTGGAAAATAGGTCAGGCTCCACACAAGAAAGAACATTGTATATCCCACTCCAGGTTTTAGAGTTTTAGAAACACCAAGGCCAGGTTTTACAATGCTTGTTAAAAACACAGATTTCCGGCCTCCATCCCGACCTACTGAATCTAAAGGTCTTGAAGGAATCAGAAACCAGAAGAAACTTTTATGCATATCAGAAACTCTGCTGTAAGAAATGGGAGCCTTTAGCTAATTCAGTGTTGCAGAATGCTAGGTCATACCTAGCACGGCAGACCCATATACTATAGAGTATATGTGTATTTAGAAACATAATGAAAGAAATTAGTTTTTATATAGCTTGAAAGCTGTACGGTACCCTAGGTGGCAATTTGGAGTAGTTTAACTAGAAGAAATTATAATGTGTCTACTAAAATATCATCGGTAAAACTTTACCAAGTGTTTTTTTTTCTTTTATTCCCTCCCTCATGCACAATAAATCCTGTCTGAATAATTTACTCATTCTGGAACATTAAAACAGGCTTTGTGCTTTGAGGCTAACAAACGATTTTCTTAACTATAATGAGGCTTTTGAAAATGCTGTGCCACAAAATGTATGCGGGGGAAAATGTGGCTTTATTTAAACTTCCAAGCTTGTATTAGTGGTTTTGATGAGAAGCTGTTCTGTGGTCTGATTAGAGCAGGGAGTGAGCTGGCCCTTTGCTACCTGCGGTCTAAGAGGGAGCAGTACTCTTGAAGGCTGTTGACAGAATCAAGAACACAATCTGTGTATTTGTTTAAAACACTTCACTGTAGATGAGCAGGGAACAGCTTGTGCACGTGGAAGTGGAATCTGAATTAAAATTGAACATAGAAGAACAAAATGAAGTGCAGTAATGACAAGTGTAAACTACAACATGAACAAAGTAGAGAAGCTGTTGCAATAAATAATGCTAATATTGTATTAGAGTTCACTGTAGAAAGATATAAGAAGCGTCATGGCTAATAGATTCAAAATGAAAGAACTATACTGGGATTTAGAAGGATGAGTGCAATACAGAGGAAATACGACTCAGTCCTTCTATTAAGGCTCCACATTAATTAGTATCTTCCTAAATGATGGGTTCTACTTTTTAATGCTTTTCAAATGTATGGCTACACCACATAGACGCTATAGTCAGTTCTCGATAAAACAAATGAAAGAAAAAAAAAGAAATAGATTTTAACTCTAGCTTTATGACATTTGATGCATTGGCTACAAGGGTACTACTATGTTTTGACTGAATTAAACATGGCAGTGGAACGTGAGAACGGTTCTAGAACTTCTTTATCTGAAGGGCTTAATTGTATTTGTTTATTTTTAATAGGAGCGAGCTTAAAGTCCCTGCACTGATTATGGAGCATTTGGGAGATGAATTTTAGTACATCTATCATATTTTTTGTGTTCTTGATACACTGGTATTCCAAATGCTTTGACCTTGTTTGGTAAAATTGTAGCAATAAGCTTTACCAGTTTTATTTAACAAATATCTGGGGGGGGGTGCATTTGGTAGATTTTCATAAATAAAATCCATATTATGTCTAAAGTCATATCTCTGAAATCATAATTATTTAAATTTTAGATTTCTAAAGATATCTTTGGAAGCACAATTTAAAAAATTCGATTTCCAGCAAATTTATAAAGGGCTGTTAGCATCCTATAGGTAAATCACATCATTGTGACCTCCTATGCTTTGTGCTTTTGACTATGTTACTGTTGGAATATTTTTCTGACAACATCTATGAAAGTAGGAATGGATGTTGTAGCAAAACAGACTCTTCTCGGTCTGATTGATTTTGTGCTTTATAACCCATTTCAGTTATCAGAAAGTATTGCAATTTTTCCTCCTGCTGTTTGGAAAGAATGTAATGGTCTAAAAGATTGCCTGCCATCTGAGGGAGTTACTCTCTTGTCAAGGTAGAAACAGTATATTAATTAAACTACCTGTAACTTTGGAGTGAATACTTTCAATCCATTCCTTTCTCTGTTTGCTGGCACTCAAACATGACACTTGGCAACACAATGCAGCAGATCTGGAGGACCATGGCTAGGATGTTCTAAAATCAAGAGATTACAGGATGGAATTAAATTTTTTTTTTTTTTAGTTTCCTAATATTATAACATAACGTGGTTAGACCTCATCAATATTTTACTTTAGTGTGAATTTATATAATGACTATTCTTGTATTGCTCAGTGAAATTCCTTAGCCATTACTATAAAGCTAATAGAAACAAACAAATGTATTTTTAACACTATACTGTGGGAAAATATCCCAGGAACCATAAAATGGGGAAGATGTAAGATGCTAAGATACATATTTGTACTTCACTATTTGGGGAAAACAAATCCATGAAAATTCTCTAGAAGAGTATATAAATTAAAGATATTTCTTAGACCAATAAATATGATCAATGACTTGGAGTGATTTGACATAATGAGATAAATAAATGCAATTAAATATAATGACAGGGGACTTCCCTAGTGGCACAGTGGTTAAGAATCCGCCTGCCAATGCAGAGGACACAGGTTCAAGCCTTTGTCCAGGAAGATCCCACATGGAGCAACTAAGCCTGTGCACCACAACTACTGAGCCTGCGCTCTACAGCCCACGTGCCACAGCTACTGAAGCCTGCGTGCCTAGAGCCCGTGCTCCACAACAAGAGAAGCCACCGCGATGAGAAGCCTGCGCACAGCAACGAAGACCCAATGCAGCCCCAAAATAAATAAATAAATGTATTAAGTACATAATAAATAAATAAATAGAATAACAGAGTAAATTGAACCACCACTATTTAGAGGATACTCTCAGTATTAGATGGGAATCATTTGCTTCTGTGAGTTTGTGGATTGTATAGAGCTGACTTTAAAAGGAAAGACTGAGGTCAGTATAATTATGCAGTTAGAGGGACTGTAAATCCAACTGATTCCTTTTAATTCCGAATGCCACATACTACTTGACAACGGGCTTTTCTAGCACCTGGATATCCTTTTGAGCATGCTTTAGAGATCCAGCAGCGTAAATAAAATCGCGTTGCTTTGCTCAGGTTTATGGAATCTGGACTTGGTCCTTGAGTGAACATTGTGTTTAAATACATAGGTGAAAGGCAGGATGAAATAGGAATGAAAAGTCCCAGGACTCGGAGCCTGGATGCTTAGAAGGCTGATCCTAACATATGAAATAAGGAAGTCAGACAGATGCAGAGAAAAGTAGAAGGGCATAGTAGGCAAAAAGAGATCCAGGTGGATGTTAGGCATTAGAAACTAGTTAGGAGGTGTTTGCGTCAGCAACCATTCTCCCAGTGTCATCTGAGCCTCCTAAGATCTTTTCAGGATGTATAGGAGATCAAAACGATTTTCATAGTACGAAGACTTGCTTTGCCGATTTCTCTGTACTGGCTTTTGCATTGACAGTGCAAACACAGTGGTGAGCAAAACTGTTGGAGCTTTAGTACAAATTCGATTAGTGCCACCAAACTGTACTTGTAGTCATTGTATTCTTTACATCTACAAAATTGCAGGGAAAAAAAAATCCAGTTTCACTGAAAAATGTCCTGATGAAGCAGTAAAAATTATTAATTTTGTTAAACGTCGACCCTCAGTTATATATATTTTCTATACTCTGTGTGATGACATGAAAATACATGAAGTCTGTCTTCGGCATACTGAATTATAGTGGCTGTCTTTTTTTTAAATTAATTAATTTATTTTTGGCTGCGTTGGGTCTTCGTTGCTCCGCGCGGGCTTCCTCTAGTTGTGGCTATCGGGGACTGCTCTTTGTTGTAGTGCAAGAGCTTCTCATTGCGGTGGCTTCTCTTGTTGCGGAGCACAGGCTGTAGGCACACGGGCTTCAGTAGTTGTGACACGTGGGCTCAGTAGTTGTGGTGCACGGGCTTAGTTGCTCCGCGGCATGTGGGACCTTCCCGGACCAGGGATCAAACCCGTGTCCCCTGCATTGGCAGGCAGATTCCTAACCACTGTACCATGAGGGAAGTCCTATAATGGCTGCCTTGATGAAAGGCACTTACACAGTTTGAATTGCAAGCTGAACTAGACACTTTTTCTCCTGAGCACATTTTTTTTTTTTTTTTGCGGTACGCGGGCCTCTCACTGTTGTGGCCTCTCCCGTTGCAGAGCACAGGCTGCGGACGCACAGGCTCAGCGGCCATGGCTTACGGGCCCAGCCGCTCTGCGGCATGTGGGATCTTCCCGGACCGGGGCACGAACCCGTGTCCCCTGCATCGGCAGGCAGACTCTCAACCACTGCGCCACCAGGGAAGCCCCTGAACACATTTTTTTCATGAAAAGAAAGGATTGACAGACAAAATATGATGATTTAGACCTGGGTACTGGCAGACATTTTCTCAAAGTTGACCGAGATGAGCCTGCCACTTCAAGAAAAACATCTTACAGCGTTGTTGGCAGTGCTTAACATTTGACCTTTCGAGAGAAAATTGGAATTTTAGAAAACTTACAGCTGTCACCATAAACTTGAAAGTTTCCTAATACTTACAGATATGATGACCTGTGTCAGCATTGGGAAAATATGAATAATGCATGAACCAATATTTTTCAAATGTCAGTGCATAAGTTAAAAATCACGCATGGATAACCAAACCATTTATAGTAAAATACAGACCAGTAGGACATTGCAATTAAGTACTTGTCAGGTTTTGGTCAAGCACTTAATTACATCAAAGAAGAATGTTAATTATCCGGAAAGATGATTACATATATCATCATACAAGTTGCCTTCCTTTGGCAACTGTATGTATGTATATGGCTGGATTTTTTCATATATCTCAACCAAAACAGCATATTGTAACAAGTTCAATCCAGAAGCAGATATGAGAATCCAGCTCTCTTTGATTATTAAGCCATATATTAATGAAATTTGCAATAATATAAAATAATGCCACTCACACACTAACATTTTTTTTTGGAAAATACAGGGTTTTTTTCCAAAATATGTACTTTATTCTAATGTAGTAAGTTTGTTATGATTATTTTTTAAGTGTATTTAGTAAATATTTTAAAATAATTACCAATTTTTATTTTTAAAATAATATATATTTATAAATGCAACCCTCCAAGATAAAAGCTCTACAGGTTTCTCAGTAACTTGTAAGAATGTAAAGGAGCCTGAGAACAAAAACTTTGGGAATCACTGAGGAATGTATGTAAATTTCAGAGTCATCAGCTTGGGTGTTTCATGTACTATTATTTGAGTGGTGTTATATTTTGAACAAGGTCATATGGAACAAGAACCATGGCTTTGAAAAATCTGGCCTAGGATTTAGAGGAACGAGTGAAAGAAAAAATAAAGGTACTCATATAGGATGGAAGAGAATCAATATCATTAGATTTCAGGGCTAGAGTAACCAGGAGAGTGTGAGCCCTGAGAAGAGCATTGCATTTGGTTAGGAAGAGGTTGCTAGAGACCTCTGAACCATGTCAGTGGCTCAGGACGACCCCTGATCTGACCCAATCAGTTATTTCTGCCTGCCCAAACCTTCCACCCTTCCCTAATGGAACTTGAAGACTGTTACCAGCAACCATCCCTATTTCCTCAACCTTTATCTCTGAACGGAACTTGCCTTCCTTGTTCTAACGAAATCCTGGTGCATCTTCCTTTACAGTCTCTTCAAATATAAACTTTTTTTTTTTTTGGAAGGTTGGATGTGGTAAAAGAGCAAGCAGTTTTTATTTCCTTCTCCACATGTCTTTGGTGATAAAGATCTTACATGGTATTCTTTTCAGAGATAAGGATGAATTTGTCAGTTAATAATTCCAAATATTAGAAAATACACAGCTTATTTGACTCCAACACAACACATGTAGGGCCTTCTCTTCATTTATTTTTGCTATAGTAATAGTGATAGTGTTGGTTAATGGTATTAGTTAATTTCCCAAAAGAGGAATAATTATAGTAGCTAATTTGTATTATTCCGCATAATGGCTCAATGTGCTAAATTAACAATGAAATCTTTGCATTTTATTCAGGTATATAAATAAAGTTTTGTTTTGTTTGGGGCTTAAATACATACCAAACATCCCAATTTCAAATAATTTAAATAGACTTTCAGTGTATTTAAAAAGAGACCATATATCCTAAAGGTTCAGAACCCAAACTCTGGAGCCAGGAAGCTTGGATTTAAATCCATACACTTTCTATGTAAACCTTGAGAAATTCACTTACGTTTTTGTTGCTTCAGCTTGATCATCTTTAAAATGGGAAAAATAATAGCAATAATAATAATAATTATTTTTATTATTGTTCTTCTAATTATTGTTATTGTTAAGAGTATCCACACTATGAGTTGGAAAATCAAGTGAATTAATTTACCAAAAGAACTTAATGAAACATCTAGTTTATGATATGCAAGTACATGGCAGAAATGAGGGATTATTATTATTATGATTCTTTAATGTATTTCAAGCACTTTCCACCTGCAGGCACTATGCAAGTATGTAGCTTGTACAAATTCATTTAACTCTCACAGCCATCCTGTGAAATAGGTACCACTACCTTACTTCTTTTCTGATGAGAATAAATGAGGCATATGGAAATTAAGAAATTTGCAGTCACGCAACTAGTATTTAACTGGAGTGGACTTGAACCTAAACCTATCAGAATGTATTGAGCTCCCATGGGCCAAGGGCTGGGAGATATAAAGATGAACAGGACAAGATCCCTCTCTCAAGGGACCCGTGACCCCTCAGAAAAGGCAGGAGGTTACAGCGATTCATAAAACGTTTTCTAACACAGGATGTAGGCGTGAGAGGAGGGAGAGTTCACCAGGTATCACCCTGTACTTACCCTATCGCACAGTCAGAACAAGCACGATCACATACATTTTATTAAAGATAAAATTGATGTTTAGGGAAGTTAAATGGCTCATTCAATTGGTACACGAAAGAGTCTAGGTTAGAATCATTGCCTCCTGAGTTTGCTAGTCAAAGGTAGACATTTTTGGTTTTCCATGATCAGTATTGTAATAGGCTGAATACTGGCCTCCAGAGATATCAGGGACTAATCCCTGGACCTGTAAATGTTACTTATAAGGAGACAAGGTCTTTGCAGATGTGATTAAATCAAGGATATTGCAATGGGGAGATTATCCTGAAATATCTGAGTGAGCCCTCGATGCTCAAATATGTCCTTAAGAGAGGGAGGCGAAGGAGATTTGAGATGTACAAAAAAAGAGAGTGTGACTGTGGAGTCAGAGACTGGAGTTACTTGCCCACAAGCCAGCAGCCCCCAGAAGCCAGCAGAGGGAAGGAACAGTCTCTTCTAGAGTTTCTGGAAGGAGCTCAGCTTACCCTATCTTGATTTCAGCCCAGTGGTTCTGATTTTTCTTACTTTTGGTATCCAGAATGGTGAGAGAATAAGTTTGTATTGTTTTCACCTACTAATTTTGTGGTCATTTGCTACAGCAGTCATAGGAAACTAATAGAAGTGTTCTCCATGGTTGGAGGAGGTGCGTGTTCCTTTATCCACATTGTTACTCCCATTCTCCTCAAGAAAATTCCCCTTGGTACCTGCCAAAAGACTCCCAACCTGCTAGCCTAGTACTAGTAGTAGTACCAGTAGCTAGTATGTACTACTACATACTGTCATTTATCAGATTTCTGGTTATCATCTCTAACCAACTCAAGATTTTATTACTGACTTTCTTTCCCTTAATTTCTCTTGCCATCATTCTTGGCTACCTCAGTCTCCACGGATCTATCCAATATTCTGGCCTCCACACACGCCCTAGTTCACATTATTTTTCTTATTCAAGGAATATTCTCCCACAGTTCCCATGCCTCCTCCTCAGTCATCAATTTTTATTTGTCTATCAAAGTACTCCTATCAGCAAATGAACATCCAGTAAATTCTCCACCCTCATAAAACCAGAAACCTTTGACCTCATATATCCCTTGGGCTCGGCCTTGGTTCTCTACATCCGTTACAGAAAACATTTGCAAGAGCATTGTCTATAGTTGCTTCAATGCAATAGTACTCAGCCATAAAAAGAAATGAAATTGTGCTATTTGTAATGAGGTGGGTAGACCTAGAGTCTGTTATACAGAGTGAAGTAAGTCAGAAAGAGAAAGACAAATACTGTATGCTAACACATATGTATGGAATTTAACAATTCCTGTTCTCTTTTGTGCTCACATTCTGCTGAGGTAGATCTTGCCAGTGTCAGTAAGAGCAGCCTGTCTTGTCAGTTTCCATGGTCAATTGTTATTCCTCATCTCAGTTGACCTCTTAATAGCATTGAGATGATGGATTACTTTCTTCTACTTGAATCACTTCTTCCCTTCCAAATAATTGGATTTATTTCTTGCACACTCCACTTTCCTGATTTTCCCTTTCCTTCATTGCCTTCTTATTCCCATTCTTTCTGCTGGCTACCCTCCTTTTCCTGAATCTCTGCACCCTTCCCAATCTTCTCTCTTCGGGTTATTTCATCCAGCACCATGACTCATCAGTCTCAGATCTATATCACCAACCTCAACTTTTCCCCTGAGCCAAATTCTTATTGTTTTATCTAACTGTGTATTGATAAATGTCGTTTGAATTTTTAATTGGCATTATCAATCTTAACATGTCCAAAATAGAGCTTTTAATTTCTAACTCACACCGTCAACACAGTGCATCCATAGTCTTGCTTATCTGAGTTAATGGCACCGGTGTACATCCAGCTGCTGAGGTACAGACTTCAGAATTATCCTTCATTTATCCATTTCCTCTACACCCTACACTTGCTGCACAACAGTAAATCCTTTTGGCTATGCTTCAGTACATATGGCCAGTGCCATCACTTTTTGCAAGTTGGCCCACGACCACTGTAGTCCAGCCTTAAGTGCCTGTCACTCATCTTATTACTTATGTTACTGAAGCCCATTCCCTGGACTCCCTGCTTTCAGTCATGCCCCTGCCCCAACAGTTGACTCTGCACACAGCAGCCACTGTGATCCTTTAATATGCAAACCAGATCACATGTCTCCATGTTTAAAATTATTCAGTAGCTTCCCATTTTACATATTAAGCCCCCAAACCCCTTTCCATGGTTTTGTGAGGCCGCTGTGATCTCTGCCTGCTTCTCTGACCTTTCTCTCCATCACTCACTGGTCTCCAATCACACTGACTTAACTTTTGTTTTTTCCAAAGTGAACAAGCTTTTCACAGCTCAGAACCTTGCATTCCAGTTCCTCTGAACCTGCAAATCACTCCCCTCTCCTCATGGCTGGGTCTGTTTCATCATTGAGGTCTCTGCTCTGCACTGCTTTTATTAGTTACACAAGTGCTTAATTGAGTTTAAATTCTTTGAAAAATCATAAATTGACTTTTAGGAAATAAATGATTATAAAATGATATTAGAAATAGATGTGAAGCACCATGATGACCAAATTAATGGAGAGGGAAATGAGGAAGGAGAAAAGTTGAGAAAGCATTTTTCCATGCAGTGCTTATGCTAGGAGACCAGATTAATTACCAATATGTTAATTCTTGGTGATACAGATTAATATCACACTCACTATTTATTTGTATAGATGACTAATTTCTGAAGAATGATATTATAAATCATACTGCATAACATTTAAAGATATGTCATTAAATTGATATTCTGGAAAACTTAACTACACATGAAAAAATTGAGGAAATATGCAAATGTCATAGGGGTGAATTCCGTATAAACATAGAGTGGAGAAATAGGTAATTGCTTCTTATAATATCGTCAGAGTAGTTATAATGATCTTCTGATAATTAAATGAATTATTATATGTGACTGTATTAAAATAATTGGAAGGCATTTTTATTAAAAAAAGTAGGAGGAATTACAATTCATTGTAATGTGTGTGATAAAAACTGACTGAGAAATTGCTCTTAAAATGATCTAGCTATCTCTTCTTCTATCTGTAATGCAGTACAGAGGGATACATAGTTTTTGGCACAAACTAGCTCTAATGTAGCAGGATAGTAATGAATTATCTGTTGCAGTAACAAAATCTGTGAGTTGAGAATTGTAATGCACAAATATGTAAATTTACTCTAAAAATTTCTCTTCAACACAGATACACATTGTAAAATCATCTGATTATCCATGGTTGATATGATTTAATCTTTCTTCATCTTTTTCATTGCTATGTTTGAGGATGTCTGTGGCCTTAAATTATAATAGGCACTTCAAATTTTGTATCTTAAAATGTTCACATATAGAAAATTATAAAAAGTATGAAAAGGGTCATAAAGTGTCTGTTCATGTCATGCTGGGGAGGTTACTATAACAGTTATTTCATGATCATTAGTTTTGAAATCAACTTAATCTTTAAAGCAATAAAAGCCCCATAAATATTGTTTCTCCCATTGCAAAAAACCTACCTGCATGTAAATCTTCACTGACTTTTCAATGTGTCAAATTTGATTTCAAATCAATATCACCTGATTTTTTTTCCTCCACCAGTTTTATTTAAATTTAAATGCTTGATTTGAGCATCAGTAGTTCTTTGTACCTATAATAAAATGTCTCTAAAGGGGATGTGGGCTGGAAAAAGTTAATATAAACTTTCTAGTCATAGGTGTTTTGTTGTTAAATTTTCACAGAATGTTAATGTTGAACATTTAAGTAGATGCATGGACTCCAAGGGGGGGAAGTGGCGGGAGGGTGGTGGTGGGATGAACTGGGAGATTGGGATTGACATGTATACACTGATTTGTATAAAATGGATAAGTAGTAAGAACCTACTGTATAAAAAATAAATAAATAAAATTTAAAAAAAAAGAAAATTTAAGTAGATGCAGATAAACTTCATGCATTCCAAATTCACTTTCTACTTAATGAGATAATACATAAATTAATTTTCTCATAAAAAATTATGAGAAATAATGGGAGAAATTATGTTTTTATTCAGTCAGTAATTAGATTGTAGCTTTTAATGCAATCTACCACTCTTAGGCATTAAAAGGATAGTTGGAAGTTCCTGCCTTGATCTGATATCACTGAAAAGAAGAGCTTGTTGAAATTTTCAATGGAAAAACAACAAAAAGATCATTTTTCCTAGGCTATTTCTTAAATTCCTTAAGCAAACCTAACAAATGTTTATTCTAAATATATGTTACAATTTTAGGCACATCAATAAAAAGCTATTACTTGTATAGCTTGAGTAAGGGGTATTTTTTATTTATTAAAACTTTGTAATCAAAGCAACTGTATAGTTTCTCTTTAATAATTAAGTAGATCTGATTAATTATTCAGCACCCAATCTACCTTGGATTTATAAACGCTGGTTTTGTATGTCAGTTATTCTTTTTTCAGAACTGCAAAAGATTTTGTTCATTTGACAATTCTTTTGACAAGTTTAAATTCTTGTTAAAATCATAATGTTAATTCCATAAAATGAAAGCACTCAACTTCGTGGTAAACATAGTAGGAGAACAAAATGATAGTTTAGCAAATTCAGAATTAATACAAACAACTAATTTTAGTAAATTCAACTTCTGATTTTATGAACTTTTTAGAAAAAATTACTAACAAAATTATCCAATTAGCTGGCTTCTAGATCGCTCAGTTACTGATATGTGTTTATATATTAAAATTTATGAAGTTATTAGGCCCAAAGATTCATAAAAGTATGTTTATTCCTAAGCATTAAAGAATCAAATGTATATATTATAGAACAACAGTTCTCACCATTGACTGAATTTAAGAAATGTTTATTGATGGAATCACAAATAGACACATTCAAAAACACATAACATATGTTTAGGGAATTCAATTAACTGGAATATGTCTATCAGATTTTAACACAGATTGAAAGAAAAATCCTTATATTGTGATGGGTTAATAGCATAGTGAAAATCTGTTGTAGAATAAATCTATTTTTAAAAGCCATTTGTGTTCAGTATTTAATCAGATGTTGATATCTGGGAGTGTGCAATCTCTTATTCAAAGGGTGGTAAAATCAATATATCGTTAAGAAAACTAAAATTTTAATGTATACAATATTAAGGGAAATTTTTAAATGTTGCTTTAATATGACTTTTTAATTTTTACCAGTCATTTAGTTATTTTGTTTAAAAAATAAAACTAAATCAGAGGAAAACTAGTCTGAGGTAAAAAATTGTAGACCTTTTCAGAAATCCATTTTTTAATTATTAACTCAAAGAGTAGTCAACTTAGTTTATTGACAGTAGTACAGAGCAGCCTTATAAAGAAACAACAATATTTAGAAATACTTTCCTCATTTTTATTTTGAATGGATGCTCCTAAATATTAAATATATTTTCAATATTGCTTTCATAAAATAAACTTGCAAAACCTACGAGTTATAGCATCTGAAAAGATAAATCCCATATATTCCTGAGTCATTATAAATTATAACTTAATGGGAATGGAATTTATAACGAAACACTTTATTTTTTACTTTAAAATTTTTTTAAAAAAATTGTGTGTTTGAACATCATTTAGAGTTGGCAGGAATCAGATGGAACGCTTGTATTGCCTAGGGAAGCATTCTACATTAACTGTACAGGGAATCATAAGGCAGATATCAATGACACAAATGCAGCTGTAGCACATACCTTAGAAAACCTGGTGGAAAGCATCTAAGAGTGCCTGTGATATATGGGTTTCTTTAAATCTATCCTTATCTTTTAAAAAACCCTAAATTGTTTGCAAACATTGCTATTTAACCATTATTGGTAAATAAAATCATTGCAACTTCACAATTCATAGCCACAAACAAATTGCTGAGAAACAAAATGAGCCTGTATTATTGAAGAAAAAAATATAGTCTCAGCAGTTTTATTTTAGTTCCAACTGCAAAGGTTTAATTTCCTTTTCACACTCACTCCTGTTGGTCTGTGGAGACAGTGTAGTGGCTGAAATTGCAGCTCTGGGGTCAGACTGTCATGGTGGAATGCTTGCATAGAGAACGTGTCTCAGATTACCTGCAACTGCAGTGTTTCAAAACCTGGCCAGATCGAAAGAATCACTGGGGCTGCTTGTCACATAGAGGCTCCTGAACCAAGACAAATCTACTGAGTTGGAACTCCGGTGCAGAGACCCAGTGATGTGTAGTTTCCCCACACAGCCCAGGTAATCAGGCCATTTGGGGAAACCTGGTGTTAATGCAGTCTCACTTGGCAGGGCAGCTAACCTGAATTGAAGGCTTCAGTCACCCTACTAATTCCATTCTTTCACACTTTCATTGAATACATAGTACGTAGCTTATTCTCTAGTGGGCACTGGAGAGGTGTGGGTAAACACAGGAGTCCTGCCTAGTTAACAATCTTGTTTGGAGTGCTCTGTGTTGCAATAGAGTTGCAACATCCTTTAAAGCTGTCCCCTTTGATTGTAGGGTAGGGGCACTTTCTTAGTTCCAGCTGCTGTAACAGAATACAGTAGACTGGGTGGTTTATAAATAACAGAAATTTATCAGGGTACTGGCAGATTCCATGTCTGGTGAGAGCCCACTTCCTGGTTCACAGATGGCTGTGTCCCTGTGTGGCAAAACTAGCAAGGGAATACTCTGGGATCTCTTTTGTAAGGTCATTAATCCCATTCATGAGGGCTCTGCCCTCACGACCTAATCACTTCCCAAAGGCCTCCACTTCCAAATACCATTACGTTGGAAATTAAGTTTCCACATAAGAAGTTTTGGGGGGACACAAACATTTAGTCTATAGCATGCACCTTGAAATACCACACTAAAGCTGGGAACTCAAGAGGAATCAGTCTTGGAATAGAATCAGAATACATGGTATTGTATTTTATCTGCCTGTGTTCTTCATGAAATTTTTTGTTTGTTTGTTTGTTTTTATGACATTATGGCATATTCATGACACAGTTTCACTTCATTAGTAGCTCTCCCTGCAACTTTGCTTTTATCATTTCATTTTATTCTACTGTTCATCTCTTTTTATAATATACTCAGTGGTTTGATTGCTGAATTATTGTGTGGTCTTTTACAACCTAATTTAAAATAACTGCAAGAGTGGGGTTACGGGAGATAATTTTATTGATGAATTTTATAATTAATTATATATCGACACAGTCCAGTATCATATTTAGGCTAATTATAAAATGTAATTACTAGGATATCCGAGGTGGTTGGCTGCTGTCTAAAGCTATCATTTTGAAATACAATTTTCACTTGCTGATTACTATAACCTCCTTTAATTTGTGGATAAATCATTCTCTGTTCTTTCTGTGGAGAAATTGATTTGGAAGCATTCATTATAGAAGTAAGATAATGAAATATCCCACAGTAAAGCCTTTGAAGATAAGACGATTAAAACAACAGTTGATAGACAGTTCAGAAGGTGGTCACACACTTACTTATTTTCATCAGTTAATGCAACTTATGATTTTCCCACTGCTTAACAAGGTTTGACAATTTTAAGGGTGGTTTAATCATGAAATGTTTTATTTTCTTTTTAATTTGAACATTCTGGAAGCCTGACAATTCTCAGGTTTCCCTTTGGGAATTTAAGCTCTCTTTGTAGTAACTAGTCTATAATCTAGCTTTCATTCTGAAAAAAAAAAAAAAAGAAAAGAAAAAAGTGAAATCATAAAAATACAGTAAGTGTTGAGTCAAATATTTAATGTCATTGTCTTTTATAAATAATGAACTCATGATTGGAAATTGTTCTCTTAGTGACATTTTTTTTTCTATCGTTAGCAGGTTATGAATGACTATGAATAAAATCAATAAGAATTTACTATACATGTAACTTCTTTTTGATTTCTGCACTTTTTGTGTTTGATCCTAGGAAATACATATCTATAAAATGTGTGTGTCGTGTGTAGTGCCCACCTTCCACCAGGCGTTATCCTTGGGAAGCTAACTTGGGTTTAGTAGGCTGAGCATTGCCATTTAGATTCTTAGGTTAGTTTTGCTGCATTAAGCTCATTTACTGTCTGGAGCAGATGGATGAACAGTGTTAATGTGAATACTAAGCCTTTTCATCCTTTACTTCTGCTTTTGTTACAGAAACCCTTGAAACTCTCATCAGACAAGCAGAAAATTACACCAGTATACTGTTCTGCAACACCTACAGGAACATGGCCTTAGAGGCCGCTGCTTCCGTCCAGGAGTTCTTCACTGATGTAGGGCTCTATTTATTTGGTGCGGATGTTAATCCTGAAGAATTCGTAAACAGATTCTTTGACAGTCTTTTCCCTCTAGTCTACAATCATCTCATTAACCCTGGTGACAGTTCCCTGGAATACTCAGAATGCATCCGGATGGCCCGCCGGGACATTAGTCCATTTGGTAATATTCCCAAAAGAGTACTGGGGCAGATGGGGCGATCGCTGCTGCCCAGTCGCACATTTCTGCAGGCGCTGAATCTGGGCATTGAAGTCATCAATACCACAGACCATCTGCACTTCTCCAAAGAGTGCAGCAGAGCCCTCCTGAGGATGCAGTACTGCCCGCACTGCCAAGGCCTGACTCTCAGTAAGCCTTGCATGGGATACTGCCTCAACGTCGTGCGAGGCTGCTTGGCACACATGGCAGAGCTTAGCCCACACTGGCATATGTACATCCTGTCATTGGAAGAGCTGTCAGATGCCATGCATGGGACGTACGACATCGAGCACGTGCTGCTGAACTTCCACTTGCTCGTTAATGATGCTGTGGTGCAGGCTCACCTTGACGGACAGAAATTATTGGAACAGGTAAGCAGCCACTCAGTGTTTACTGATTTCTTAGAGCTCAGCAATTAGCTATATATTACATAAAGTGTGTGGATTATAAGCACATCATCATGGACTTTAAATTATGGCAGCTTAACAAGCTAATACTTTAGGAAAGAGAATGCATGAGTTATCATATTCAATTCTAAATGTATTTTACATCTTACATAAAAATTTTGGTTAGCTAAAATACCAGTTCCTCCTCTAAGTAGAAGTTTTCTTATAGGGTTAGTTCAGTGAGGTAGAGAGGGCTCAGTTTTAAAATCAGGACCAGTATAGACTTGATTCTGCTGTCTGCCAGTAATTCTCAAGTCCCTTAGCTTCTCCGAGCCTCAGTTTCCTCACTGATAAGAAAATAGTAACACATAACTTTCGGAGTATTCTTTTTTGGGAAGATAGGCAATCATGTAGGCATACTACCTAGTATGGTGCCTGGTACTCCAAAAATGGGTAGTTATTGTTGGCATTTCAAAAGTATTCAGCTTTAAAATAGAAAATGCCAGTTATATAGTCATTAAATGAACACTTGATATCTTAGGTTTCAAAAGTGTTTCTTTAGAGACGCTCCAGAATCTGGCACCATCGTGGTGTGATGACTTTTTAAAACATGATATATATGGCATCACAGTGCTTTCTTCCAGGGAGATTTTAAGAAACAAAATAATCAAATCAAAGGACATAAGAGTTTTCTATTTCACTCACCTTCTGTAGAACCATTTCAAAAAATATTCCCAGCCCCTTTAGTAATAGTTCTCATATCCTATACAGTGAAGTAAGACACACTGTTGCTGTTTATCCTAAATCTTTTGTCCTGAAATAAAATTATACTCTTAGTGCCAACAGAATACATCTCCCCACCCTGGCACTGATTTACTGAATTAATAAACATTCTCATTATTGGCTTTGTAAGTCTGTTCCTTTCATTCATTTCCAATAGAAATTGGATATGAAAATCTTTATGTCCAAGCACATACCCCACCCCTTCTTGCTAACTTCCAAGGTCTTTGCAGTACCTGTGTGAGCCAATATGGTACCTTTATGCAAATTAGAAATGGTGTCATCTTTCGGTGGATGTCATGCCATGCTGTGGCTCAGCAGGTCCAGCGTGAGCTGGATTTCACTTCTCACTCCTGATTCATTCAACTGGGTATCCTTATGTAGTCAACAAGGCTCCCAACCATATGCAATGGTCCTGGTCTTTTTGCAGTATCTCATTCCTTTAGGGAGATCATACACGCACCAAAACTTTTGCAAGAGGTATAATAAACCAACTCAAAATGAGGTTTATAATAGAATTCTAAGGTTTCATGTATTTCATAGTTATGAGGAATAAGCATTTAGGGTCAGGAAACAAAACATCAATAATATTGAGTATCTCCAGAAGGAAAACAGGTACAAGAAATCTGAAACCAAGTCTAGATTTGAATTATTATATAATTTCGGACAAGCCATTTAACCTTTCAGGGCCAGGGTTTTCTAATATATAGAAGTGCACTGATTTTTAAGATTCTTTTTTTTTTTTTTTTTTGCGTTATGCGGGCCTCTTGCTGTTGTGGCCTCTCCCATTGCGGAGCACAGGCTCCGGGCGCGCAGGCTCAGCGGCCATGGCTCAGGGGCCTAGCCGCTCCGCGGCATGTGGGATCTTCCCGGACCGGGGCCTGAACCCGTGTCCCCTGCATCGGCAGGCAGACTCTCAACCACTGCACCACCAGGGAAGACCCAGGAGGGCCTTTTTGTATCCTTAAAATTTATCACATAGAAAAATATCTACTTTTTCTATTCCAAAGGCTAAACTAACACAGGTTTGTAGTTAGATAGACATGTTTCAACTCCTGAGTTTCCTACTCATTAGTCATGTGGTCTGAACAAGCTACTAAAACCCTCTGAGTCTGTTTTGTCCTGTGTGAAGAAGGAAGTGATGGTTTAAGTGACACAAGGTAAGGCTCTGACATTCGTAGGTACTTGGTACCTGAGAAGCTTGCTTTATTCTTTCCATATTCTGGGACCAGCCCTGAGCAAACCTCGGTGAAGCAGGTTACTTTAGTATTATAAATGATTAGAATCATCATCATGCTTGCGTTCTATAAATAAATTTTTAACAACATTTTTGTCATATGAAGCTCCTTGGTGGATTTTCAAAGAGCATTCTTTCCTTTAAGCAAATAATTCTATTTCATTTAATAAATGGTCCTTAACTATCTTGAAAAACATCAATTATTACTAATAAATTGTAGATTCTTTTCCAAATAAAACAACTGAGACATTCTTTTTAACTTATGGTGACAGAGGAGAAACTGACTTTAAATTCCTTGAAAATTGGCTCATTATATTTCTTTCTGCCAACTTCAAAGTGATTTATAAGCTGTTTATCAAGCTTTGATAACCAGTTCACACATCAATGAATTTAATAAATTCAAAATAAATTACTGGTGAGCCAGCAAATAATGACTTTCTCACATTCCCAAAGCAATCTCTGAGATCTAGTACTTTCAAGTCTAGTCCTCAGTAAATACGTACAGCTACTTTAAGAAATCCATAGGGGTACCTGATGTATCATACTTCCGTTGGATGAATTTCAACTGGAAAAAAAAATTCTCAGTTTCCTGAGAAAATTATAAATATCTTCTATTTGGTAAACCATTAAAGAAACAAAATCTAATTTATAAGAGAGCATTTCAATTTTATAATCGTTCTGGAGATTAAGACAAAAATCTAATAAAGCATTAATAGAGGCCATCAAAGTATGGAGATTAAAAGCACAGACTCTACTCTCAGACTGGATTTCCCATCTGTCTCTACCACTTACTAGCTGTGAGTTTGGGAACTGGATTATTTAATCTTTCTTGAGTTTCCTCTTCAGTGAAATGGGGCAATAACAAACAGTACCTACATCATAGAGTTCTTGTGAGAATAAAATGAGCTTCGGTTAGTGTCTTATACATGGTAACTGTTTAAAGCCTACTAATTATTAGTACATATGTTCTTTATAAATACTTCATTGATTTCTCTGGTGTTTTAAATGCTTTCAATGTGAACACCTCTTTCTTACTGTGATATAGAATTCAAAAAATATTTTAAATGGGCATTTAACGTAAGTGGGTAATTGTAAAGATGTTCCTTGAAGGAGAAGAAAAAACTGGAATTTTTATTTATTTAAATTTATTTATTTATTTAATTTTTGGCTGTGTTGGGGCCTCGGTGCTGCGCGTGGGCTTTCTTTTAGTTGTGGTGAGCGAGGGCTACTCTTCATTGGGGTGCGTGGGCTTCTCATCGCGGTGGCTTCTCTTGTTGCGGAGCACGGGCTCTAGGCGCGCGGACTTCAGTAGTTGTGGCTCGCGGGCTCTAGAGTGCAGGCTCAGTAGTTGTGGTGCACGGGCTTACTTGCTCCGTGGCATGTGGGATCTTCCCAGACCAGGGCTCGAACCTGTGACACCTGCATTGGCAGGTGGATTCTTAACCATTGCACCACCAGGGAAATCCCAAAACTGGAATTTTTATAAAATATTATTTAGAAGTCTACAATGTGTTTTAATATTAATGGATATTAATTGCTAATTATTTGATAACAGTAATTCCTTTGTGAGGAAATGATTGAATGATTGATTTTTTAGTAGGAAATGATTTAAAGGATTGAATGATTTCTTGGTAGGAAATTATTGATTTTGTAAATAAAAACTTGATATTTTAAAGAATTATATCTGCTATTAATTAAATTTAGAATATTAGTTATTAATATAATTGAATGCTTTACCTTATTAAAGAAACAAGAATGCAGGATCTGGGTTAATTCCACTGTTTCTACCTCTTCTAAATGGAACAAATGTTACCAAGAAACTCAACTGAATGTTGATTCTATACAATTTTAGAAATAAAAAGGTTTTTTCAGCTTTATTGAGATCTAGTTGACAAAATAAAATTCTTCTTTAAATATTTGGAAGAATTCAGTAGTGAAACCATCTAGTCCTGGGCTTTACTATGTCGAGAGGTTTAAAAAAATTTTTTTTTAAATTACTGATTAAATCTCCTTATTCATTATTGGTGCTGTTCAGATTTTCTATTTTTTAATGTCTCAGTCTTGGCAGGATATATGTTTCTAGGAATTTATCCATTTCTTCCAGGTTATCCAATTTCTTGGCCTATTATTATTCATTGTAGTCTCTTATGCTCCTTTGTATTTCTGTAGTGTCAGTTGTAATATCTCCTCTTTCGTTTATAATTTAATGTACTTGAGTCTTCTCTCATTTTTTTCTTACTCTAGCTAAAGATTAGTCCTTTTCCTACCTTTTCAAAAACGAGCTCTCAGTTTTGTTGATATTTTCTATTGTTTTTTTCTGGTCTCTGTTTCATTTATTTCTGCTCTGATCTTTGTTATTTCCTTCCTTCTGGTAATGTTGGGCTTAGTTTGTTCTTCTTTTTCTAGCTCCTTGAGGTATAAAGTTAGGTTGTTTATCTCAGATCTTTCTTTTTCCTTAATGTAGGTGTTTATCAGTATAAACTTTCCTGCTTTTGCTGCATCTCATAAGTTTTGGTATGCTGTGTTTCCACAGCTGGGAGTTGAGGGTTCCCTCTAGCCTGTGCTACCTGTTTCCATGTGGGTATTTTCTCATTTGCTTGATGTGCAGGTGTTTCTCAGCTAGTTTCTAAAATGGCTCTGTGTATACAATAGCTGTACATTCTATGTATCTTCGGGAAGAGGGAACTTCCTAGGGAAACGAGGAGCCTCCTATAATGGGAATTGCTGCCACAGAAAGTTTCTGTTTTTAAGTCTGTACTGGGTTCCAAAGCATAATCTCCAACAATAAAAGTCCCACTCTGTATTTTTAAATAAAATATCAGTTTTCCACATCTCTTACCTTTGCACTGTTAGTACAGTTTCAGCTGATTGCATCCAGATTACTTTAGGATAGCTATGTACTTCAATTTCCATACCTTTCAAGATTGAGTTTAAGGTGAACTGTCCACACTAATGCACTCTAATTAAACTACATTGTTGTGATAACTAATATTTGATCACTGCTTCTCTACACATCTACATTTATCTGAAACTGTAAAATGAAAGCCTAATAAATTAATTATGTGTTTTTAGGTATCTCAATGATATCTTTATATATAAATTGAAAGGAAAATTAAAATGATAGCCTGGGTTATTTATGGTAAAGCACTAATTTTATTTTATTTCTTCCATAGTGTGGTATATATTTTCCTAAAAATCACTCTGTATTCAATTTTACATAATAGGGACTATGGGACAAATAAGGTTAAGGCAACACATTACTCTCTCAAGTCTGTGTCCTTGAAATTGCCCCTAGTGTGGGAACGGTGGGTGGTATATACATTCCAAAGATGGGGGGTGGGGGCAGGTAAGGAGCCTCTGATCTCCTGGGTCCCGCTCATGTGTCAACTGGCAGTCATGTCCTCTCGATGACCTCTTCCAACAATATACAAAAAGCCAACAATGCATTATTTCTGAAGCAAAGTTTATTTTTTTAGGAGCTTTCATTCACGTATATTTTTGTACTTGGCTAACAGAGAATAAAGGGCTGTGACCAAAGGTTATAAATCAGCTACCTGTGGACAAAGTTTATGAGTAGGTGGGCAAGACTTCATTGAAAATACCTTCATCATGTCATTTGATATATCTTGATGACATCTTCATCAAAATATCATTTTTACCTTTGCCTAATTTTTGTTTAACTGATGGGTTGGGCTAATGTCGAACTTGTAATTATTATATTGTTCAGATGAGCTGGTTCTTTTGAGGAATAAGACTGGAGCTTGACAAGAGAAAAGGGAAAGGCATAAGAATTAAATTAGCAACAATTGAAGGGGGAACACATAAGCTTCTAGAGCAAAAGTAAAAGCTCAGACAGAATCCAATGGAAGTGGGCTAACTGAAAATAGAAAAATCTATAAGCTAATAGCAAAGAGAAGGAAGATTCATTAGACTATGAGAAGGTCATCCAGTCCAACTCATCATTCTAGACAGAGATCACTTTGAAAGGTTTTCACCCACTTAATTCTGGATACTAACTAGTGACAGGGAGCTTGCTCTTACAGAAATGGTAGCAGTAAAGCATGTAGCAATAATTAGTGGGTTTTCCTCTCAATGGTAGGCCCACTGAGTTCTTTTCAGATGTGGAATGAGACAGAATTTTCTGACTAGAGTTAAGTCAAAGGGTAATCCTATTGTCCATTGATTTTCTACTCAAACATTATGAAAAATTGAGATATTTCTATAATATTTTCAGCCCCAGCTGGTAAGAATGTTCTTTACATGCCTGATGAGATCCACATCCTTCATATTTTGGAGACTTGTTCCCTGCACATGTGGATCATGGGAGGAGGGGGTGTCCTCTTTGGCCCTTTGATAACCTCTCTTGACGTGATTGGCAGTGGTGAGGACCAATCAAGATCCAGGTACCTCATATGTAAGTCTAAATGTTTTTAGGAACACATTGGGTAACAAGCTTGCATAATTTAAGGATAGATATTTTATAAGACTTTAAAAATATTGCATGATTAATTTGTGCTTTTACCTTTCTGAGCAAGACTGTGGTATGAATTACTTGAGAATAAGCACTGATAATCATGATTCTTTATTTCTACTTAATTTCCTGGGAAAGAAAAAAAAATTATTCAATGTCTTACGAAGCCCTGAAGTCCTATAAAGGGAAAGCTGGACACAGATCTCTGGGAATAATGGTCCATCAGGTTTGTGGACAGCTCTAGTCGTTGGAGAGTTCACCCTTATGGTGAATGAATGTCTGCATCTTCAGTTGTCCTGCCTGGTACTCTAGAATGGAATGCGTTGAAGATAGGGACTCAATCTTGGACATCTTACACATCAGCTCTGTGAAAGCTATTACTATGCTCCTTGCCTGATAGCTTCTTCTTTGTAGGCTTTTGACTCCCTTTTTATTCAATTCTTCTTTACATGCTTTCTTGTTAAGATCAAGATTTTAACCACGCAGCTCTGTCTTTCTCTCCTGGAGGACCTGCTGACCGAGGATGGAGTCGGCCACGGTGGAGGGAGCTTGGGGGTTGACAACTGGTAGACTTCAGGCATGAAATTTTTCATTCCCTCACCGTCAAAGCCAGATGCTTCTTCTTCCTCAGGGATCTGGAATCTGGAGGATTCCTGATTGTAGTCTCAAGACTCTATCAAATATACTTTTTAGGAACTCGGGAATGGAAGGATAGTTTTCAGAACCTTTAAATTTCTTTCTCAATTTTTGCATCATGTATGCCTCTGTTTTGTTATGTCGTTGAGGTTTCTCTGAGCTAACAGAACTCTTACACCCATAATATGAGCTTGTGTCTTCTGGGAATAAGAAGGTTTTAATAATAACCAGCGATTCTTTTTAATTTTTCTGAAATAATTTTTGCTTGAATTTTTAAAGTGTGTAGCTGTTCATATACATTACTGATGTTTTTGGCTGGTTCGGAACAGCTCTCCTCTACCTTAAATGGTATAAATTCTCTCTAAATTGGATACTGCATAAAAAATTGCTTTTTTTCCTTAAGTGCAGCAAGGATGCGATATTTCTGTTGGAGTTTTTGCCTCTCCCTTTTTGCCTGAGTGTTTTCTGAATGCAACAACACTTTCTTGGTTGGAGATTTTTAATGCTTTGATTTTTAATGCAGATAATTTTTAAGTGCATTGATAATTTTAGCTTCTGCATGTAATTTTGTGTACATTTGCTGTCTTTTTTTTTCTTTGAGAGTTTGTAAACTGGTATTAACTCAGTCTCATAAGTCAGCAATCTTTTGTCTTCACCAATTAAGAGGTCTCCACTTTCTGATGCCTTTGACGTACGCAATTCCACATTTCCACACTTCATGTTGTCCTTCCCCAGAACAGCAGCCCAATATCTCCTCTCTAGCAAGTGTTCATTTAGAATCTTGATCAGACTCTCTTTATTATTAAAAACTCAATCCAAAGGCAAGGTTTTATGAGAGGTTTTTTTTTTCCTTCTAAATTAATTTTGCCCATTCTTCCCTTCCAGTTTTGAGATTTTATGAAAGCAGCTTTATTCTTCTCTGAAGGTTGGAATTTACCTCCAAAGGCTCTGTTAGTGCTACCTGAAGCTGTCCTCCATTCTTCTGATGGATTTTGAAGGCTTTTTTGGTTGTAACCTTGTTTCGTTTGCTTTGATGTGTTTCCTAAAATATTTAATCTTGCTTATAATGTCAGCCAGCAGCTGAACTTGTAAACATTGAGATTTTTCTCCTTTCTGTGCTTTCTGTAAGTATTTGGCTTAAGCCCAAGTAAAGAGATGTAGCTTCTCAGCTCTTTATTCATGGTCTTCACATTTCCCATGTCTTAGAGTAAGTTCTCAAGTTCGGCTGCCAGTCTGGGTGATTTAAGGTCTCCAGACTCTTTCCAAAGTAGCTAAATTTCTCAATAATTTGATATTTTTCCTTTAGAAGGACAGACACTCCAGTGGGCAGTTTTTTGTGTCTCCTTGCATAGAAATACAAAGTTTTAAGCACAAAACCCTCACTGTGACGATAAAAGCCATCATCACTCACAGCATTTCTTGGGGATCTGGGCCTGTGCTAAGCTCCTTGACAGCACTGCCACAGCTGGGCATGGAGTCTCCAAGGTTCAGTATCACACAGAGCATCACAGCTATCAGTGGGCTCCCCATGGCCCCCAAGGCCACTGATGACTCAACTCAGGCTGCCAAGTTCCTATGGCCATAACAGATCATACAGCCCTGAGAATTCTGCCCAGAATGTCCATGGTGCATAGAAACCAGAGCATTCCTCACTGGAAGTGGTATAAGTGACAAGAAAAACAGTGCCTCTCAAGATTTGCCCCCCACATCTGAACCCACAATGTCAGCGGTCACATCACGTGACGCTGGGGTACCGACGAGGCTCCATAGGGCAGAGGGGATGGCCAACAGCTCCGGCCATACTAGGTGTTTCCTGGCTGCCCCAAGAACTAAGCAGGGAAATGTCTTTCTGTGTCTGTAGTTGTTTATGTTTGGGAAGCTCCATGGTGAAGGGCTGCAGGTCCCCGACGGTGGCCACTGATCCTCTTGTTCTTCAATGAACTTTTCATTCTGTGGCTTTGGAGATCTAACCCAGCCCACGATGATCAGAGAAGACTCTGGCTCTCCGTGTGCCCTTGGTTTGTGTCTGGCTCACCTTGAGTATGTAGGGGCCAAGTGTGAGAGTGGCCTTATGATGGGTTTTGACTCACTTCTTTGTTTTCACATTTAACAACTAAAGAAGAAATCATAGGAATTTTCAAAGGCTTCACATTTCAAGAATGTGCAGTCTAACTGTGATCTTTTGTTCCCCTTCCACTTTTCTTCTCTGTCTGAGCCCACAGGGACTGCGTGGACCAGAAGGGTTAGTGGCTGACATCTAACCCTTCAGCAGCAGAGACAGGTAGACTCTCTTACCTTTTAAAATTGAGGCTTGCCTTCTCCTTACTCCATTTTCAGCTATCTGTGTGTTCATTTGGAGACTAGAATAAGTAGACGGAACCCTCTTGGTGTCAAAATTACGCAAGGGAAATATAAATAGTGATAAAAATAGAAAGCCAGGAAAAGTGCGTGGTAGGGTGTGAGAGAGTCAGTTTTAGGCTACATACTAAATTCATCAATGACCTTGAGCTGTATTTGTCTGTACTATATGAATAGTCTTACTTGAAGAAGATCCCACCTCATTACATCAACCAGTAGTAGATGCTTGATGCTAGATATCACTGTTGCGCAAGGAACTGTGCATTTCAAGGTGACCTCCAGGTTTTAATCTAGGGTTAGGAAACCTTTATCCTCGAACTGGATAGAGGAGGATTCTAAAAAAATCCACCATGTTGTCAAATGATAGGTGGTTATAGCTTCCGTCAATAAAGTAGTAAGTATGGGGAAAAATAATCCAAAAAAATGAAAAGAAGGCAAACATTACTCAGTGCTATTTCTGTGTATAAGGACCTTACTATGCTCTGTAGAGTAGATGTTATTTTACGGAAGATCGATACATTGCAAATAATTTTTGTCCTGTTGAATCACAAGTTATTTTCATCTGATAGAGAAAGCGAACTGGAGAGTTATTGTTTTATTTACCTGAAAAATATTAATCATCTTCTACATCTCATTTTAGAATAATATTCTGGGGTTCCTTCTTTCACTGACTATAACACTGATATGTACTGTCAAGCAGCTTTACTGGGCTGTTTTTCCCTCATTAAGGAATTGAACAAATATTTCACAACTGCTCGTCATATGTTAGTTTTTCTTTCCTTCTTTCCTTCCTTCCTCCCTCCCTCCCTCCCTCCCTCTCTCTCTCTCTCTCTCTCTCTCTTTCTTTCTTTCTTTCTTCATTGGGTCTTCGTTGCTGCGCACAGACTTTCTCTAATTGTGGCGAGCGGGGGCTACTCTTCGTTGCGGTGCGCAGGCTTCTCATTGCGGTGGCTTCTCTTGTTGTGGAGTACTGGCTGTACAGGCCAGTACAGGCTTCAGTAGTCGTGGCGCACGGGCTCAGTAGTTGTGGTGCACGGGCTCAGTAGTTGTGGTGCATGGGCTCAGTAGTTGTGGTGCATGGGCTTAGTTGCTCCATGGCCTGTGGGATCTTCCCGGACCAAGGCTCAAACCTGTGTCCTCTGCACTGGCAGGCAGATTCTTAACCACTGCACCACTAGGGAAGTCCCCATATGTTAGTTTTAGAGTCACATTTTTTATCTTTTTGAAAATTACACTGTGACCTCTCACGTTGAGAAAAAAAGTTTCTAGAAAAGTTATAATGGGTGGGATTCTTTGGAAGTGACAGGAAATCAAATTCATTTAAAGCTTCCTGAGGGGGGGTAATTATTAAGTCACATGACTAAAGGTCAAAAGGTACAGGAAGCTGAAGATCTGACTTGGCCTGTTTCCTCATGAATGTTATTAACATGCTTCTCTACTTCTCAGTGAAGCTTTGGTCTGTCTTGGCTTGTTTCTCAGGCAGACCGTCCCCAAGTGCTAACAAGGTAGGCTATACAATCCCTGGGCTCATCCTTGTGTAGTTTAGCAAGAATGAAACCAGAACTTATTTCCCATGGATCAAAATCGCTTATATGCTTGCTCATTGCTTTGATTTTGAGCCCATCCATCTCTCTGAACTATCTGCTCATACTCTGGCTGGACACCCTCGGGTCATTTTCCCACCCTGGAGCCGTATGTGGGGTCAGCTGACTTAAACAGGTCAACAGAGAGTTGGAGTGGGTATTCCCAGAGGATGAATGGAGGGCAGCAGTGAAAACAGAAAACAAAAAGAAAAATCAAACAGATAAGAAATGAAGTATATGTTATCATAATGAAGGATGCACTTCCTACTGAATGTCTTTTAGGAATGTGCAGATAGTATCGACATACACGTAACCATGAAGTAAGATACAAACATAATGGAAATAGACATTCAAATTAAAGCTAACACATAATGGAAACAGAAAACTAAAAAATGTTAGCACTATGATATAGTTCCAAGAGCACAATGGAACTTCTGGAAGCATTTGTTTTAAAATCAGGAATAAGACATCCCTGTCATGTATTACACTCTCCGAGTTAAATGTTTAAGTGGAGGCACTAATTAATGTAATTAGACAACACATCAATAAAAAGTAACCTAATAAAAATGGGCAAAGGGTTTAAAGAGATGTTCTCCAAAGAAGGTATATCAATGGCTAATAAACATACAAAAACATGTTGTCATCATTAGTCACTAAGGACATGCAAATCAAAATCATAAGGAGGCAGTTACACTTCACACCCCCTAGGATGGCTCTAAGGTAAATGATAGACAATAACAAGTGTTGTTAAGGCTGTGGAGAAATTTGGACACTCACACGTTGCTGGAGGGATTGTCAAATGATGCAGCCACTTTGGAAACCAGTTTGACAGTTCCTCATAATGCTAAACATAGAGTTATCATATGACCCAGGAATTTCATGCCGAAGTATATACCTAAGGGAATTGAATACATGTGTTCACAAAAAACTTATATGTGGATATTCGTGGCGGCTTTATTCATAAGAGCCAAAAGGTGGAAATGACCTAAATGTTCACCAACCGATAAATGGATGAATAGCATGTTTTATAACTGTACGACGGAATGTTATTTGGCAGTAAGGAAGAATGCAGTACAGATACATGCTACAATGTGACTTAGGCTACAATGATTGAACCTTGAAAATATGCTATGTGAAATTAGTTAGTCACAAAAGACCACATATTATGTGATTCTAATTATATGAAATATTTAGAATAGCAAATTCACTGAGATAGAAAGTAGATTAGTGACTACCAGGGGTGAGAGAATAAGGAATTACTGCTAATGCATATAGGATTTTTGCAGGGGAGAGTGATAAAAATATTGTAAAATTACATGGCAGTGATGGTTGCACATCTCTGTTAATATAGTAAAATTCACTGAGTTGTGCATTTCAAAAGAGTGCACTTTATGGTACATGAATTATATAACAATAAAACTTATAAAAATTTATTATATATAATTTTGAAAATTGACTCATACAGATTGAAAACCAGTATATTCCAGTGAATAATTTCCATTTATACATTTGTTCTTTTTATTCGCCTATGCTTCTTGAGGCTTTGGGAACTCAGAGGAACAATGTTTCTTTTCACTTGTCATCCAAATGACACACTAAAAATGTTTTCAGACATTTTATCATGAACGCTTCAAGGTCCTTCAGAGAAAAAAAATGTCTGCCCTTATAGTAAAGGTGTTTTCCCCATAGACGGTAAACTTTTAGACCTTGAAAAGCTGTTTTTCTCATTCAAGAAAATTTTGGGTCAGATAAAAATGGATAAAAATGGTGGATAATCTCGTTCATTTATCTGAACATGCAACAGATGTATGTTGCGTCTTTCAGTGTACCAGGCACTGCTAGACACTGAGTTTATACCAACTGGGCCTGCAGCTGCCCTGTTAGAACTTACAGTGAACTAATTCATTTTTCCATAACCTTGTTAGCATCTCAAGTCTATTCTCCAGACAGAAGTCAGGATAATTTTTCCAAAATATAAACTATATTATATGTAAAATCTTTCAGTAGCTTCCTACTAACCTTAGATTAGAATCTGAAAGCCTTTAAATTGACCTTTAATGCTTTGCATATCTGACCTTTACCACCACTTTACCCTCATCTTGAACCACTCTTTTTAAAAAAAAATTTATTTTATATTGGAGTATAGTTGATTAACAATTTTGTGTTACAGACCTACTAGAGAATGGACTTGAGGATTTGGGGAGGGGGAAGGGTAAGCTGTGACAAAGCGAGAGAGTGGCATGGACATATATACACTACCAAACGTAAAATAGATAGCTAGTGGGAAGCGGCCGCATAGCACAGGGAGATCAGCTCGGTGCTTTTTTTTTTTTTTTTTTTAACATCTTTATTGGAGTATAATTGCTTTACAATGGTGTGTTAGTTTCTGCTTTATAACAAAGTGAATCAGTTATACATATACATATGTTCCCATATCTCTTCCCTCTTGCGTCTCCCTCCCACCCCTCTAGGTGGTCACAAAGCACCGAGCTGATCTCCCTGTGCCATGTGGCTGCTTCCCACTAGCTATCTACCTTACGTTTGGTAGTGTATATATGTCCATGCCACTCTCTCGCTTTGTCACAGCTTACCCTTTCCCCTCCCCATAACCTCAAGTCCATTCTCTAGTAGGTCTGTGTCCTTATTCCTGTCTTACCCCTAGGTTCTTCATGACATTTTTTTTTCTTAAATTCCATATATATGTGTTAGCATACGGTATTTGTCTTTCTCTTTCTGACTTACTTCACTCTGTATGAAAGACTCTAGGTCCATCCACCTCATTACAAATAGTTCAATTTCCTTTCTTTTTGTGGCTGAGTAATATTCCATTGTATATATGTGCCACATCTTCTTTATCCATTCATCCGATGATGGACACTTAGGTTGTTTCCATCTCCTGGCTATTGTAAATAGAGCTGCAATGAACATTTTGGTACATGACTCTTTTTGAATTATGGTTTTCTCAGGGTATATGCCCAGAAGTGGGATTGCTGGGTCATCTCGGTGCTTAGAGGGGTGGGATAGGGAGGGTGGGAGGGAGGGAGATGCAAGAGGGAAGAGATATGGGAACATATGTATATGTATAACTGATTCACTTTGTTATAAAGCAGAAACTAACACACCATTGTAAAGTATTATACTCCAATAAAGATGTAAAAAAAAACAAAAAACAAAAAAACAATGTTGTGTTAGTTTCAGGTGTACAGCAAAGTGACTCAGTTATACATATACATGTATCTATTCCTTTTCCAATTCTTTTCCTATTTAGGTTATTACAGAATACTGAGCAGAGTTCCCTGTGCTGTACCATAGGTGCTTGTTGGTTATTTGTTTTAAATATAGCAGTGGGTACATGTCAATCCCCCAAATCCTTCTTCGCTGTAGCAAGCTGGAGTTCTCTTCACTCCTGTAGCATACAGTCCTCTCCTCAACTCCTGTCACTTACATTTTTCTGGAAGTAGGCTCCTTCCCAACCATGCTCCCCAACACCTTGATCTGCCTGATGATAGGGATGCTGCTCATTTTGGTCTCATCTTAGCTGCTACGAACCCTGGGAAGCATTCCCTGGCCTCTGTAGAAAAGGTTAGGTAACTATTATGTTCTAGTAACGCCATATCTTTTTCTTTACAGCATTTTGCATACATGCAATTATTTAATTATTCACTGATGTTTTATATTGAATTGTCTGTGCCCAGAGGGCAGAGACTAGCCATTGTGTTCATCACAGTATTTCTAGAGTCTAAGTCTCGATGGACACGTTGAGTTCTTTGATGAATACCTGGTGATCAATGGTAAATCTGGCCTTTCTGCTGCATTGTTGGGACTGTTGGAATTGTCTCCAAATTGATCTCTCTGCTCCACCTTTGCTTTCTTTGTGTCTACATGAAAAAATCCAGACTCCTTAGCATGGTGTGCAAGGTCCTCTGGGTCACGATAACACCCTTCCTCCTTCCGCAGTTTCATCCTATTTCTCCTGACCTGCCCTCTTTGCATTCATGTTTCAGATTAAAGTACCTCACCCTTTCCCCTCAGCCCCTCGTGGACTGGATTATTCTTCTACTCTGACCACCTTACCAACAAAACTGGAAGCTCCTCTAGAGAATTCACTGGGTCTTTTTCATTTCTTTATCCTCAGTGCCTACTAAAGTGTCTGGCAATATTTATTGACCTGAAATGACCTCCAGACTCCACAGTGGAAACGTCTTGATTAATGCACTGAATTAGATTTAATTTCAAGCATTTATAATTTTTCAATGAATGTTAACTTACTAGCATTTCATATCTCCCGTGAGAGCACAGCAAGGCAATTGTGATAATCTATGATTCTTTAATGAATGCACAAAACGCTTCCATTAAACTTTTATGTAGGTAAATACTTTGGCATCATTAACGTTATATCTGCATTTATCTTAAGCCCAGTCAGAAATCCCATTTATCAAATTAGGCTATTGGAAATAAGGGGCAAAGCAAAAATAAAAAACATTAATAACAAATCTTGATAGATATGCCCGTAAGTTACTCCACATACTTCTGTGAGTGAACCTACACCAAGCCCTCCACCTGTAGTTCTCAGTCCAGGATGGCAAACGTCAGGCATTAGGGCATTTCCACTTCACATATTTGTTTGGTGCTAGGACAGCCAGAGCTGCTCAGGGAGCCGGAGCCAGACTAAGGCAGGCTGCCAACCTAGATGCCCTTTAGACCTATTTATTTCTGGTTTACAGAATCCCTCATGGTTCGTATAAGGACATTTTAAAAACTGCTCTCTGCTGTTCACTAGTGTTCTTTTAGATGTTAGCGGTAGACACTGTTTCAAAAAGTGTTGTATGATCTTAAGTTTGGGGGAAATCTATATAAAATATTGATCTCCTGGGGATCATTGCAGGTTATCACCATGCATATTAGTGCATCAAAGGCTCTAATAAATCTTACTGTTTAAGAATATCCGTTAACTAGATTAAGGAGAGCATTTCCAATGTATATTTAACCAAGATGCCATGTTTGCCTGGACAGATATGGAGTTTCTGCTAAAAACCCTTTGGAAAATGCTGATCAGAGGTAAGTTTATGATGTATTTGTGGCTTTGGCCACAAGTAAATTACATTGGAGGGGGGTTGAAGGTAATGTAGCCTAATATCTGGCCAGATAGGTTTAAGTTTAGAGCTAAACTGTTGGCAGATGTGACACTCAGATGAATCCCCTCACATCACGGAAGGGTCACCCTAAAATTCACCATGGGCTCTGGCAACACAGTCCAGAAAATGAATGCCTTTGAGAACTCTATATGAGTTTGGTTGAACTGTATTCTTTCCAGGTGCAGCAAGGTGAAAATGGAAGACTAGACATTCTCTCGACCTTGTAAAAGTGGTCTATGTCCATGGAGAGACGAGAGTAAACAGATCTGAGTTAAATACCTTAGCCTGTATGTTAGTCTTCTAGCTTTACACTAATCATTTTTATTCAATCCCTTATCTTTATAAACCGACAGTTATCATATTCACAAGGACCATTAGGATGAATTCTCTAATTCAGAGCATACAGCAAAAGCAATGTAATACTTCCAGTTTAAAGACATATATTATTGGGACAGCTTGGTTTTCCCTCACTAGCTTGGATGAAGATGTGAATGCTTCATAAATATATTAAAAAATCATAATATATAATGCCAATAGAATGTGATATTTTCATTACTTGTTTATCAACAAATAATATAATCTATGCAATTAAAGTATACATCACAATCATCAATGTCCTTGATAGAGCATTCTTATTTGCACACTGGGATATATAAAAGTCCCACTGCTAAGTCCCAGCCCAAAAGATAATGCATAGAATCCTTTCACCCCAGTGTTTGGCCTCCTATGACTTTGCTGTTGGTTTTTCCTCAGCATGACCATCTGCTGACTAGCCTTAGAACAAAGGGATATCGGGTGTTTCCTAATATGTTTCTTACAGAACAAGTCATACCCTATTAAGAGACAAAGGACAGTCCTACCTAGAACTTTAATAACCCACCATCTGAGAAGTAAATATTAAGATTAGTGGCAAAAAGAAACCAAATTAATATTACAAGATGGATAAATGGAAATAAAAGAAAACACATGCATTCACTTTAATCTACAAGCAAGAGGGTTTTTTTTAAATAAAATTAATTTTATGTTTATGAAAAATTTGAAATAAGTAAGAGAGCAGTGCCCAATTTAAAAATACTCCCTTTAATGCCTAGGTAGTCAGATGTGACCAGGTGATGGTAGTATCCACATCTTCTTTTCAGCATTTTACCTTTTCACCACTTGCCACAGTTCCCAGGATAAAAAGAAGTGTAGTTAACAGTAATGTCTTTTCTCCCTTTCTTTAATCTCCCATTCTCTACCACTGATGATTTCATGTTTCTGGGACATAAAAAGTGGTTTATTCCCAGAGTCACTTTGGAGACCCTTGTCACATCAGCCTAGAAATTGATGTCTCAGATTAAATTACCACCTTCTTTGTATATATCCAAGGCAATCTCTGAGCGCCAGACCTATATACATAGTTTTCTGCTTGACACTTTTTCTCAGAATGGTCCCAAACTGTTCAAAACCCATGAATCCAGAATTGAACTCATCATCTTGTCTCTCAATCCCGATTAGTCTTTGGGATCCCCTGGCTCAGTACATCCACCCAGATACCTAGGAATCGTCCTTGACACTTACCTTCCAGTGCTGAATCCTATTGATTTCACATCCTAACCATATCTCAAATATGTTGGAATCTCTCCACCATCAGCCATTTTCTTGCATGGGTGACGGCAGGCAAATGTGTCCTAATTGGTCTAATCTCATTCAGTCTCTTCATGTCCCCTACTGCCCCACTCCATCTATAGGGTCACCAGAATAACACTTGAAAAACTTAGTTGCAACCTCCTGTACTCAGGATTTAAAGCGCTATAATTGTAGATCTGACAAATCTCTTTAACATGGTCATCAAGACTCCGTATGTCTGACTTCCAAACGTCTCTAAGTCTTATGCTCTCACCAGCAGCTCCCCTCTGTCCTTGGTTACCTTGGAGTTCTTTTACAGATGTTGACCCCAAAGTCCAATTTCTTGAGACTCTATTGTATTGAAATAAAAGTACTAGTAGTATTCAAAGACATAGTACAGAGATGTTTGTATCAATATTTGCAGCGACATTCTAACCACAGCACTGGGAACAAACAAATATTCGCAATGGTGGACTGTTGAATAAATTAGGATACAACCACACCAAGGAGGGTTATGCAAGCGTCACAGATAATGAATTTAAGCTGTATCAATAGACGTGAATGGATTTTTATGTGATATCATGGGATTGAGAAAGTGGAATGAATAGGAATACATATGATCCTATTTTTATTAAGCATTCAAATTTTGCATGGAATATCTTTGTATTTATAAATACATACGTATATGTATATATGTTTGAATATGTGCAGAGTACATGGGCATGTGAACGTGGAGAACAATAGAAAGGGATGATAAACGATTTGCTTCACCTGATGATCTGGGAAGGAAAAGATGTGAGTGGCCATAATAAGGGAGAGGGAGTTGGAGAAGCAAACAAAGTAATAGGAAAAATCTATGGCATTTAAAAAAATAGAATGCAGCATTGTGATCCCGTTTATGACGTATATGATCGTGTATATGTGTGCGTATCTCTATGTACACCTACTTAAGTTAGAAAGCATAAAACTGGCATTTGTATACAGCTAGTGACTTCTGGTATGTTGATGAAATTTCGGTTGCAAAAGAAAGCTTCGCAGGGATGTATACAATATAATTCTAATTTAGTAAAATCAGACCAAAAAAAGAATAAAATATGTATATATGATCTGCTTGTTTGTAAAATTGAGGAGAATGCTGTAGAAGGTTAGGTCTCAGCCAATTTGCTTTCCTTCCCTTAGGAAAAACTGGTTAGGTAGTCTTCCAGACATTTAACGTGCATTTATATGCATAGATGAATGTAACAACAGAAATACGTGATGTTTTAATTTGAATACCATCAATCGTATCCTATTTTACTTATCATTTTTCAATTTTTTAAAACTCATAGTATGTCCTGATATTTCACTTTTAACCATTGCATAGTTCTCTATGTTATAATATACTATGATTATGTAGTGATAATCATGACAGAATGATGGACATTAATTTCTAATTTTCCTCATTAAAAATAAATGCTCTCGGGGCTTCCCTGGTGGCGCAGTGGTTGAGAGTCCGCCTGCCGATGCAGGGGACACGGGTTCGTGCCCCGGTCCGGGAAGATCCCACATGCCACGGAGCGGCTGGGCCCGTGAGCCATGGCCACTGAGCCTGCGTGTCCGGAGCCTGTGCTCCGCAACGGGAGAGGCCACAACAGTGAGAGGCCCGCGTACCTCAAAAAATAAATAAATAAATGCTCTCTTAAGCATCTTTGTACATGCCTCCTTGTTCTTAAGTGTCATTGTTTCTTTAGGTGAGATATAGTTACGTAGAATTGCTGGCTGGTAGAAAGTGTAGACTTAAAAACTTAATAAAAACAGCCAGGTCCCCTCCAACAAGAGTTGGAGGTACCGTTTTATACTCACGCTAGCAATGTAAGAGATCATCTTCCCAACACATTTGCCAATAGCTGATACTGTCCATCTTTAAAATGTCTTCTAGTTGGGTGGATGAAAATTGTATTTTTAATTTCATAGATAAGTGCTAAGGTTATCAGCTTTCATATGACTTCTGCTATTTGCATTTTTTTTCTGTGACTTAGGTATTCATATCCTTTGTCCATTTGCTTTTTTCCATTGGGTCATTTGTCTTTTTAACTTCTCTGAATAATAAGCATTTGTCTCTTAAATATATTGAAATTATTTTCCCAGTCAGCAGTGTTTCTTTCAAGTACCCTTCTAACGATTTTCTAACAGTGCAATTTTTCGACGTCTGAATGTTACGTGGAGTATTAGTTATAGGTGGTCAGTATCTATGAAAAATAAGAAAGGTAGAAAAGCCTGTAATGCCTCAGTGTGGTAAACAGGAAGACACAATGTTATACTTTGAGTACTTTATGGAGGGGGGTATTTAAATTGTCTCCAGAATTATCATTTGACTATTTCCAACAAATAAGGTAGTTGAGAAGAAACTACTAATTTATTTGCATAAATGTGTATTAGCTTTGTTTGGGGGGCTGAGTGGGGACTTTGATAGCAATTAGGAACAACAGAAAACAACCAAGCAAAATATTTCTCTGCAATACTCTAAGCTGTGGCGGAACAAATCCTATTGAGATGTGCAAACCAAATGCTTGCAAGGTTGACAAATAACCTCAAGTTGAGAGCTCAAGGGTGACAATTTCACAAGTGATATTTTAAATGAACCTTGGAAGATGGTAACATTTAGACAAGCAGAAAAGAAGAAAGTTCAAAGACTGAAAAGTACAGGGTAACATTAGAGACTATGAGTAATACAGTTTAGCTAAAGCGTATAGTGTTTAAAGTGGAGGAGTGCTGGGAAATTTGGAGGTTCTGCTGTAAATTCACTTGAAATGCTTTAGTTTGTACTCATTAGGAAATGGGAGGAACCATCAAAGGCTTTGGGTCAGAGAAGCAATATGGTCAAAACGGTGCTGTAGGAAGATGAATCTGGGAGCCTGGGCAGAAGGATTAGAGAGCTAGGAGAATCGGAGAGAAAGTCAGTAAGGAAGCTCTTGCATCTACGCAAGGAAGAGCTAACGGAAGCCCATTCTAGGGGGAAAGAATTTCCAATGCAGGGTAGGAGAAGTGAAAATGCAATAGACCTGATCTGACGAGAGCAGAATAAATAGCCGTTGAACTTTTTTAAATAAATTTTTATTGGAGTATAGTTGATTTACATTGTTGTGTTAGTTTCAGGTGTACAGAAAAGTGAATCAGTTATACATATACACATATCCACTCTTTTTTTAAGATTCTTTTCCCATATAGGTCATTACAGTGTACTGAGTAGAGTTCCCTGTGCTATACAGTAGGTCCTTATTAGTAATCTATTTTATATACAGCCTGTGAACATTTAAACCTCTAGCTGATGCCATTTTAAAGCATCTTCAAACATCTTCAGCTTTGAAAAAGTGGGGAAATATGGTCGTATTGATGTATCTCCTTTTTATTTTTTACCTAATTACATTTAAAAATATTTACTTTCACAATATAGGATTCTCACTCTCTTTCGTGAATGAAATGGTCAAGTTTTGATTTTGTCTCTAGGGATATTATTTAGTCTTTCAATGTCCTCTGTTCTTCAACTTGATTTTGAGTTGCTTCTCTTTCCTCCCTTGTGGTTTCTCACCACCTCAATATTGAGGTAGTACTGGCTGGTTGGCCGTCTTTTTGTGGCAGAGCTTAGTAGTTTGTAGAATATTAGACTGTATAACTCAAGGAGTTTTAAATGTCACGAAGCCCAATGATCACAGAAGGAAAAAAATACTTTTTTCTCCAGAGATCATATTGAAAAACGTAACTGAATCAAGCTTTGCTTAGTATAACCAAATTGATATCCACTGTTGAGAACTTTTCTCATTTCCATCCCCTCAGCCTCAGGGTAGAATTCCTCTCTCTTTTTTTTTTTTCTTTCTATCAATGATTCAAGGTTTGTCTAAAACCTTCCCGGGTACCTCTGGTCCCTAGTAATTTTTCTTTGGGCTCCTATACAACTCCCTGCTTATAACATTCTTTTGACACATAGTTTATACCCTAGTAAGACATTGTTTATATCATATTGAAGTTAGCTTTATATATTTATCAATTTGTTTCATCATTGGAAACCCTACCTCCCTAATTAGATTATAAACTCCTTGAAGATAAGAAATTAGCAAAATACATTCTAGCTCTAGTTTTTATTGCCCTTATCAATAAAAACTTCCTTCACGCAATGAAAAAAGAAAGAATTCCCTACATTTAGAGATGTTTACAAAATCCCCACAGCTGCACTGTGAATTAAGTATGTATATTTTTCCAGTGTCAAAAGATGAACAGAGCTTATAAGTTATTTGCTTAAAGTCAGATTGTAAATTTTCTCCTAAACCCTGCAATTGCCAATTATGCTAGTACATCAGCATCCTGCTGACCTTCACCAGTGGTGTGGTCAGCCTTCTCAGATGCTCCAAGCTGTCCCAGCCCTCTAACCACTCCCAGGTCATTCAGTATGTGGCTCTGACTCCAGGATCAACTCCATTATGCCTTTCTTCCCAAGTTACATCAGTGACCATTGGAAATTCAAAACGCTTGGATTATCTAAGATCATTAGTCCATGACCCATCTCCCAGGGTAATGGAAATAAAAACAAAAATAAACAAATGGGACCTAATTAAATGTAAAAACATTTGCACAGCAAAGGAAACCCTAAATAAGATGAAAAGACAACCCTCAGAATCGGATAAAATATTTGCAAATGAAGCAACTGACAAGGGATTAATTTCCAAAGTATACAAACAGCTCATGCAGCTCAATATCAGAAAAAAAACAACCCAATCAAAAAATGGGTGGAAGACCTAAATAGACATTTCTTCAAAGAAGACATACAGATGGCCAACGAACACATGAAAAGATGCTCAACATCAATAATTATTAGAGAAATGCAAATCAAAACTATGATACAATGAGGTATTACCTCACACCAGTCAGAATGGCCATCATCAAAAAATCTACAAACAATAAATGCTGGAGAGGGTGTGGAGAAGAGGGCACCCTCCTACACTGTTGGTGGGAATATAAATTGGTACAGCCACCATGGAGAACAGTATGAAGGTTCCTTACAAAACTAAAAATAGAACTACCATACGACCCAGTAATCCCACTCCTGGGGGTATACCTGGAGAAAACCATAATTCGAAAACACATGCACCCCAGTGTTCATTGCAGCTCTATTTACAATAGCCAGGACATGGAAGCAACCTAAATGCCCACTGACAGAGGAATGGATAAAGAAGATGTGGTATATATATATATATATATATATATATATATATACACACAATGGAATATTATTCAGCCATAAAAAGGAACGAAATTGAGCCATTTGCCTAGACGTGGATGGAGTTAGAGACTGTTATACAGAGAGTGAAGTAAGTCAGAAAGAGAAAAACGAATATTGTATAATATCTCTTATATGTGGAATCTAGAAAAATGGTACAGATGAAAACTTATTTGCAAAGCAGAAATAGAGACACAGATGTAGAGAACAAACTTACGGATACCAAGCGGGGGAGAAGGGGTGGGATGAATTGGGAGATTGGGATTGACATGTATACACTACTATGTATAAAATAGGTAACTAACGAGAACCTACTATATAGCACAGGGAATTCTGCTCAGTGCTCTGTGGTGACCTAAATGGAAAGGAAATCCAAAAAAAGAGGGGATATATGTCTATGTATAACTGATTCACTTTGTTGTACAGCAGAAACTAACACAACGTTGTAAAGAAACTATACTCCAATAAAAATTTTTAAAAAAATTAGTCCAACCTGCATATCTTGTAATCTGACCGTATCCCTAATCACTCCCACCTTCCCAAACCTATCACTAGTTCTGGCACCATCTCTGAAATCTGCAGTTCTCACATTATGGTCATCATTTCCTACCACTGCAGTTTACTTACTCTTGTATTTCTAATCCAAAAATTATTTTGTCTTATGGAAATGTTCAACATGTTTACTCTCCTCTCCCATTTTCCCCCTTATTTCTCTCCTTGCCCAATCTACATTCTATGATCTCGCACCTCCAGTGCATGTGAACACCATTCTAAGCAGCTATGGCTAACTGCAGAAGTAAAGGCATTCCAAGTTCACGTTATTTGTTTAAACTACATGTCTCCCTGGCACTCACACACTTTGAAAAATAACTCACTTGTTTTGAAATAGAGCTATTTAGGATCAAATTATCTGAAATGGGGTCTCTGCCATTAAACATGCAATCATGTTGTAAAAGCTACTGTCCTAAAACAAAACAAAACAAAATTAAACAGAACAAAAGAAAACAAAACATGTACTTGACTCCGTGCCTTTCTAGGCTGTATCCCATAAATCTACTCGCCTTTGCTACAAAACTCCATGGAAGATTGGCGTATTTTCACAGTCTCTGCTTTCTTATCTTTTTTATCTCTTATTCTCCCCTCGAAGTCTATGCATTCTACCACAATTCTCCATAAAAACCACACTTTTCACAAATCACCAATGATCTTTTTCTCATAAGATCCAGTGGTTAATTTCCATCAGTCACTTTGAACATATCTGATCACCTGTGCTTTAAAAAAAATACTTCATTTGTATTTTCCGATAGCCCACTCTCCTGGGATTCCTCCAACTTGTCTGGGAACTTCTCAGAGTCTCTTTCAACTTCTGTTTGGCTCCCCCAGCAAATGTTGTCATGCCCCAGGAATCAGTCTTCAGTCCCCTCCTCCATCTTTACTCATCCCAAGTACATGCTGTTGACCGCCACATTTATACATCTTGCCCTAGATCTCACCCTTGAGTTTTCAGCTCATATAACTAATAGCCTATTGGGCAGCTCCTCTTGGACGAATAATAGTCTTAGAAAGCCAAACATGTCCCAAAGAGTCTTTTCATTTTCTCCCCAAACCCATTCTTCTCTATCTCCATTTGCCCAGATGCTTCAGCCAAAAAGTACTAGAAGTCATTCTCGAATCCACTGGTTCTTCACTTGCTATGTTCAGTCTATCCTCAAGTCCTGCTGTCTCCACCATCAACTCGATCTCAGTCCTCATAGACCATCCTCAGCAAAGGCAGCATCACACCCTGAACCATACCCCAAACTTTACATCTGGATTCACTGTTTCCATCTTGTCTATTACTTTTTTACATCTCGCTCAGACTTCTCTCCAACCAACATCCAGTGTGATATTTTTAAAACAAAACAAACTGGATTATCATTAAGCTCCAAACTCTCCATTGACTTCAACACCCACGTACAATACAAACTCACCCTTTGGCAGACTATGTGGTATGTGAAACCATATCATCTGGCCAGCCTACCTCTGCTCTCTTTCTCTTTACTCCCCTCTACTATAATGTATTTTTCAATTGCAGCCGCCTCCCATTCTTCTCTTCCCAGGGCTATTTTAATTACTGTTCTCTCTATATGTGAAGCTCTTCCCTGCCATCTCTCCATGGTTACCTCTTTACCTCACTTCAGAGCATAATTCAAATACTACTTTGTGTGTGTGTGTGTGGTATGCGGGCCTCTCACTGTTGTGGCCTCTCCCGTTGCAGAGCACAGGCTCCAGACGCGCAAGCCCAGCGGCCATGGCTCACGGGCCCAGCCGCTCCGCGGCATGTGGGATCCTCCCGGACCGGGGCACGAACCTGCGTCCCCTGCATCGGCAGGTGGACTCTCAACCACTGCGCCACCAGGGAAGCCCCAAATACTACTTTTTAAAGGTCTTTCTTGACCACCTAGTTGAAGCTGTCCACCCTCATTCTATCCCATCAGTCTGGCAAATATCCATTTTTAACTGAATAACATTCATCAAGACCCAAAAGTAATCTAATGACTTATTTTCAGTTTCCCCTGCTAGAATGTAAGCATCTTGGGAGAAAGTTTATCATTTTATTCCCAGCTCTTAGAATCATGCCCTACACACAGTAGATACTCAGTTTATTGTCATTGCAATCTGTAGCTAAATAAGGACTAAAATGCACATGTTTGACTTTCAGTCCTGGGAACTTTCTAAACTAATGTGCCCTTGTAAGTGGAAGGAAGGAAAAAAGGAAGAAAGGACGGAGGGAGGGAGGAAGTAAAGAAGGAAAGGAAAGAGAAAGGGGAAATAATTGACTATCATGGTCAATTTTCAGTCTTTTCCTCTTCCTGACTCCAAGACAGCTCAGTTAGGACAGATTAATCCACAATTCTGAGTTGGTTTTCCTTTTCTCATTTAACCAAATTGGTAGTGTACTCTCAGTCTAGTAGTTTTCCATAGAAGACTGGATTTTTATAGAGATCTCATGTATCTAGGTATGTGTCGCTTTGGTCTACAAGTTGTATTTTTCTCTGCACGGCCTGAACTAAGTGATTTAAAATGTGTCCATACAATAAGTTTAATTAGTGATTAAGAATAGGACTGAAGGGCTTCCCTGGTGGCGCAGTGGTTGAGAGTCCGCCTGCCCATGCAGGGGACACAGGTTCGTGCCCCGGTCCAGGAAGATCCCACATGCCGCGGAGCGGCTGGGCCCCTGAGCCATGGCCGCTGAGCCTGCGCGTCCGGAGCCTGTGCTCCGCAACGGGAGAGGCCACAGCAGTGAGAGGACCGCGTACCGCAAAAAAAAAAAAAAAAAGAATAGGACTGAAATGCAGAAGCTCCCTCTGGTGGTTTAATTTGTAAGTGTACAAAAGTAGCAGTGCAGCCTGGAGATCCTGCTCACAGTGGGCCAAACAGAAGATCATAGAAATATTGTTCTGCTTCTGTCCAGCCTCCTCCTCCTCCCTCTCCTCTTCCATCTTCTTCTTTTCTTAATTTTAAGTATAAAATGAGTTTGGGTGGCAACTTTATGATGATAGCTACAAAAATCCATAGGGAGAAGCAACTTCTGGAAAATTAAAAGACTAACAGAAAGCAACCACCCAAGACCAGACATTCTGTGGCTCCAAGTAAATACTTTTAAAAGAGCCTTGTTTGCTCTTTGCTAACTATAGAGTAAACATATCTCTAGCCCTTGCAAAGTGGAGACTGTAGGTGTTTTCGCCCTTCTTCAACTTTAACACCGTTTTGTTTGCTTTTTCCTGGGAACTGGGCACCTTGTACAAATTTAGAATTCTTATGGATAATATATTTAAAGGAAGTTCTTTGTAGAGCCTTAATACTTTGTAACTTGCTATAAATATTCCTTGTTGCAATACTAAAATATACTAGTGGTTTAAAAGTGGTATTATAGTTATTATAACTTTTATATCTTTTCCATAGCTGGCTTCTGGAATTATTTGTACCTTGAACTTCTAAGTAACATGCATATTATCTGGATGATGGTGTTTCCATAGTTTTAGGGTGTGATGGTCCATAATCATGTATTTTTGTATTTCCATTAATACAAACTGGGCAAAAGTTTTTATAGTAATATACTATCACCATGCAATAATTCTAATCATCATGAAGTTAATTTTTTTCACCAAATGTAACTTCGGCTGGGAAAATATCTGGCTTACAAATGGAAATTGTCAGGAAAGTAGAATATATTTTATGAATAGCTCAAGCTCAGCTTTGCTGAAATTTATCTCTGCTTATATTATTAGTATCGTTTAATGTTGTTTCAAGGTTTATCAATATTCATCCAGTATACTTTTATACTTTCACTGAAGTATGTGTTGCATTATATTGAAAAATATACTAGGATCATGTTTTGGGTGGAATCTACCTGATTTAAAGGTTGAGTTCATAAATTATGTTATGTTATATGGGGGACACTATGATATGTATCTATAGGATGAGAAGATGTATACCTCTTCAGTCAAAATACAATAACATAGGAAGGAAATTAATATATTTGATTATTTAAGGGAAAATTAAACAGGATATTACAGTCACTTAATCACATGTATCAAAACAGAATTAAACCACAATAAAGACTATTTGTGATGTTAATAACAATTTGTACAACCATTAAAAGATATGTGATTTAATGAAGCCTGATTTTTGGCATTGTATTAGTCAGGGTCCTCCAGAGAAACAGAACTTATAAGATATATAGGATGAATATACATCAGAAGGTATTTATTTTGAGGAATTGATTGGCTCACACGATATGGCAGCTGAGAAGTTCCACAGTCTGCTGTCTGTAAGCTGGAGACTCTGGAAAGCTGGTAGTATAAGCCAGTCTGAGTCCAAAGGCCTGAGAACCAGGGGAGCCGATGGTGTGAATCCCAGTCTGAGAGCAGAAGGAGGTGAGATGACGCACCTGAGCAGTGAGGCTGGGGTTGGGTGGGGGAGGGGAGAATTCCTCCTTCCTCTGTCTTCCCTCAGTGGATTGGATGATGCCTCCTCATGTTGGCTAAGTGATCTACTTTACTGAGTCCACTGATTCAAATGCTGATTTGATCTGTAAGCACCTTCATGGAAACAGTGTTGAATCTGGGCATCCTGTGGCCAGTCAAGGTGACATGTAAAATTAACCATCACAGTTATTCAATATGCAGTTATAATAACATCGTTAACATCAGTGTTTGTCAATTGCCTCCCAGGTGAAAAGCACTGAAGAAGATGACATTAAATGTTCGGTAACTTATCAAAGTTATTTGCAGTACCAGAAATAACAGTTATTCAGTAAAATTTTCATATGCAGTTCTATGTTTCATATGCAGTTTAAATGTGGATTAGAAAGGTTTTGATGTGAAGCGTGGATTTCAGGTGCAACTACAGATCAGTAGCAATATGAAAAGCATTTTCATACTGGAAGCAAATCTAATTTTTTAAGAAAATACTGAGGATTCATAAATCTGAGAACATGTAACGTATGTTAAGTGTGACAGTTATGATGAAATCTGCCAATTTTGCTTTTCTTCTTTTTTTCTGAATGTTATTTTATTTTTTTATACAGCAGGTTTTTATTACTTACCTATTTTATACATATTAGTGTATACATGTCAATCCCAACCTCCCAATTCATCCTGCCATGCCCCCCCCACCGCTTTCCCCGCCTTGGTGTCCATACGTTTGTTCTCTACAGCTGTGTCTCTATTTCTGCCTTGAAGATCGGTTCATCTGCACCATTTTTCTACATTCCCCATATATGTGTTAATATATGATATTTGTTTTTCTCTTTCTGGCTTACTTCACTCTGTATGACAGTCTCTAGGTCCATCCATGTCTCTACAAATGACCCAATTTTGTTCCTTTTTATGGCCGAGTAATATTCCATTGTATATATGTACCACATCTTCTTTATCCATTTGTCTGTCGATGGACATTTAGGTTGCTTCCATGACCTGGCTATTGTAAATAGTGCTGCAATGAACATTGGGGCGCATGTGTCTTTTTGAAGTATGGTTTTCTCTGGTTATATGTCCAGTAGTTGGATTGCTGGGTCATATGGAAATTCTGTTTTTAGTTTTTTAAGGAACGTCCATGTTGTTCTCCATAGTGGCTGTATCAATTTACGTTATCAATTTTGCTTTTCTAATTGTTGAGCAGGTATTTGATCTGACCAAATAATTTCATTGTGGTAGTTTGTAGATCAGGAAGTTACTGACTGTTCTTTTTTATGATGTTACCTGCCCTTCTGTAGAAGAGAGGAAACTCTTACATTACTGTCTCATAAAATTGCAATTTGGTTTGGGTTGTGTATCATGGGAGGACTTCTTTTCATCAATCAGTTATCCTGGTTTTCCTCCTAAACCCAGGTGAGAAATCAAGTTGTCTAATATCCTTGTAGTTCCTCCTTTTCCCGACCCCTATTCATTCCTAGGAATCTTAAAGGGAGATAACTGCTGTGTTACCTCTCAGCCACTCCCACATACATAGGGGAGATGGGATTCTCTTGTCTACTCATATATCTAGATCATTTTCAATCCAGATTATTTATGTAGGACACTCAGGAACTAAGTAAGACTTATATAATGTGAATCCCACACAACAGATGAAGATAAATACCACTAATCATAAAGAAGAGACCACTGATTCTATAATAACTAGAAACTCATCCACTAACTAGATTCAGTCTTAGCAAAGTTATTGTCCTGCTTTGGGATTCAATTTTCTCAGCCTTAGGTTAAGGTTAGATATCTTGTATGAGACTTCCAGCTCTATTAGTCTAAAGTCCTTCCTCCTTCCCTCCCTCCCTCCCTCCCTTCCCTCCTTTCTTCCTTGTTTTTTCCCCCTTTATCCCTTCTTTCTCCTCTTCCTCCTTTCCAATTCCTCTTCTCTCTCCCTCTCTTTTGGGGAGTATATTATCTGAATTCTCTTTCTCCTGCTTCGGAAAGATTTACTTTCCGACCGTCTTTACATTCTATATACGTTTTGTAATTTCATCCATTTTCATGGCTTTAACTGTTGGCTCTCTGCAGGTAATTCTAATCATTAACTTGCTCTTTATTTCTAATCCACCATTTAGAATCATCTTTTCGAATGACCTCCACATCCAAGTTCTAAATTAGAATTCACCTCCTGCTCTGGGGAGCAGATGAGCCCAAACAGTAAACTTATTCTATGGTCTAACTTCCACATATTGGTTATTGGATCTTTATTCACTCTGCTTGCCAGATTCAAAACTGCTAACAGCTTTATTTCTTCTTCTTTTTTAAATCTCTTATAGTGAATCAACCAGTAGCCAAATCCCATTCATTCTGCTTATAAAAGAGCTTTCCCTTTCTCTTCTCAGATTTCGTGGGTTTTTAGGTTTATTCTAGGATTTTCTTGTTTTACCTATGGGACATGTCTCCTTGTCGGCCAGATCTTTCTAAAATGAGGCTCTGATAATGCTGTTCCTTTGCTTGAACCTTGTAATTAAGCCCCCTCCCAAACCCTTATGAACTTGCCCAACCTACTTTTCTCAGTTTGTTCTCATGGGAATAAAGCTAAAATCATGGATTTCATCTGCGTCCGGAAAAGTTTGCCTCATTATGATTTGTGGTAACAGATTTTACCCCTAACACCAGCCAGTTGTTTGGCAAACCATTTCTGGGAGTAATAGGGAACTGGGCAAGAGAAAATTAATGAACTCACATTTGTTGTTAAAACTAGAAAAATTGCCAATAGTATGTTCCCTCCAAATAGTTTAAAAGTAGCTTTTAATATAATGGAGCACAGCACATTTGACCCAAAACCATTCTGTTTCTTATTTTTATCTGTTATTTACTATTATTGTTGTTGTTTTCCACCATGCTTGCAGAGTCATATCTTATGTAATTTCTTTTAACCAGCTCTCATTTTAACACCAAGCATCCTAGATATGGCCTGGTTCGGTCACCTGTTGCATACACAGTGATGTAGAGTCCACCTTTGCGTCATCCTCTGAAACAGATTGCTTAATAAACACTCACACCATCTCCACATTCACTGCTTTTCAAGTTATAGTATTTTAAACATTTTTGCTTTTCAATTTCATTATTATTAATAAACATTTTAAAAGATCATTGCAAACTAAATGGAAGCTCTGCTGATGGATGTCAAATGAAAATGAACAGTTTTAAGTTGTTTCTTACAAAGCTTTTTGGGGTTATTAGCTAAAAGCTTTGAATATTTTAAGACTTAAATAAGACTGAGTGAACAGACAGAGGGAGGCTGTAAACAGAAGTTTACACTTTGTATGTAGTGCCATGATTACAGTGAGAATGGAGAAAGTCAGCTAAGTAAAAAGGAGTTGTTGAAACAAATACTTGAGCAGAGTGGGAGAAGCGATATGGGTTAGGAGCAATTAAGAGAGTTATTTCAAGGTGAGATGGGAATTTGAAAATCAGTGAGAAGCCAGACGTGGAACTTAAAGCAGACACAGATAAGCATTAGGGAGGAAAACTATTTTTTTCCAAGACACTTCAGACTGATTGCAGGGGAGAATGGTAGGGACCAGGGTGGGGGGAGAATAAGGAGGAAATTGCAGTATAAGTCAAAGATGAAAAATTGTCAAAGTAAGTGGGAGGGATTTTTTCAATAGCAAGAAGGTGCTAGTATTGAAATGGTCCACCCCAATCGGCTCACTCAGGGAAGCTAAGGTGACAGGCTAATGTGCTGGTGACAGATGGTTTTCCATTCCCTTTCAATAAAGCGTGAAGTGGAGCTCCCTGATAGCAAGTCAACACATATAAAGGCTCTGAAATTTATTTGTATGTATTGGAATCTGCTCTATATGCTTGTACCTTTGGATACAATTAAAGATGACTTATTAGTCTATGGCTTGTACATTTTCTTTTATCCTTGTAAAAAAATTGCAACGATGATAATGGGAATAAAAATAATGTGAGGCTGGTACTTTCAGCTATCTTTCTGCCTTCCTAGGAAATATGTGCAATAGCAGATATGGTCTTAGGTCCAAGATGGGATCGACAGGGTGAGATAAGATTTTCCTTATCTGGCAACTGCAAACTTGTTTCATTTTCTCAAGTTTAAAGGATGAGAAAACTGAGATGTGTAGAAGTTCTGTAACTTGTCTACAGCTCTATGGCTCATAACATGGGATCATAATTGCCATTCCTTTCCCTTTTACTCTTCTCCTTTATTTCAAACTCTCCTGTAGTGTCACCAGACAGTGTTACTCTTGACATTCCCACCATCAACTTGTAACATCTTCCCTTGGTTCTTGCTACTAGGAGTTGTTGACAGTGAAGATACTTTCCACCTTTGTAATGAATATTTTAGCACCTTGTTAATATATTTACACTCCACTATCACTGTTTTTCCGCTTCAGTGATTGGAAATTCACTCTGAGCTTTTTAATACCTTGATCTTACACATCCCTAACTTCTCACTTTCAGTAATTTGCTGAGTTCTGTTGATTTTTTTTCAAAACAAACCTTACGTTTTTAGAGCAGTTTTAGGTTTACATCAAAATCGAGTGGACGATACCAAGATTTCCCACATTGCCCCTGCCCCAGCACGTGCAGAGCCTCTCCCATTATCAGTATCCTCCACCACAGTGATGATACATTGGCTACAATTGATGAATCGGCACTGACACATCATTATCACCCCAAATCCACAGTTTAGAGTTCATTCTTGGTGTTGTACATTTTACGGGTTTGGACAAATATATAGTGACATGTATCTACCATCAGAGTATCATACAGAGTAGTTTTCACTGCCCTAAAAATCCTCTCTGTGTTTCTCCATTCATCCCCCCACCCATACCCACCCCTGGTAAACATTGATCTTTTTACTGACTCCATAGTTTTGCCTTTTCCAGAATGTCATATAGTTGGAATCATACAGTATGAAGCCTTTTCAGGGTGACTTCTTTCACTTAGTAATGGGCATTTAAGTTTTCTTTGTGTCTATTCACAGTTTGATAGTTTGTTTCCTTTTAGCACTGGATAATGTTCTGTTGTCTTGATGGACCACAGTTTATTTATCCATTTACCTACTGAAGGACAGCTTGGTTGCTTCCAAGTTTTGGCAATCATAAATAAAGCTGCTATAAACATCTGTGTGCAGGTTTTTTGTGTGGACATACATTTTTAACTCCTTTAGGTAAATACCAAGGAGTGTGATTGCTGGATAATATGATAAAAGTGTTTTTGTTCTTTTTTTTTTTTTGATTTTGTAAGAAGCTGCCAAACTGTCTTCCAAAGGGGCTGTACTCTTTTGCATTCCCAACAGCAATGAATGAGAGTTTCTGTTTATCCACATCCTTGTCAGCACTTGGTGTTGTCAGTGTTCTGGATTTAGCCATGCTGATTCTTCTTCTCTTCTCTCTGTACATGATTCATGAATCCTTCTCTTCATGGACACTGTCACTACTGTACTTCAGAATAAAATTCTCTTTCCTGAGAACTTCAGGATCTGTTAACAGTTTACCTCCCTTTAATGGGTCTCTCTCTCTCTAGTCCAACTTCTACAGGGCTGTCAGATCCATTGCTAAATATCAGCTCTGGAATTTTGCTTTTCCATTCAATAGCCATCAGAGGTTTCGTCTAATAAATAAAACTTCTTAGCTTATCATTTTAAACCCTTCAAGATCTGACTCCAACCTACTCTTCAAACATAATTTCCTTTTACTACTACCCTTCATGTTCCCTTCTTTCCAGGAGAACCAAATTTTTATCCATTTTTGATGTCAGCCTGATTTTTCTTGCACTTATATCTCTCAAGATTTTCCCTCTGCCTTCCACCATTATTCTTTGTTCAGAAAACATTATATATCTAATCAGTCTCCAAGCTACTATCTCTCCCTCCTGTCTACCTCTATATCGTCTGCTTCTTTCACCACTTCTTCTGCTGACTTTGGGCCCCAGCATTTCTCTAGTGCTCTACTGGAGGACCTTTCGTCTCCCTCCCTGCAAACTGCTCTTATGAAGTTTTTCTCTTGTGGAAATCGTTAAGCAACCATTTTCCAACGTGGAAGCTTTTGCCTGCTTTCCATTTGCTTAAGCAAGTTCTTTAGCTTGATATCCAAGACATATTAAGGCATTTTTAAAGAATTGAGATATAATTGATCTATGACATTATATTAGTTTCAGGTGTACAACATAATGATTAGATGTTTGTCTATGTTGTGAAATGATTACCACAATGTCTGGTTAACATCCATCACCATATATATATATCATGGCATTTTTTATGTCTTACCTTTTGCTATACTGCTTTCTTTCACTATGTACATTTTGTTCTATGAAACATGTTAAGTTGTTTACACCTCTTTGCCTTTCTACTCTCTCCTGGAAATTTCCTGCTTTGTCTACCTGGCAAACCCCTAGTTTATCTTTTAATCTGCCATTTAGACATTACGTACTGAAGCTCTTCCCTAAGCACCCCAAACAGAGTTAATCTGTTCATTTTCTACATGTTACAGTGTTACTTCTTTTTCTTTTTTTATTGAAGTAGAGTTGACTTATTATATTAGTTTCAGGTGTACAATATAATGATTCAATATTTTTATAGATTATACACCGTGAAAAGTTATTATAATATTATTGACCATATTCCCTGTGCTCTACATTACGTCCCTGTGACCTATATTTTATAAATGATAGTTTGTACCTCTGAATCCCCTCCATCTAATCTGACCATTCCCCCCCCCACCTGCCTCCCCTCTGGCAGCCACTAGCTTGTTCTCTATATCTGAGTCTGTTCCTATTTAGTTATATTTGTTTATTCTTATATTTCACATATAAGTGAAAACATAGTATTTGTCTTTCTCTGTCTGACTTATTTCACTTAGCATAATACCCTCCAGGTCCATCCATGTTGTTGCAAGTGGCAAGATTTCATTCTTTTTTAATGGCTGTATAATATTCCATTGTATATACAGTTGATCCTTGAACAATGTGGGTTTGAACAGGTACACTTATATGTGGATTTTTTCTTTGATAAATATGTACTACAGTACCACACTATCTGCAGTTGGTTGAATTCATGGATGTGGATCTGTGGATACACAGAGTGGACTATAAAGTTATATGTGGATTTTTGACTGTATGGGGTTGGTGCCCCTAACTCCCACATTGTTCAAGGGTCAATTCTATTTACCATATCTTATTTAGCCATTCATCAGTTGATGGACACTTATTTAGGTTGCTTCCATATCTTGGCAATTGTAAATATTTGTGTATTTAATAATCTTGATTCTTCTAATCCATGAACACACAATATCTTTCCATTTATTTGTGTTGTCTTCAATTTCTTTCATCAGTGTCTTATAGTTTTCAGAGTACAGGTGGTTCACCTTTTTGGTTAAATTTATTCCTGGGTATTTTATTCTTTTTAATGCCATTGTAAGTGGAATTTTTTTTTACTGATTTCTCTTTATGATAGTTCATTATAAGTGTATAGGAATACAACAAATTTCTGTATATTTATTTTATATCCTGTGACTTTACTGAATTCATTTATTAGTTCTGGTAGTTTTCTGGTGGAGTCTTTAGGGTTTGCTATATATATTATCATGTCATCTGCAAATAGTGATAGTTTTACTTCTTCTCTTCCAATTTGAATGCCTTTTATTTCTTTTTGTTGTCTGACTGCTGTCACTAGGACTTCCAATATTTTGTTAAATAAAAGTGAGAAGAGTGTGAATCCTGGTCTTGTTGCTGATCTTAGAGGAAAAGATTTTAGCTTTTCACTGTTGAGTATGATGTTAGCTGTGTGTTTCTCATAAATGGCCTTTATTATTTTGAAGCTTGTTCCCTGTATACCAACTTTGTTGAATGTTTTTATAATGAATGGATGTTGAATTTTGTCAAATGCTTTTTCTGTATCTGTTGAGATGATCATGTGATTTTTTATCCTTCCTTTTGTTAATATGGTGTATCACATTAATTGATTTGTGGGTATTGAACCATCCTTGCATCCTGCAATAAATCCCACTTGATCATGATCTGTGATCCTTTTATATTGTTGAATTCAGTTTGTTAATATTTTTTGAGGATTTTTGCCTCCACGTTTATCGGGGATATTAGCCTGTAATTTTCTTTCTTTGTAATATCTCTGGCTGGTCTTGGTATCAGGGTAATGCTGACCTTGTAGACTGAGTTTGGATGTATTCCTTCCTCTTTAGTTTTTCAGAATAATTTGAGAAGAATAGGTTTTCTTTAAATGCTTAGTAGAATTCCCCTATGAAGCTATCTGGTTCTGGACTTTTGTTTGCTGGAAGTTTTTTGATTGCTGATTTAATTTAATTACTATTATTGGGTCTGTACAGATTTTCTGTTTCTTCCAGTTTCAGTCTTGGAAGACTGTATGTATCTAGGAATTTATCCATTTCTTCTACATTGTCCAAATTTTGGCTTATAATTGTTTGTAGTATTCTCTTATGATTGTATGTATTTCTGGGATGTCAGTTGTAACTTCTTCATTTCTAATTTTATTTATTTGGGCGCTCTCTCCTTTTCTTTTATGAGTCTAGCTAAGGGTTTATCAAGTTCATTTATATTTTCAAAAAAACAGCTCTTAGCGTCATTGATCTTTTCTTCCTCTTTTTTTTTGTTCTCTATTTCATTTATTTCTACTCTGATCTTTACCATTTCCTTCCTTCTGCTATCTCTGGTCTTTGTTTGTTCTTCTTTTACTAGTGCTTTTAGGTGTCAAGTTAGATTGCTCCTTTGACATTTTTCTTGTTTCCTGGGATAGGCTTGTATCACTATAAATCCCTCTTAGGACTGCTTTTACCACAAACCATGGATTTTGGAAAGTTGTGTCTTTATTTTAATTAGTCTCAAGGTATTTTTTTATTTCTTCATTGACACATTGATTTTATAGTAGCATGTTGTTTACTCTCCATGTGTTGTTGTTTTTTCCAGTTTTCTCCCTGTAACTGATATCTAGTTTCATATCTTTGTGGTCAGAAAAGATGCTTGATATGATTTCAATCTTCTTCAATTAATTGAGACTTGTTTTGTGGCCTAGCATGTGATCTATCCTGGGGAATGTTCCATATGCACTTGAAAAGAATATGTATTCTGCTGTTTTGGGATGGAATGTCCTGTAGATATCTGTTAAGTCCATCAAGTCTAATGTGTCATTTAAGGGCAATGTTTCTATACTGATTTTCTGTCCAGATTATATGTCCATTGCTGCAGGTAGGGTATTAAAGTCCCCTACTTTTGTATCACTGTCATTTTCTCCCTTTACGTTTGTTAATATTTTCTTTATGTATATAGGCATGCCTATGTTAGGTTCATACATGTTTAAGAATTCTTCTTGGATTGACTCTTTCATCATTATGTAATGTCCTATTTTGTCTTTTGCTCTAGACTTTGTTTTCAAGTCTGTTTTGTCTAATATGGGTATTGCTACCAAAGCTTTCTTTTTGTTTCCGTTTGCGTGGAATACCTTTTTCCATCCTCTCACTTTCAGTCCGTGTGTGTCTTCAGCATTGAAGTGAATATCTTGTAAGCAGTATATGGATGGGTCTTGTTATTTTTATTCATTTAACCACCTTATTGTCTTTTTATTAGGGCATTTAGTCCATTTATATTTAAAGTGATTATTATAGGTATGTACTTATTGCCATTTTGTTCATTCTTTTCTGGAGGTATTTGTAGTTCTTCTCTGTTCTTTTCTTCTTTTAGTCTCTGCCCTTGTGGTTTGATGATTTTCTTTAGTATTACTTTTGGGTTCCTTTGTTTTTTTGTGTATCTATTGTAGGTTTTTGGTTTTTGGTTACCATGAGGTTCATATATATAAATATATATATTATATATATATAAGATTTGTTTTACATTTTCAAATTCTTTGTTAAAATTCTCACTGTGTTCCTATAGACTTCTCCTGAGTTCAGTGAGCTTTTTTAGGACTGGTACTTCGGACATTCTATCAAGTAAATTACTTATCTCCATTTCATTAAAGTTTGCTTTCTGTTGTTTGTCTCTATAAATTAGATGAAGCAATTACCTCTCCTGCTCTTGAAGGTATGTCCTTGTCTGGGAGTATCCCTATGCTGACTGTGTGTGCCCAGTGGCTTTGGCAGGGGGACTGGAGCCGAAGTGAGCATGGGCCAGGGCCTTTCCCAGCGTTCTCTGGGGCTGTCACATTGGCAGGGTGGGCTGGAGCCTGGTGTGGGCCAGGCCTTTTCTTAAGGTGCATGTGCGTTTTGATGTTTGGGGGATTGTTTTTTCTTTCTTTCTAAATTGTCAGCTCTTTTGGGGAAAATTCAGTTTCTAATCTTTTATGTCCTATAGCATCTAATACATGTTCTTTGCAAATATTAGAACAAAATAATTATGGTTTAAATAAATGAGTTGATGCATAATTCCTGTAATGCTCATTCATGGAAAATTTTAAAAAATTTAGAACTTTAAGGGAACTTTGGAATAATTTTTTTCTAAGTTCTTCATTTTACATATAAGAGAATCAAGTTTTAAAAAGTTCTGCCACTGTTTTCAAGATCTCAGCAATTAAGAAGGAAAAATTAGGACAGGAACCAAAGTCTCCTGATTCTCAGGCAATGCTTTTATGTATTTTTAATTATATGACTATGCCTTTTTAAATGTATAAGTTATCTTGTGAATCTTTTTTGATGCTTTACATGGTAATGTGTCCAATTAATTCCTTAATTTTCAATGATAATTACATATGAAGATCTTTACTAGATAAGTAGTATTAAAAATTAAAATTTTCAATTCTATAAATAATTTTTAAAAAAGAGACCATAAATAACACCCTTGAAATCAAACCAGTTTGAGGAAAAAGATATACAACTATTACAAAATGAGATCTTATATAAAAATATTTATTGCCATTTCTAAGAAAGCATTTTAAGAAGAAAACTACCCTTAGAACTCATATAGAAATGGACCACATATTCAATAGCAAATTATTTTATTAAAAAAAATTAGTACAAGTAAGTAATTAGTCATACATATGGTTATAAACCATAAATAATATCTACTTTGATTAGTTTTATTTATACAAGCAGGCTAGTTTATTAATGTAGTTCTCTGACTTTGCATATATGTTTTTATTCGTGTATTTTGAGCTTGCATACATGCAAACTGTATAAATGTGTATAGCATCAATTTATTATGGCTGCCATTTTATACAGATAATTTGATTCCCTTTATTTTAAAAATTAACGAACATTGTATGTCTTAAAGGTTATTAGTGTGCTATAAATAAGAATATGTTATTGTTTTGGACTCTAGTGAACATTACATCCTCAGAAAGGCTGGAGCATGCTTTCTAACTGTCTTTAATATTTTCTATTTAAAAGGTAAATAAGATTTGTGGCCGTCCAATCAGAACACCCACACAAAGCCCCCGTTGTTCTTTTGATGGGAGCAAAGAGAAGCATGGAATGAAGATCTTTATAAGAAATGGGGAAGAGACACTTGCCAACAGAAGAAAGTAAGACATTTGTTTTACAACCAGAAAGAGAAAAGAAAGTAAGCTATTAATTTTACAACAGAATAGAATGTATTCTATTCTGCAGGGCTTGAATTAAGAATTAAGTAGAACAAAATACACTATTGAAGAAACAAAGGATCAACATTAATTACCTTTAAAATTCAGTGCTTCCTCCTATTCTGTTAATTAGGAAGATGAGTTCAACTCAGGAGACCAAAAAACCTTTCTGTGATAAGGGAACATTTTTTATGACACAATATGGCAGGCCTTACATACATATGATCATTGTGCACTTCAAATGTGGCTAGTGTACAATGTTGTACAGCAATCTGTAACACTCAGTCATCTTGCTTAACTGAAACTATGCCCCTTGAAGAGTAACTCCCCATTTCCCCCTCCCTGTAGTCAACAATATTGCATTGTACACTTCAGAATTTATTAAGAGGGTAGATCTCATGGTAAGTGTTCTTACCACAATAAAATAAAAATTTTTTAAATGTAGCTAGTGTGACTGAGGATTGAATTTTTAACGTTACATAATTTTAATTAGTTTTAGTCAAAATTTTACATGTAGCTAATAGCTACTATATTGGACAGAATGCAACACAGAGAGAGTATTCATGTAAATGATGTGATAAGTGTTACTGAATGTTAAGTACCTGTTAAAAAATGTAAAGTGTCCATACCTTTTACCTGGAATGCTGAAAATTACAATCTTTCGATTCAAAATGATAAGCATTAACTCACATTTCTACCACTGTGCCCGTGATTAATTGTTAAATTAATTGTTAAAGCCTTCATTAGTGTCCGGTTGCTTGAGAATTGGTGATTAAACTAAAAACTTTTTAATACTGGAGGAAACTATTATTCATTTATTTTGGTATTCAGTTGACCAGTACAATGGCAAATACTAGATTCTCAGTAGGTATTTTTGAATTGACCTGAAATTCAGAATTCTGTGTTTATTAATTCAAATAATTATTTCTAAAAATACCTTATGGAGAATTCAGTATTTTACATACTTTACTCTCTATAATGTAAAATCTGTTTCCTTTTGAGATAGTGCTCTTAGTTGCCCCATTCTCTCCTCAGTTGGGTTATTAGCACGGGGTAAAGAACTGAGCTATTACTGGCCATGTGCTACAGCTGGAAACAATTAGCACATTGTTTGCAAGTAAAATAGCTGTGTTTTTATGTTTTTTTCAATTTAAACATCTATGGTGATCAGTAGTTATTTCTTGCATTTGAGAAATCAGTATGCTTTGGCTATGGTGGTTCTTATAATAAAACCCAGCTAAGGAAGATATTACGTTCCTAAAGATCATGTCAGTTTCATCACCAAAACAACCTAGTTGCTGGAAAACCAAAACAAAACCCGGTACTTAACATGGTTTATTCCCTTGCAAAACTAAGACTGTGCAGGTGAAATGTTACAGAATGGCTCAGGAGCAATGAGGGGCTTATCTGAGTGGAAAGTTTTATAAGTATCTATCCTGGCCATTGAATAGACCTCCATGTCACCAATCTTGCAAACTCATTATTTCTATGCCCTTGACTGGTCAGCCACCATTAACCATTTCCCATGAATCAGGGTAGGCTCATCACTGGCCAATCTCATGCCACGCAAGGTGAACAACCAGAGGTCCTGCACTTGAGCCAGCTTAAGCATTTCACTTTTACACATTTTTTTATTGCCATTCCTGAATGGAGCTTAATTTCTGTGGCAGTATATTTCCTCTTGATGCCTATATATTGTGCAGACCTATCCATAAAGTAGACCTGAATTTTATCTATCCTTTCCTATCGTAAAGTAGACTTTGTCATCCAAGCAGTGCAGAAGGGTGCAAGTAAGAGTTTATTTGGGCTATTAGGAATTGCAATTCAGGAGAGAGATTTGGGTGAAACTAAAAGGGTGTTGGAGCAGAGGAAAGAGTCAGGGGCTTATACAGATAAAAGCCACAAGGTTGTTAAAAGTTGTCTGGCAAGAAGTATGATTGACTCTGATACAAGAAAGGAAATATTTATTCTTAAGGGCTATTTTAGGGTAAGGGTTCAATAAGTAGATAGGCTGTCACGAGTTATTTGTGGTAAGTATCCGATAAGTATCATTGGGCAGGTGTTCTGAGTGTCTGCATTAAGACAGTAAGTGGTCAAAGGTCAGATTCCATCCAGGTCCAGATGTACGTAAGTCACACTTCCTCAGTGGACTCCCAGCTCCGTTTTAGAAAGCTCTCTTAGCAATACTATTTTGATTTTCCTTTTATAACCTGAATTTTATTTATCCTTCATCAACTTATCTTTCCCCACGAGGTCATAAATTTTGATTTAAGTAGGTGGGGCAATGTAGCAGGAATAGGTGCTTAGTGAGTCTGGGCTAATTTCCATGTATCTTACTTGTCCTTTTCCCACCTGCTTGAGCCTGATTTCCAATCGATCACGTCCACTTGATGTTATATTGCTTCTATACAAGCCCGATCTTATAGCCTGGCAGGTCAGACAGTACTTGTTTCCTCATGGGCATCTCAGGTTGCAGAATCATTTGCTGGTTTATGGTCAAGTGTGCAGGTTCTGCCAGAGGCAAGTTGTAAGCCAACCAGCTGACTGACCTACTGAATGACAGATGGACCAACCAACCGAACAAACAAAAATAGTGTTCAGTAAAAGAATAAATGACTTTACTCTAAAACCCTTGGTGTCTATACTGTGATTCTTCTTATGGGGCTTTCTGGAGTCTCTGCAGAGCATCTTTATTTGCCACCAGTACTTCAGTCACCATTGCATAGATGAACTGGGTCATCTGGACTGAATGTCAGAGTACCTTGGTGCGTGCTACTTTATAAATGGGTTGTAGCAACACAGTATGTTGTAATATGTGTGTAATATGTTTTCTCTAAGATGCAAAGGGATCCCAAAAGCTCTGTGCTTCTTCCTGTGCTTTAGATCATCTTAAGTGGTGAAATTTGTCTTTTGCATGAGAAGAATATCCCAATCAGATTCAGACTACTAGACATTTACAAACCCTGCTGAATTGTCAGGCACTCAAAATGTCAATATTTTTCCCCACCAGAATCATTTAGACTAAGTTGTCTAGCATAATGTGATCAATATTTGATTATCAGCGTGGCGTCCTATAGGATGTCTAGATGATCACGGCTCCTGTCTGTCATGGAGTGGGAGAATTGCCTTGAGGTCTAACAGTGAAGGGGTTCTTGCCAGCTGAAAGTGAAACGTTTCTAATTGTCCTTACTAATTGGTAAAGAGAGAAAAGCATTTGTCAAGTCATTAGCTGCATAGCAGGTGGCAGGACATGTATTGATTTGCTCTAGCAGACACCACATACAAAGGAGTATGTAATTGGAGTCACCCTGTGACTCAGGTTATGATAATCCAACCATTATCTGTGTCTACCCCCTGTGCATAGACCAGCCAAACAAGTGAGGTCAATGGTGAAGTGTTAAGATCACCACCACTACAATTTTTGTGTGTGATGATGACCCTAAACTCAGCAATTCCCAGGGATATTGTGATAGTGTGATTTATAGTAAGAAATATGTATTTGTTCTTTGACACCATTCGTGGCATAGACTCCTAAAACCCTTGGATTTTCCTAAGTGATGAGAGAAGAACGGTGTCTTTTGTTATGTTAATGAGGTGACTTTTGGGCCCCACCTAAGGATCGGGCTGGCTGCCTGGAGAGCCAAACATGTGGTTAAAAGGCTGGAACTTTCAGTCCCACCTCCTAATCTCCAGTGAGGGGCGAGGGGCCACAGGTTGACTCAATCGACGGTGGCCATGAGTTAATCAATCCCACCTGTGTAATGAAGCCTCCATAAAACCCCCGATGGTTTGTAGAGCGTCCGTGTTGCTGAGCGTGTGGAGGTGCAGGGCGAGTGGCGTGCCTGGAGAGGGCACGGAAGCTGTGTGCTCCATCCTCCAGTGCCTTGCCCTGCGCAGCTCTTCCATCTGGCTGTTCCGGAGTTATATCCTTTTACAATAAACTGTTGACCTAGTAAGTAAAACATTTCTCTGGGTTCTGTGAGCGGCTCTAGCAAATTAGTCAAACTCGAGGAGGGAGTGGGTAGTGGGAACGTGTGATTTATAGCCAACTGGTCAGAAGTACAAGTAACAACCTGGACTTGGGACGGGCACCTGAAGTGTGTGTGTGTGTTGGAGGGCGTGGGACACAGTCTTGTAGGACTGAACCATTAACCTGTGGAATCTGACACTCTCTCTGGGTAGATAGTGTCAGAATTGAATTGGATTTTTAGATACGCTGCTGCTGTGGGAAAATTGCTTTTTGTTGGTACGGGGACCCTCACTGCCTCTCCACATACTGGAATTGGTACCAGAACCAAAACAGCTGTGATATTCTCTTGTTTTGCTGTTTTTTGTACAAGAGGTAGTTTTAGGGATTTCAGTTTGGCCCCCACTCCATGAGTTGAGGAACTATTGTGGTGATTGTGCAAGGGATGTGTATGTCTCTTCCAAAGACATATTGAGAAGCGTGAAACAGACACACTTCTGTGGATTCATTGGGCCCAGTGTGAGACAGACTGAGCCTAAAATTTAATTTTCATTTTGTAACTGAAAGTAGGGTCCGGCAGCTCGCCACTCAAAAGTCAGTAAAGAGGCAAGGTTGGTGGAAAGGAAAGCTTGCTTTATTTCAGATGCTGGCAATGGGGGGGTGGTGGTGGTGGAATCCTGTCCAACGGCCAACTGCCCGCCCCCCGCACTGACAATCAGTGGGCAAGAGCTTTTGTAGATGGAAGGAGGGGGCTACATGCAGAAACAGCATGGTCAGCTCTGACAGTCGTCTTGAAATTGGTCATGTGGTGATCTGACCAGCGTCATCTTGATTGTTTTAAGTACCGTTAATCTTCAGTTCCAGGGTTGGTTTGTTCCCATTTCTTTGAGGCCAGTTCTCGGAATGATGGCAGCTTATGTCATGGCTACAGCCTGGTCATCACGTAGTTCACCTCTTCCACCTGGTGAGTGTGTCAATATCTACAAAACAGCTCACAGGATACCACTCAGAATATGATCTATAGCCCATGAAAAGGAACTAAAGGTCCTTAACTATGCTTAATGACTAAACTATACTATTTAGTCTTGTTGGACTGTTTTCCTTTGTTTCTGCATTTTCTCACTTCTCTGATTAAACTTTTTTTTTTTTTTTTTTTTTTTTGCCGTACGCGGGCCTCTCACTGTTGTGGCCTCTCCCATTGCGGAGCACAGGCTCCGGACGCGCAGGCTCAGCGGCCATGGCTCACGGGCCCAGCCGCTCCACAACATGTGGGATCTTCCCGGACCGGGGCACGAACCCGTGTCCCCTGCATCCGCAGGCGGACTCTCAACCACTGCGCCACCAGGGAAGCCCTAAACTTATTCTTTGCCCAAAGGTTTTTCACAGACAAAAGCTAGACTGAGGACATGGTGGGGGCAGGGATCATAGGGTCCTGCTCCATTTCAGTTTGACCTCTATGAGCCCCATTTAGACAGAGTAGAATGGCATTTTGGGTCTTTAGGATTAAAGTTAACTGAGAGCTGGTCTCTATTGCTAGGAAGCAAAAGGGCCACAGGACCCTTAAGGAAAGATGGGAAGAAAACTTTATGCTACATAATTGTTGGGCTTGTTCAGGGATCTTTCTCAAGAGAACCCAGCCTTAGTATAGTGAAGGTACTCAGAAGCTGGGATTAGGAACTAGGTGAGAGACTGAGAGTTCTTTGTGCGGCAAATAAAGTGACATTTCTTTTTCTTGTACTTTATATTTTTGTTAATTCAGATCTCTTATTTGATGGGTGAGCTATTTTATTATCACTCTAATCAACTTATTAACTAATATAGTTTAATAATAGTTATATGTTAACTAATACAAGCTAATACAGTTTTAAAATTTTTATTTCCTAAAATTTTGTTTTCTCTTGTTTCCTTTTTTTTCTGTGAGCTTAGTTTCCTACTAGATTCCTTTTTAAATTTAACCATTTGTAAGAGTTTCTTTTTATGTTCTATATGTTGTTTGTCAGTTTTAGACTTTGCAAACATTTTCTATCTAAGATGATAGTTCAGTTAAACGTAAATAAGTGAGTTGATGTGTAACTTAAGATGATCTTTGTTAAACAGAAATTGAGTTTATAAAATGTTTTCATGTTTAAAATTGCTTGCTTGCATCAATTCAAAAGGATAGTCTACTATTCTTTTTCATACTAGCATTATAGTTTTGTTTCTCACATTGTTAATATATGTAGAGACTATATCTTTATATATGTTATGTATGAGGTAAAGTTCCAACTTAAATTTTCCAAATTCTGAGGCAGATTTCAAGGGTTGCTCTAAAACAATCTGTTCTTTTCCTTTTCTCATTTTTTTTTTTTTGCTTCATACTCATTCCAAGTTCCCTTAGATAGATACATACACTGGCCTGTTTATAAGCTCTCTCTGAAATTGCTCTGTTTACTGTTTTTTTTTTTTTTCCTGTTTCTTCTTTTTTCTCTTTTGCTCTTAAAGATTTTCTTAAATCTTGTTAGCCCCTTTCCCTACTGTTTCTCAAAATTCTCTTAGATGTTTGTAGAATTATTTTTTCAAATATATGTTATAATCTCTTGAGTTTTGATTAGGGTTATATTGAATACAAAGATCGATTCAGACAAAGATATGTTTATAATGCTCTATGTGTCTACTTTTTTGTACTGTTTCTAATGGTCAGTCTGTTCGTGGGACTGGGTTTTCTCTGTGGATGATCACATGGTGCACTGGTACAGCTGTTCTGGCAAGAGGCTTGCTGTACCTGGTAAAACTCATATACTCTACGCACTACAGTCTACCTTTTAAGGACGTATCCAAGAGAAACTCTTGCTCATATCCAGTATAGTTGCTCTAGTTGTAAAATGCATCAGTGTCTCTGACACTGTCTTACCATGTAAATGAAAAATAAACACTGTTCTATTTACTAAAACTTTAAACTGTTTTTACATATAAATAAGTCATAGTCTTTAAAAATTATTGTCATAATTTACTTTAGATTTAATTTCTTTATGGTATAGCTTATAAAAATTTCTGTTTTAAATTATGGTACCTGATTTAAAACATACATATTTTCAGGTCTTTGTGGCAGAGTAAGAGTTAAGTTTATATAGTTTCCTTTATTCAAACAAGTCTTTTGAGGTTTATATAACCATTGTTGACATAAATAATTTGACCTTTGGCAGGGGTAACCAATATTTATTAAGAGGTGATTAGTCAGTTTTTGTTTTTTAATTGGAATGTCTAGTGCATGGTTCAAAAACCAAACTCTACTGAATTAAAAAAAAAAACAAAAGCAGAAAGATGACTTTATTGCAAGGATTTCAACCTGCAAACTGGGAAGCTCAAGGCTATGGGAGTAGTGAGTTCTGATTTGCTCACAGACTAAGGGATTTTTATGGTATAAATATGGAAGTTATTTGGCTTTTTCAGGTAATTGTTTGGCTACTGGTCTTCTTTCTTATTTGGATCAGGGTAGCTGAGTTAGGAGAATAGGAAGTCCAGAGATGGCATGGACAGACTTGGTGTTTGGGGATTGGCTGGTATCCTCCGCCAATTTCTGAGAAGAGCTGTAAATTCCTGTAAGGTTAGGTTAAGTTTCCTTCATGCACCTACGTTGACCATCTTCATTTTGTCCTTGACATAAATGACTCAATTTTAGGTTGGTTCTACAGTGTTTTACAGTGATATATAATATACTGAAATAGTAGTTGGGTTTAAGGCTACCATCTTGTTCTTTGTTATCCCTTTATACCATTTTTTTTATTCCTCCTTTCTTGCCTTCTTTTGAGTTTAGCTGGTATTTATTATTTTTTTTAATCTTCAAAGCTTTTTAGATTTGTGTTTCTTCAGTATTCTCAATGGCTACCATAGAGATTAAAATATGCACTTTACATTCTTTACCATCTACTTTAAATTAAAAGTTTTACCACTTCATTGAACAGTATAAGTACCTCAAAACAGTTTCACTCTATTACTCTCTTCCTAGCTTTTGTGCTATTTTTGTCAACAAATCTTACTTCTACCAACATTTTAGCAAGCCCCAAGACCTTACTGTTACTGTTGTCTTTAAGTAGTCAATATTTACCTATAATTACCTATTTTATTCTTTCTGATACTTTTTAAAATTTATTTCTGTGTGTTCATCTAGAATCTTTGCTTTAGCCTTAGTACATCTTTCATTGCTTATTACTAGTGATGAGTTTTCTCAGCTATTGTTTGTCTGAACATATCTTCACTTTTGAAGAGTATTTTCACTAGGCCTAGAATTTCAAGGTGTTGCCAGATACATTTTTTAAAACTGTAAATGTCCAAGTCATAATTAAGTTCATGGCATGACACTGTATGGAGGAGTACGAAGGGTTCAATGGAAACATTTAATGTGAAAGGTAACTAAGGTAGTTGATGTTGCTGGCGCCCTGCTTGCACCCCTTTACCTGTCCATTTTGTCTGCTTCTTGGTTGCTGTGTCCTGGCTGCTCACGCACAGCTGCCTTATTATCTGGGGAATTGACCTCAACAGATAGGAGCCTTCTGTGTTTCTTATCTATTGCTACCTAACAAATCATTCCAAAACTTAGTGGCTTAAAGCAAAAATAAACATTTATTATGTAACTTTCTGTGGATCAGGAATTTGGGAGCTGCTTAGCTGTGGGGTTTTAGCTCAGGGTCTCGGGGAGATTGCTGTCAAGAAGTCAACTGGGGCCATAGTCATTTGAAGGCTTTAGTGGAGCTGGAGTATCATCTTCCAAGATAGCTCACTCACATGGCTGTTGGCAGGAGGCCTTGGTTTCTTGTCACAATGACCTCTCCATAGGACTGCTTGAGTTTTCTCACCACATTGTGGCCGGTTTCCCTCAGTGTAAGCAATCCGAGAGAAAGCAAGGGAGAAGCTGTAGTTTCTTATAATGATCCAGCCTCCGAAGTCCCACACTGTCACTTTTGCAATATCCTAAAAGTTATGTAAGTCAGTTCTATTCAGTGTGGAGGGGGACTACACAGAGGCAGGAAGGGAAAGATTACTGGGGCCCATCCTGGAGAGTGGCTATGACACCGTCTCATCCACATGGGTGAGGGGGGAAACTCCCACCTACCTCACCCCGTCGGTGGCAGCTTGCAGGCAATGACTGACTGACGCAGGAGCCTACGGGGCTCGCCCCTTGCTCAAGGTGGTAGGACCAAGTATGTGGTGACATTCACACTGCAGCACTCCTTGTGGAATCTGGCTGAAGATGAGACATCACTGCTTAACTTCTTCCTCCCCATTCTATCTGGCTTCCCTCACTACCTCTCTCTTACGAGCATCCTTCAGTGAGTCACCTGCGTCCACATTGCTGTGTCAGACACTGCCTCTAGGAAATCTGACCTAGAGATGTCTGAAGAAGTTCCTAAAATAAATGCACAATAAGTGTACACTAAGGCAGAAGTCTAGTCTCCTATCATAAATATAGATATTTCTCTATATAGTCCTAAGTTCCTAACTTCTTTTTTGTTTTTTTTTTCTCCCACTTCTGAATTCATAGGGAACCTTTCTGTTGAACGCATTGCCTTCTTCTCCTATTTGTAAAATTTGAAGAAGGAAATTTACATATTAAAATCTGTCTCTGGATCTAAGGGTTGTGCTAAACTTGTAGATAGAGTCTGGAAAAAGGAGCTAAACTCTAGTTTATTATTATTTTAATCACATTTTGGAGATGTACTTATTCAGTCTACCCAGTTTTTCCCTTGTATGTAGCATGATGGTAACGAGCTGATTGGAGACTTGGACTGATTGATACATACCAGTTACAAAGGTCTCCGAAAGTTGAGAAAGGCAAGGAAAAGGCTTTAAACATCTAGCAAAGCATCACGATTTAGCCTTAGTTTGGGGCAGAAACCTAGTCAACACAGCTGTAAAGGACACTGCCCTCATAGCTGTCTAAACCAGCCCAGGCAGAGTGCTTTCCCTATGGCAGTTCCTGCTCTCTGCTTGATTGCTTGAACTTAGCTGGTAAGAGTAAGCTATTAGCAAGCTTAAATCAGTGATAATTAGCTGTACATTATTATTTCAAAGCGGTGTGGCTGTGCCAGTTAAGTGGGTAATTAGGAAAACCCCAGGACAATAAATTAAGAGAGAGTCTCAACATCAGTGCCCCATCTGTTCTCCAGCTAGCATTCCAATTAGCCAAGCCTCTCATTTAAGAATATGCTGATTAAGGGGTGGGCTGTATGCGTGAGTGTGTATTGGGGTAATAAAGACTTAGTTTAGGTTTCAGTAAAAGTAAAATGTTTTTAACGTCAGAGGTGATTTTGACGTGAAGGTGGGGAAAGGAGAATTTTTAGAAATAATAGATTTTCAACGTTGGAAACGAAATATAATTTAACTTGTTTTATGAGTTTTTGTTTCTCTCAGTTTTCTCCTCAGAACTTCTTTGGGATATTGTATCAACGGGAAGTTCCATTTTATTCTAATGTGATTATTAAATCTTGAATTGGATGAAAATTTTACCACTTGGAACATGAAGAATTTTATTTATTGAGGATGGGAACTAAAGAGGACACTTGAAATTGCGTAGTTTAAGGAGAGGAATGAGTCAGGGCCTCATTCTTATTCAGGATGGGTCTGTCTATGAAAGCAAATTAATTGTTACCCTGTACCTCACAGGAGAACACAGTGATGTGGTTAAAAATAATTAAATTACAATAGGAAAAATCTTTAAACATATACTGAATGAAGAACAGTTAACATCATTTAGGATGACTGCCAAGATAGCTCAAAAGGTTCATATTAAGTAGAATCAGTTGGCTTAAAATACATGAATTCATAGCTACGTTGTTAAACCTTATTTAGTAAAATACTTTATTGAAACCACAATTTTTAAAATTCTTGATGTGCGTGTGTTTGGGTAAATGTATTTGTTTACATGGGTAAATCCGTATTGATAGACTGGGCTTAATGAATTGTGTGTACACATACTCAGCGGATGAAAATATCCATGGGTCAGGGAAAAGTCAACTCTTTGAGAAAAATTTAATATCATTTGTAGGACTGGAGAAAGCAATTTCCAATCTGTTTCCTAAAAGGAAGTTAGTGCTTCTTTGAGGTGCCGTTGTTATTTATTATCTGTACATTTAATTTACTAAAATAAAGGCCATGTTCCCTTCAATGAGGACATTTCTGTTTAATTTAAAACAGTGCTTAGTGAGTGGTGGCAGTGAGGGCACCTAGGGCAGGGCAGGCCAAGGTGAGGCTTTGGATGAGGGGCCAGAGGCCAGGCCAGAGCAGGGCTAAGAAAACGTGAGCGCAAGGCAGGCTAGCGTCAAGCCCTACGTGAATAATGCGGAGCAGGACCCCATGGGTCAAAACCCAGGCACACAGGAAGAAGGAATGCCAGGAGGCAGAGCAAACATGTGGCAAGAGTTTAGGCTAGTGGTGCTTAACCTTTTGTGGGTCATGTATCCCACTGAGAATCTGATAAAAACTTCGCAGAACAAGGAAGTTCATAAACAAAGGACTTGAAACTGTGTTTGCTCTTATTTTCTAGGTGTTCGTGGAAAAAATTAATGACCATTTCATGAAATATCTGAAACTAAATCCAAACAATGGGCAATTAAGCTAATATTCTACAGTATTTGTGTTGAAAGGAGAGATGGCTCCTAGTACTTGGTATAAACTCGAAGTTGAAATTGTGATGGCCTTAGAGGTTCGGTGTCCAGTGCATGCTGCTCGCTTTTTGTTTTTGATGGTAACGATTATTGAAAACGACAGAAAGCAAATGTATGTGGTTATCAGTATCTGCGATTAGCGCTCTCATAGCTTGCTTGCTTAGATGAGGATAGGCTTATATCAGGGAATATGAGATTTATTCTAAATTCTTCAAGTTATTTACATCGATGGTCCATAATGCTCTGGACCTCAAGTTAATTTGCGACATCCGTGATATTGAGACTGTCAAACTTAAGTTAATGTGAGTCAAAATCTCCCCAAATTTCTCATTACAGAAAGAATAATAAAATATATTTCTCAGTCATAGGAAAAATGTCCTTTAATTTGGACATTTTTCTAACTGGTTCTCCAAAAACCTTCTGTTTCCCAGTAAACAGCAACTTTGCCAGATGAGCATAGAAGGTTTTCAATAGTATTTATAATCATGACTATAGGGTTACCTCATTTATATGGCTCAAGATATCCCCCATCAAGAAAACCAAACTGTGAATGCAATTTTCCCTGTCTAATATACCTGAAAGCAACCTTCCTCCCTCCCTCCCTCCCTTCCTTCCTTCTCACAAAAAGTGAATCTTTTATCCATTTTCCTTTGGAAAGTCAGTGAACATCTGCAAAGTTGAAAAGAACCCCAAATTCCGCTCACATTTTTTTCACTCAAATTTTTTAAGCCATGAGGAGGATTTTAAATATGTGTCGTATTGAAATTGATGATTTTTATAGAAGTGTATAAAAGGTACTTCAGAATTTTTAGCAGAATCTATGGGGCCTACATCAGGATGATGAGTGAGGCTCATTTCTTTTACTAAAGTAGCAAAAGTAATTGTACTTAGAAGCATCGTGAGTGCTTCACCTACAGCAAGAGTACCAAGCACTTTCTTTCTCTTGGTTTTCTGTTGCAAAGAATATTCCATCATTTTAAATCTATCATTGGCATTTGAAGTGTCCAAATCATGCATACAGATAAGAGTGAAAAATGGGGAGCAGGTGGAATCAAGAGAGATTCATATTTTTTTAACCAGTTGTATATTGAATAGAAATAGCAAAGCTGCCCATTTCTCCATAATTGTGCTCAAAATAGAAGAAATGTGTTTCTAGAGTAGATTATATCATTTAACAGAGGCTCTGCTTTTTACGATTTTTCTCACCTTCAAGATACAAATTTATGTCAACCATTTGCAGGCCATACCATGGTCTCCAGAATCACATGTGGAATCTTTTGCTTAGAAGTGCAACTGATGAAAGTTTTAAGGTAGTTTTGGGATAATTCTTTTCGTTTAGGCCCATATTCATAGACTTACAGACTTGCAGATCAAATTTTCTTCTAATTGATTGATTCTGTTTGATGATTTTTGAAGATTAACAGTCTAAGGTGCTCCCTTGGCTGTGTTGGTTTGACCCTCCTTCAGCAAGAATCTTATTAGACATGCAACACTGCAACTTTGGGGTCCTGCAAACTGAGTGAATCCAAAGGATTTATAATCTTTACTGTATTTGGTTTGCCTTACCTTTTCCAATGTAAGCTAAGCCTTATGTACACAAAGTACATATGAATAATCATAATGGAAGCACGGAATTACTTTAATTCTGATTATAAGGACAGTATTTTATTTTTTTTTAAAGAAAATTTCTGGTTTATTTGTCACAGCATGGTTTGTGAGATGTGAGGGACAGTATTTTAGATGTCATAATTGGGTAAATGTGATTATGTATAATAATGATGTATTGTTTAACCCTGGTCAGCAATATTCTATGCCACTTTTCAGAAGTTGGGCATACAATAATACCTGGTTTACATGTGATATTCAAGAGTAATTTTTTTCCAAAATGAGAATTAGTAGAATAATAGGAATATAATTGAAGACTAAAAGAACTCATTTTCTTTGAACCTGGTTAACTATACATTTCTTGACCCTAAAGCCTGTCTTAATATCAGACTCCAGGAACACAAATATATGCATTGAGAGGTATACAGTAAGTGAAAATGCAAATGAGAATAATTTGTACCAGGCATATATTGTCTATCAGTTAGACAAGTTTGTGGATGGAGGTAACCAGGTATATCTGACTGAAGTCATTAAATTAAAAAAAAAAGAAAAGAAGGAATGAGAAGGAAGCCCATTTATTGGCAGACTATCAAAGTGAAAGTAGTTCATTAATGTTCTGATGCTGAGAGAAGAAAATATTGTCCAGAATGTTTTCTTATCCCCTAAGTCATGGAGTTTGTAGTTAAAATGTTAGCAACCACAGAAAATATCTTACTGCAAAAAAGAGAGTAACATTCAAGATTTGACCTAAAATCCTGAATCTCAAAATACAGCTATAATGTTTCTTTGTATAAATGACCTATATTAGAATCATTAGATTTGCAAATATTCTGTTTGGCTAAACCTTCTCATTGGTCTTGACCCAGTCAGGTCCTAGACACTTTTTTCTATTGGAAGATTAATAGCATGCTTCCCAAAACTAGTATAACTGAACAAATAATTTCATATTTTTATGAAAATGAACAAAGTTATGAGGTAGGAGAGAACATCACACCTCCTTTGGGAAGGATGCTCAGTTTAATACTATCTGATTTGTTTAAATATTGGATGTTTGGTTCTGTGCTTATTTTTATAAATGAGTTAAGGTCTTTGTTTAAAGTCCTTTTTAATGGAGAACAGAGTCGGTGCTTTGTGAGGTACTTTTTTACAACATGGGAAAATGAGGTGAGAGCTTGTTTTGAAAACCTGGTTTTGACATCAGTTTTAAATCACTCTTTTAGAGGAGGATGCTTTCAGAAAGGGTGCTTCTTACTGGGACATTAAATGGTAATGTGTTGGGTTTGAGGGATATTGAAAAGTGAGAATAGAAGAGTCTATACTAATTGTATAGATGGTCATGAATGTCCAGCTCAGGGCTGGTATAAAATCACCACTAGGGAGCCTTAAGCACACGGCACCTGTTGGAAAAGAATCCTCTGCAGAGGATGGGAGGATGTTAGCATGTTTTCAGAGCTTTTTCCCATCATTTTCCCTGTGCCCCTACCCTAGTCTGCTGCCCAACTTAACACCTTCAGCTCTGTTGAGAAAGCACAGTAAATCTGTGAAGGAAGGGAACCCATCTGATGAACAAGAAGACTTCCTACCAGGAGGGAAAAACCTGGAATTATTTGGTCAGAAGAAAGAAAATCCTTCTCTAGGAGAATAGTGCTGGTTCTGAGGTCACAGCTTCCATCCTGAGCAGTGGGTTCAGAGAGCAGACTTTATGAGTTACGCTTTTAGAAGAAAACAGTATTTTCTTTTGTAATCAAATATGAATGCAATGTGCTTGAAACACATTTCCATCTGTGATAAAAGTCCCTGGTACCATTTATTGCGTTGCTTCTTAGTGCCACACTCACCCTCTCCCCGCATCTCTCCAGGAATCATGACGCCTGTATAGGAAGGGACCAAGAAGCTAGATTTCAGTCTCCTTATAGCCCATCTGCCTGCATGTATTTAATTATTTTCAAGCATTTACAACGAGAACCGTTATTGCCATAGAACAGAAATCTAAAGAAATCTTTAGAAATCCCTTCTCAAGATCTATACAAATATTTTGTCAAATAGAATGACTTCGTTGGGAATTAAGTTAAATGATGAAATATAGATTCAGAATTGCCAGAGAAAATAGCCCTTACCCAGAAACATGTGATTATGTATTTCCTCTGCGGGGCAGGAGACTGACACTTTAAATGTCTCCTGTTTGACAACCGTGGTCAGACACATCCACAGGTTTGAGCCTGTTCATTAGTGCCATATTAACCTTAACTCTGCCTCAGGCCATTAACCAGCAAACTGCACCTTTGTTCTACAGATATTTTCAAACAGTGTGTGAGAGGCACTGCTTTTAATTTGGTTTCTGTATTATGTGTGGACTGATGTGAGGGCTGAAAAAATCAATATATATCATTAAATACAGAAACGTGTGGTCTGAAACATTCCACAGAGAAAAGTTCCATTCGAAAATCAGGTTCTTCTCCAACATTTTTCCAGATAATCAGCTTTGCTCAAAGTTAGCAATAGTCTTTTATATCACGTTCAAGGGAAAAAAGGCAAGGAAGTGTTCTATGTAACAGTTGATAAATGTTTTAAAATTGAAACAAATGCCCACTAGATGAAGACCTAAGACTGAGAGGTATGACTTTTGAACATAGCTGTTTCCAGCAACGTCTCATGAAATGAAATGCAAAATCAAATGTAGATTGGAGCCATATGCTTAAGTGAAAACAGCTCTCTAGAAAATCAGCAAAGTTTGCAACACGCCGTTGTCACCCTTTAAACCACACGTATGAGAAACATGTCAGCCTTATAAATTAAAAAGTAAAAATTGGCTTAGTGGGCTATTTTCATAAATTATGCTAGAGTTGCTATATCCAGGTTTTGGAATATTATACATCTGTATAAAAATAAGCAACTCCTAGATTTATTAACCTGAAAAGGGTTCATGATATATTGTCAAGTGAGAAGAGCCAATTGCATGTACGTGTATAGCTTGACCCTAGTTTTGTAAAACCAAACCATCTCTGTCTCTGTCTGTCTGTTTTTGGTTATGTTAGGGTACACATAGAAGAAACTGAAGAAAGCACCCCAGGCTGTTAACATTTGTTACCTCAGGAGGGAGGATGGAGAAACACTGTGGAGGGACAGATATGAACTTCATGTGCCTTTTAGTTATTTAACTGTTCACCAAAAGATATGTTACTTTTGTTATTAAAAATGATTAAAGTCAAATGATAATGGTAAAGCCAGTCGAAAGTGTCACTTGGTTTTAGAGTAGTAACTGGACATTCCTGTGTCAAGCAAACTAGAAATGATTACTTCAGGGTGAATTGCATTTCCTTTCTTTCTTTTTCTTTTCTATCCTTTGTTTTTTGCCACGTGACAGATCAGGAGACTTTCTGGCACTGCAGGCCTCCAGGGCATGGGAAGCAAGGAAGCACTAACTATGTTGGTCCATGTTCCTCTCCAGTCAGTCGGCTCAGGGCAAGCAAGGCTGGAAGCTATGAATGAGCAATTGTGTTCCAGCCTTTTTCCTCTTTCCTGTGCTAGCACAGTGTGCAAAGCTGTTCATTAGCCAGAGATCAGAATTTTCTCCACTCCCTGCTTCCTGCACCAGATCTTTCAAATTGGTAAAGAGATACAGATAAATCCTGTCCAAACATGTTACTTTCTAAGTGCAGATTTTGGCAGGAAGAACTGATGTATCTGTTTTCTATCTGTCTACCAGTCTACTACTGTGTTCTGTGAAAAGCGTGATTATTTCTGTAAAATTTTAAAAACAGAGAGAAATATTCTTTTCTATAAAGAGTCATTCAACTTTGATTTGTCAAATATCCAATATCTGCCCGATACTGCAAAGTGATGGCATTTTTATTAATTAATGAAACAACGATGTCAAGGTCTGTATTAACTAAATGCTTGACTAAATAACTAACTTAGTCACTTTTCACAAGTCCTTCCACTTCTTTGGTTTTAACTTTCCTTAGTTATAAAATAAGAGGCTGCACATTAGTATCCTGTAGGAAGCTTTCAGAAAAACACAGGTCCCTGGTTCCTACCCCGAGCACAAAATCTGAATGTCTGAGGGAGAAATCTAGGCATACAGTTTATGTTTCCTTGGTGATGATAGAGTGCATTTAGGACAGAGCACTACTGGATCAGATCATCTTTAAGGCTCTTTCTAACTTGTCTTTATAATGTAGTATACCTGTGATATATTAATTATAATGGCTATCTTACACCACAGTGTGACTAAATGTTAATGTGTCACTACATGTTAACTTCAGCAACGCATATATATTGGGTTGGCCCAAAAGATCATTCAGGTTTTTATGTGAGATCTTCTATATTCTCTCCATAAGAATATATATATATATATAGTCTCTATATATGTTCTATATATAATATAGAATCCGCCTTGAACCTGTTTAGTAGAATCTGGCACAGCTTGTAGTCCTGCCCTTGAGATTCCTTCCATTTTCTAGGAAGGTCTTTCTGATATAGCTTCACAATCTAGGAGTGTGTCCCGTAATTTAAAGTTCCCCAAGTCAGCTGTGCTCTTTAAGGACTTTAAATTATCATTATCGTTTTTGAAAATTGTATTTCATTGTAGAAACGTCTAATTCTGGAAGTTGTTAAAAACTAACACCGCATCTGGGGCCAATTCAACAAGAATTTGTTAGGTGCCTGTGGGGTACCACACTGTGGTCCAGACCCTGGGGATATAAAGCAGACATGGCTCTTGTCTTTAGAGAATGCACCCTTTAATCAGGGAGGCAGATATACAGACAGCAAAATATAATACCAGATAACCAGGGCTATAAAACAGATGGCAAGTGTGGCGTGAGAAATGGATAGACCAACAGAAGCGTCACAGGCTGGTCAGGCAAGGAGTTAGGGAGGAGATGAGGATAAAGCTGGATTTTGAAGGATGGGTAGATGGCTGACAGGGAGAAGTGGGAGGGAAGGCCATTCTGGGGAGAAGAAAAGGTGGCATCTTAGAGATTTCTTAGGCAATATGAGTGTGTGGTTTTGGCTGGGGTGTGAGACTGGAGGGAAGGGGGACTGTCAGGGCAACTAAGGGGCAAAGAGTAGAGAGATGACGAGCCACGGTAAGACATTTTACCTGAATGCTTAGGATTTTAAAGGAGGAAAGTGTTATGGCTGTTTTCTGGAGCGAATTCTGGTAAGAACTTGGCGCATGCATTGAAGGGAAGATGGGAGGGCAGACCTAGTCAGAGAAATCATTTGTTAGACTGTTGTAATCCCAAATGAGAAATTATAAATTTGCACGTGGCCCTGACATATAGGCTTTGAATAAATATTCTGGCAAAGCATGTTTTCCTCTTTACAAAATATTTTTGGAGTGTTACTCTTAATAATGTTTGATTTCTGTGTTCTTGAGCTGTCTTAAGACCAAGATGAGCAAACAACATGTACGTAACACAGCTCCTCAAGGTTAATTATCTGGAAGCTGTAACATCTTGAATTTATTTTTCTCCTAATTTTAACTGGAAATATTCTCATGACTGTAGAAAAATAAAGGTATGGATAGAGTCACCCTTCCAGCAACTTAAATTTTGAATCATCCAAAGAATATAATGTTTTTTATTCGTTGTGACATTTCATGTACAACTGGAAAAGGAGGACCTGGTGCATTTTTTTTTTTAAAGTAGGCTGAGCATAAGCTGGGAACTGAAGTATGGATTCTTTTCTCATGATCAACGTTCACTGGAGCTGTGGCTGCAGGTCAATGTTTTTAACCTCACTATGGCTTCTAGTTATTTGAGCCCTTCATTTCTTACCAATTCAACTATGATTATTATTTTTCTATTTCCAGTATAGATCTCCTGGTCCTTCAACGCGACCACTTTTTTGCAACACTAGTCTTCATTCCTGTGACCTCAAAACTGCCACACACAGAATTATAGAGTTCCAAAGTACTTATTTCAACATTCACGTGGACTTTCTTCCATTCTTTTAGTCTCAGGGAATTTGCTCCAAAGCTAACCACTCTGTTTTCCATAATCCTTCCCCTCTCTTCTTTTCAGAACTTATGATCCATCAGTTATTCATTTGTTTTTCTTAGCTTTGTATCAATTAAGAGAGACTAGGTTGTGACGTGGTAGCAAAACACCTCAACCTATCATTGGTTTAGAACCAAAAAAATTGTTTTGGTTCCCAACCAATGCCCATTTCAGACCAGCAGGGCTACTGCTCAAGTTGCGGTTCCTCTGGCTTTAAGCCTCAGAGTTAAAGAGCAGCTGACATCTGAAACATTGCCTGCCATCAGGGGAGAGGGAAACAGAAGCTGGCAAAGCCACGTTGGCCCTTAAAGCTTAAGCCTGGAGGGAACAAACATCACTTCTGCGTACATGACTAGAACCCAGGGCAAGTCACAAAGACAAAGCTACCGTCAAAGTGTAGTTTACCTGATTGGGGAGGGGAAGACAATTAGAAGTCATCTTAAAACCTTTGCTTTACCTGTCAATTCTAGATTCCTAATGGTTTTCAAATCTATCATTTTCCTGACGTTGACTGGAAGGTTTTTTTCCCCATCCTCATACGTCTCGCTCTGGACTTGCTTATACTCCCCTAAGTGACCTCACTGCTTTTCTGTTTCCACAATACTGCGATGATGACGATGTCACTTGCTTGCTGGAAAAATTAATGGCTCTCACCACCTGAATAAAACTGAAACATCTTATGATGATCAACAAGGCCGATTATAATCTGGCCTCGTCCTGCCTTTGACTGTGATTCCCATAAGCACACTCCTTACTAGCTAACCTAACTGTATGAGTCTCTGAATACACAATGTTCCTCTTTACCGTTGTTTATCCTGGATTTTTGTTGTTGTTGTTTGCTTCTTGGTTTGTGGGGTTTTTTTGCATGGAACACTGATATGTTATCTTATTTCCTGTTTCTTTCTTTGTCTTCAAATGTGACACTACTTATTAATACTGTATTATTATTGTGGATTTTTCCCAGAATGTGCATTCTTAGAAGGCAGGGACTGTTTTCTTTAGCTATGAATCCCTAGCGCCAACACAGATTTTGGCACTCCATAGTGTTTAGTATTTTGTGACAAATAATTGATAGCCGATGGTTTATGGAATGAGTGGAAATCTTCGAGGAGACTATCCTTTCAGAGACAACGCAGGCAAAGGCCTGGAAGTAAGTTTGGAGGACAGCACGCATCTCACTTTTGTGGAACCCGAAAGTGTGGTTTGGGTTGTTGCTGAAATTGAGATGAGAGGGTACCTTATGTAGCTTTCTAAGAAGTTTCGATTTCATGCTGTAGAGAATAGAGAGCCATTGATGACTTTAAGCAAGTACGTGGCATAATCTGTGGACTACCAGATTTGAATTTCTATAGGTGGCTCTCATGGAGGATGGGAGGTGATGGTTAAAGGAACCGATGGGAGGTATGCTCTCCTGGTACAGTAATTCCAGAGAAAGATGATCAAGGCTTGACCTAAGGCAATGGCAGTAGCGTTGGGAAAGGGAACTGAAAGAACGATGTGAACTTTCTCCCTTATGATCGATTGGTTGTGAAGGGAGAAATGAAACAAAGGCACCATTTACCAAGAGTGAAGTAGGAGGTTTGGGGGCCAAAAATTATCTATTCAGTTTTACATGATCAATTTGAAGGTCTCAACATTTGCAGCCATTTGTGCCAGGCCTCTTCATTTCTAAAAGGTTCTTTGATTCCAAACATGTGGTCATTTATAGTGAATAGAATTCAGGACAGGAGCCATACATCTTCCTGTTCATTAAACCCCACCTCTCTAAGAAAGAACCAGTCAATTTCATCAACTATGTTTTCATAGCTGCAGCATGAGAATTGATGTTTGTTCATGCATTCCACTTAGTGGAACACAGCCATCAAGGAGAGACTTATTTTCTAGAAGAGGAAATCGATAAAATATAGATAAGCATTTAACTGTGCTAGTGAGAAAATAAAGCATCATCTTTTTTTTTTTTTTGATTGAGCATGGGTTAGAGATTTGTGTTTCCTGCAACCATTTTATTATCACTTGTCCAGTCAAACTTTGCTAAAAATTCGATTAAATACTCACCAGCCACTTGCCATGGGAACTTCTGATCTTCTCTATGGTTGCAGATCTTACATATTTGAAAGTTATATTTATCCTTCCAACAGAGTAGTGGTTATTTACAACTCCAGCAGTTTCTACAGTTAGTTCTTTGAAAACCAATAAGAGAGAGAATTACAAGTTGAAATGGTTGAGCATTAGTGCTGTCAAAATTAGATTTAAGTTTTAAAAATTGTTTATTCCAGCTATAATTTATAGACACCCCTGCTCTTTAATTTCATTTTTAAAGAAATCATTTTAAAGGTATCAATGGAGAATGCAGTTTCATAATTGCTATATTTAAATTACTCATCCCACGAATTTCTGACGTTTGCTTTTCTGCCAACGTTTCCATCTCCTCTCCCTGCCTTTTAGTCCAGAGGGGGCATTTCCTCTGGATCAGACTAGTGGCTTTTCTTTTCTTTTCCCCCAAAACAATTGTCTATGTTTAAAAGTTCAGAGCTAAAGTCTTAAGGACTTGGTCTTCTGACATGCTAAAACTCAAGTTCTTGAGACCTCAAAACCTTGGTTTTAAAACTCCAAAGTCTTGGATTTCTAAATTGAAAAACTGCTTTTTTTGTTGAATTTTCCCTTTCCATAATTGATGGTGAAAGGGGAAATATTGGGTTGGCCAAAAAGTTCGTTCAGGTTTTACAGGAAAAATCCAAACGATCTTTTTGGCCAACCCCATAGTATGAGAGGGAAAAAACGTAATAAATGTATTAAATATTACTCCCTCCAATAACTTTTATTTTCATGCTTCTGAAGTGTGTTACATACTGGGTTCTCTCATATTTAGTAAAGACATATTATCTGATGTTCTTAGACCCCAAAGAGAAGACCCACATGGGAAAATCACCCAAGTCTACTAAACTTTTAATCAGTGAGCAATCAGTCAGCTTGTTATAAGCCTCTGACATTTCTATATGGAAAAGAAATTAGTTAATATCACTGTGGTTTAGATGCCAGTAGCTAGTGAGGGCTTTTAAGGAAGCTGAAGTGGTGGTGGTGGTGGTGGTGGTGGTGGTGGTGGTGTGTGTGTGTATATGTGTGTATGTGTGTATGTGTGTATGTGTGTATGTATGTGTGTATGCATATACTATTCACAGCTTCTTGGACCTGGAGTTATAATAAAGTTCATACCCAGTGAAAACTTCTATGTAAAGAATAAATTTGAATACATTTTTTAAAAAATGTAGTTTTTGTCTTGTTAGAAAAGTATTGGAAATATATGAAAATAAGTAGAGAAAATTTTAAAAGTTACATTCTAAACAATATGCATAACAAATTATGCTATTCATATTGGCATTTATTATGGATTTTTGGGTTTAATTGTTTTCTTTGTTTTTTCCATTCAGAGGATTTATCAACAGCCTTCGACTGTACAGGACATTCTATGGAGGCCTGGCTGATCAACTTTGTGCTAATGAATTAGCAGCTGGTGACGGACTGCCATGCTGGAACGGAGAAGATATAGTAAAAAGGTACTTTATGTGTAGTGATCTGTGAAAACATAATGGCCATTTTCATCCTTGATTTCTTTTCCTAGTTCTTGAATGCATTACTTCAGTTTTAACTTTGCCACACAGGTTAGAGGATACATCAATTCCTTCTCTTTAGTTTGTCAAAAATAAGTTTGATTCTTTTTGACATTTTAGAAATATGATAGCATTCTGTGGTGTTCTGAAAGTTCTCTCGTCTTTTCTATCTGTGGCTTACCCAACAATCCCACTTTTTCAGTGAAGTATTACTTAACTTCTAGCCGATCTGTCTTGTTTCTCAGATATCTTTTTTTTTAAACTTTATGAGTATTAGAAAGGAAATTCGGTGAAATGTGAATACCTGTGCAAAGATTTGTTATGTGGATATATGTCACAGCAGCACTAATATGTTCATCCTACGATTGTTTCTGAGTGTATGTGAGAGACAGAGGGAAAGAGGGAGAGGGAAACAGAGCTGGTACTTTTATGTATGTCTGTTTGAGGCATTGTTTATTTGTATGTTGTCAATTGTTCTCAAGCTCACGAGTGAAATTTTTCACCTTTTTTTTTCTCACCATCTAGAATTTCTAGAGTTTATTTTCCTTCACTTTCTATAACTGGTTGTGCTCACAAGTAATTACCTGAGCTTGAAAAAGTCCTAGATTCTCCCTCTGTTACAATAGTGTTGGTCAGTACAATTGGCCGGGAATTAGTCCTTTGATTTTCCAATGCTGGTGATTACCATAGATTGTAGACCTGTGCTGTGCTTGGATTAGAATGTTTTAGTGTATTTTATTTTGAGCAATCTGCTAAAAGGTAAGGTGATAAACTTTCTGATTTATAAACACACCTACTCTGTATAAAGATAGGTAGTTTAGTTACCATTAGAATGATGAGTTCATTTAAAGTGTCCTTTAGCAAATTCAATTTACTATGATAAACATATACTGTAGATAATATTAATATAAATTTATGTAGTAAAATCTGTTTATTGCTGTGTGATCATATTCATTATAGTTAAAGGTTGCATTCCTGATATATTAAATGATTACTTGTAGTTTACATCCAGATATCTCATAGGGAATCTTTGATTTCACAGAAATCAAAGTTTCTGAAGGCAGGAACTATACTTAGCCAGGAACTATACTTAGGCAGGAACTATACTTAAATAAAAAATTCGGCTGACATGGCTCGTGTTCTTTTTCCATTACGCCCCTTGGATGGCTTAATGTATTCTTACATATATTTGTCCTGCCTTTACTGAGAGCAGTCATAACATGCATAGTATTTTGAATTCTTACAGTATTCATGTTAATAAGATTTCTGCCACTTAGACCTAGTAATCAAATTCTACTTTGACTTATACTTTCTCTTTTCACATTGTTCAAACTGGAATTGAACATTTTTGTGTATTAACAATTTTTCTACAAGGGCTAATGAGAATTGCATGATTAATGAACAATTTAGTATAGAATATAAATATATTTAATATAGCACATTACATTATACATTTGATTCTAGAACTGCAGGAATCTTAGTTTCAATTTGTCCCATTCCTCTCTATTTGGTCTGAGGTTTTGTATAATGGGAAATACTGTTGGAGAAATCAATGATTTGGGAAAACTTTTTAGAAGGAGAGTATTTTCAACTCAAAAATATATTTTCTTCTACATGATACATATTTTAAGACCTCATTCATGGTTTATGAATAAAGAAAGTTCATCTTTAGCAAGAACCCTCCTTGGGAAGTGTCCACATTTCTGGTAAAGAAAGTGAGCAATTCTCATTATTCTCACTTGCTTCCAGCTCCTGTCTTCCCTTTTCTATACCACCCAGCCTCCTGTTTGTCAGCTGCTTCGAAGGGCCCTATGTGACTTCACTCTCCTGTGAACACCTTCCGCTTTGCTTAATTTTTTCTCAAACAGCCCTTCTAGCTCATCACCTTAGCTGACATTTTCCCTTTTTTTGAGGGTGTTTTTTTTCCCCCTCTTTTGTCCCTATCTCATGGGTCACCAACCTACTCCCTTGCTTCTCTGGGCCAGCCGATGAACCTCACACACTGGCTCCCTACCACCATCTCTAGGCTACTTCCCAAATGAACATTTTTAGCCCTAATTACTTTCTAGCACTCAGCTGAGGTTTCACAAGAATCATCTCATTGAACTTTCCCAAAACTTTATTCCCTAATGCTTCAGAGTAAGCTGATGGGGTATTTCTTTTCTGTTTGATCTTGAGAAAACTTTCATGTGTACTTTGACATTTTTTAAAATATAATTTAAATTGTAATTTCATTCACGGCTCAGCCAGTTCTTGAAATAAATTTAGAACAGGATTTTTTTTCAATGCAAAGTCAATGCTGAAATATAAATATCCATCATATCTAGTTAATGGATCATGGTATATTGACAATGGAATATTACGTGGCAGTCAAAAATGATGCATATTTATATCTGTTAAAGTGGAATAATTTCAAGTAAAAATAGGTACAGACAGAGAACAAATGTATGGATATCAAGGGGGGGTGGGATGAATTGGGAGATTGGGATTGACATATATACACTACTATGTATAAAATAGATAACTAATGAGAACCTACTGTATAGCACAAGGAACTCTGCTCGGTGCTCTGTGGTGACCTAAATGGGAAGGAAATCCCAAAAAAGAGGGGATATATGTCTATGCATGGCTGATTCACTTTGCGGTATGGCAGAAACTGATACAGCAGTGTAAAGCAGCTATACTCCAATAAAAAAAGTTAAAAGTCGGATATTAAATTCTTTTTAGATGTTGGGAGTAGGAGTTTATTAATTTTATTTATTTATTTTTGCTGTGTTGGGTCTTTGTTTCTGTGCAAGGGCTTTCTCTAGTTGTGGCAAGCGGGGGCCACTCTTCATCACGGTGTGCGGGCCTCTCGCTATTGCGACCTCTCTTGTTGCGGAGCACAGGCTCCAGACGCGCAGGCTCAGTAGTTGTGGCTCACGGGCCTAGTTGCTCCGCGGCATACGGGATCCTCCCAGGCCAGGGCTCGAACCCGTGTCCCCTGCATTAGCAGGCAGATTCTCAACCACTGCGCCACCAGAGAAGCCCGGATATTAAATATTTTATCAACAGATTTGCATAAATAAAAGTACTGACAGTCATTCCACATAGAATATTTCTGGACAGTTAACATGAAAACTGCTAATATATTTAAAATACTGGGGAGGCTTTATATTTCCATTGTATTTATATTTAATGGAAACAGATGTTATAGTGATGTTAGAATTATGAGCCATTATTGCTTTTTTTCTTTTTATAATTCTTTTTTGAAATAAAAGCACTATTTTTACATTTCATTTCTAACCAAATTGGATTTTTGTAGTAATTTTGTGATATAATTTTTTCAAAGCATTAACGGATATGTTTCAAAAATTCAGTAGTTCAGTAATCTAAGATGGCTTCGATGTACAGGCAAGTTCTAATGAATGTTACAATCCCGAACTATTAGCTGCTTTTTCCTTGCGAATAAACAGAGTATAGCAGCGATCAGTGTGTGAAAATGCTAAGATCCCCATATAGAATATTCATTTCAGAGACCTGCAGTTGGTTGAGATAAATAATGCCTTCAAATTTTGAAGAAATGAATATCAAGTGAATTTGTACCACATGTGGGGATCATAGGGGTTTTTTCCTTTCTTGTGCTGGGTTATAATACTCATCAAGTTCATTGTAGAGAAATTATGCCAAAAACATCAATAGGATAAATTTGTGGCCAAGATTGAGCATATCATTCATTGTTAAGAGCGAAGTGATTATTTTGGCAAAATTTCTTCTCCTGGAGGCATTTTTTAGGAGGTGATTGGTCAGATTATTTATGTGCACAGACATGCTGCCTCAAAGAACAGGAGAACCATACAAATTGTTTCAGAATTATGACAGGCCTATAAACTGGGTCAAATCACCTTTGTGCTCATCAAAAGAGGTGGAATTCCTCTGTGGTTGTAAATGAAACATCTCAAATAGTTGTAGCATATTAATTCATGAAACAAAATCTATTTTAATTCAAATGATTTTAAAGAGTGCGTGCATACCATGTACACTATCGCGACACCGAGGTCCACAGTTCAGATGATTTCTGATTAACGATGAAAATTTACTACTGAAATCCACATAGTCTCTAACTCTTAAAGTCCCTCTTATCTACCCTTCCTGTCTCTTCATCGCGAAATAAAATTGTTCTCTGAAAGGCCTGCCAGTGCTTACTCTGTTCTCAGTTCCTGGTGATTGCAAATTGATTGTTTGATGGCTTGCGCTTGTCTTTCTGAGTACTGAAGTTCAGGTGACAGCTACTTAATTACCAGGGCTTCCTTTTCCCTTTTGATTAATAGACAGATAATCCAGTAACTCTCCCTCCATCTCCAGGAATTTGTAACTTCCGCAACAACCCTTAAACTAGCCAATAGCTGTTAAGTATCCCCGTAAAATTAATAATCCACGTGATTTCTACTTCATCTTATGTAGTTAATGTTCTTTAATGCGTCTTTCCTATCCCAGTGTTTTCTTTTTGAACTCTTACGATAAGGTGCCCCTTTTCAACATATTAGAATCAAATTTTTAAAAAATAAAAATATAAAACCTTAAAAATCTGAGATTTTATACTTATCTATTATCAGTTTTCTTTCCACCCAGACAATGACATTTTTTCTGGCCATAACTTTTTTTTACCTCACTTTTTTTTTTCTCCTTTACCCATTATTTATCTGGAAAGACACTTCATCTTCAAATTTTCTTTTTCTTCCAGACCTTCCTACGTATATATTTTTTAAACACCTGGCTTAGTTTTCAAATGTCACAGACTCCATTTTAAACCCAGCCAGGTCTCAGGATTGCTCTGAATTTTATTACTGTAACAACTGCTTGTTTTTCCTATGTTGCTTATGCAAAGGCAGTATGTTCTTCATGACTTAAACACCAGTCTGTTTTCTATTTCTTTTTCCCCTCGCAATTTCTACCTCTGCAATCAGGTTTATAACACTGAATTAAACCTTTGTAATAATCATCAATGTTATCATACCTATGGCCTGTCTTACTTGGTTCAGAATTGGAGGTCACTTAAAAGGGGTGACTACACGGTGTCCCCACTCCTACCCCATTGCGACAATCTGCCATGGACCTTGATATTTCCACTATTAATGGAATATTTTCAACTAAATCATTTTCTCCATACAACTGCGTATACAGTTTTGCCAAACTCCCACTTTTATCTTGGGTGCTAGTGGAATGAATTCCCTCATTTGTGTTTTATTGTAACCTCTAACTCCACCATGACACTTTGAATACTTTTTTGCATTTATATGTCATATACCTTCCTGTCTACTGAAATTTATTTTATAACACAGCTTCTATATCTGAGAGGCTAAGAGCAATGTCCTTGAACACCTATCAATAATTTTTTCAAGATAACAGGACTCCGAGGAAAAGGAATTTTTATAAGTGTTAGTGAGAACTAAGTTATGGTGATTTGGGGATGTGGCTTGGTGATAACATTTTGGTGGGTAATATATGGTTCCAAAATGAAATTGAGTGTTGGAAAAATGAGAAGAAGAGAGATGAATCATGAAAGTTTCTACCTATGTCTGACTCTGGATACTGATTTTTTTTTTTTTTTCTAACCTTAAGATCATGCCTGTCCCATTGTGTGTACTTCCATAGACATTTGGTGGAACCAGAGTCTAAAGAACTCTAAGAACCTCCTGTCTTAGAGACATATTAGGTCTGATTGTCTCTATCATAAATGAGGCATCTGGGTTGGGGGTGGGGAAAAGTGCCAAGGTCTGCCCCAGGTCAAAAGCTGAGTCTGCTATCTTCAGCATGGGAAGAACTGAAACATTTTTGCTCTTTTGTGGCAGAAATGCAAAGTGTGGTTTTAGATATATTATGAGACTGTCGAATTCCTCACATTGTAGAATACACAGTCTAGGTCCAGTGGGACAAGCATCAGTATGACTGATGTATTAGGTTCTGAATGAGCATAAAATGTGTAGAGTTCTTGGCTGTGTACCATCTTTCTGCCTTACTACAGTATACTTGCTTAGCAGATAATTTTTATTTAAAAGATAGTGTCTAAAATAGTTATCCCATAGTTTGGTTCTGTAGAGAATAAAAGAAGGTAGCAAAGGGATGCACATTTTATCAACCTTTCTCCAAGTTCTGACATTTCTAACTAGTATTAAAGCCTAGGAAAATACCCATTCTTCTCAGGTCAATATACACATTTTGTTATTTTCTAAGAAATGCTCCATTAATCTGGCAATAATTGCATGGTGTCTCATCTTCTGAACCGAGACATTTCTTTTGAATCTTTCTTTACTGGTTTATTTCCTTCGTAGTCAGTTGTCTCCTGTTAAGCAGTACAATCATTACATTTAGGCAGCTGGACTCAAAGGTGAAAGTAGAAACTGTTTCACTAAACCCACTCTGAAGGCTGCTTTTCCCTGTCTCTAGAATGAAATCGCAGCCAGTTCTCAGAATTTTTTTGGTCAAATGTCTGAAGGGTCTTTTATTGTCATTAGTTCCATAAACAGTCTAAATTCAGTAATCAAATTCAGCCCGAAGAAAGTCTAAATTCAGTAAAAAGGTCCAGGCTGACTTGATACGCAAAACTTCATTTAAAGCGGCCATTTCTCTGCATTGCCGTGAGGTACTGCTCCAGTCTCAGGGGCACCTGTAGTGGGGGGTGAACCACTTCAGGTCCACGTGCCAACCTTGACTTCTTGTCCTCCAGCCAATATTTCTGACTCCTGCATGTTTGGAGCTGGCAGGACAATGGGGCAGCAGTGAGAGAGAAGGGGTGAGAGAAAGGAACATTCTTTTTGGCTGATAATTTTGTATCTTTCATCGATGATTGTTAACTTGGTGGCTTTTAAGACTGATGTTCTAGGGCATCTGTGTGCTCAAGACAATGCCTCTTCTAATCTTTTCCATCTGGCTTCCTTCTGCTGAGATCTTCTGGTTGGGTTCTTTTCTCCTGCATGGTCCACTCTAGACCACAGAAACTTTGCTTCTCTCTCCTGCTTTTGGTGGAAGAACAGCCTGTATTCAGTGGAGCTGCCTCTCTTTACTCTGCTGCAAGGCAGGCAACTTCTGCTACAGGCATGGGCCGCCACAGCAGTCCAAGTTTCTTCAAAGAAATTCTCTCCTTTGTCCTCTTCAACCTCAATCCTTCAATACAATTAAGATGGATGCCAAGATGAAGGACTCAAAACCAGTTTTCAGCCATCTGCTTTTTATGTCTAGCACCTCCGTTTGGAACACTCTCTATCGTCTTGTTCTCAGCTGAAACGGAAACAGAATGGATGTAAAATACATCCTTTTACATGTATTTGGGACTGGTGGGAAGGAGACAGAAAACTAGATTCCATGTTCAATACTGCAGTTGACCTTGAATGGGATACAAAGGTAAAACTTTGTCCCCACCTCAGGGACATAGATTCCAAACACAGTAGAGCACATGTTCACAATATGAACACAGTAAGACAGATACTGTGAAACAAGAGAGACACACAAAAAGTCCCACAGACTTTCAAATGAGGAAATCTCATTTGTTTAAGGAGATTTGAAAACTATTTAATAAAAGAGGTAATATATGATATGGGTCTCCATTCATTTCAAATAAATTCTCTGAAATATATATGGATGAGATGAGATAAGATGATGTCTGGAATTTGCTTTAAAATAATTCAGTGAATGGGGGAAGAGGGTAATACTATATGTGAAACAAGGTTTTCTGTGTGTGGATAGTCATGGGAGGTGTATTATGGGTTCAGGGTGTTCTTTGTATTTTTGAAAATTTTATAATAAAACATAATAAAAAAGGCATAATAAAAATTATGTTAAGGGTCTATTCTGTCACATATGCTGTTCTGAATGATGGGGATACAGTGATGGACAAGACAGACATGAGCCGTTTCTTACCAGATTCAGATAAAGAGGAGATGAACACTGTTCAAAGGATTACAAGTATGAATGGTTTACAAAATCTTTAAGGTTGGATGGAATTTTAATCAGCTGACCTGGAGGCAAGAAACAGAATGGGAGCAAATGCATTTTTGAATGAAGTGCTCCAAGTTTGGTGACCTCTTAAACAGCATTATTTCCATTTGTGTGTAACCTTTCAGATTTTCTCTTCTCCTTCTCAGCACTCTTTCTTTTGGGCTTCATGGGCATGTCCTGACTACGTAGTATGAAACTTTTGCTTGTGCATTATAATGTAGCCACTTATTCAGAAAGCCGGTGAAAGCTCAGAGGTTAGGACCATAGTCTGAAGAGCCAGGCTACTAAGGTTCTTAGTAAAGATTAGCCACTGTAGCTCTGATTTCAGGCACATTTATTAACTTCTAATTGCATCAGTTTTCTTATCTTTAAAATGTGGCTGAAAATAATACCTATCTCCTATTTGAGAATTAAATAAGTTATTAACATCAACCATTTAGAATACTGGCTATCACCTCGTAAACATTCAAAAACGATTAAATCTTCTTATTGAGCAGTTTATAATCCTTTACTTCAGTAGGAATGAAACACTATTGTATTAAGCTTCTCTCTTCATTGGAGGTTTTCTATCATGGATCAGAAAACTTCCATTTGGAAAACAGACATGTGAAGGTTGGTTTATGAGTCAGTAAAAATTAGTATCAGGGATTTTGGATTGGAAGTAGGAGATAGTGCCTTATGAATAGTTGAAAGAATTATTTCATTGAGGATAGAAGTAGAGAAAATGTATCTTAATAGGCAGTTTATCAAATGCTCCAGTTTTTGGAGAATTTGGAGAGTTGTGGTCTGTCTTGTACCCATGCAATACATCAGTTTTCTCAAGGGAGAACTAAAAGTTAAGATACAAAGAAAAAACATAAAGATAAATGAAAAATATTTTACTCCCAAGCAGTAGTTTGGGAACAGTCAATCACTGTCTTAGAGTTGATCATAATGAACTACCTGTTGACTGGAAATAAATGTCTGGAGCCATGCTAACTATCAGTACACCATACAACAGATTGTTTCGGTGACACGATAGTTTTAAGACTGCTACACTTAGAGTCATTTCTCTTCATCCATTGAGTTCCCGAAGGAAATACATATCATAAATAGAATCACTAAAACAAAATGAGGTTGAACATCAGTCATCATCGTGTGTCTAACTGCTCAGTTTCCTGCCAGACTGACAGGGTACAAGGAAGCTATTTTTAACTTGTTACTTGCTTCCATCAGAGATTGTGTGTAGAGAAAGACGAAAAAAATAAGAGACAGCAAGATAAAAGTTCACTGAAGTGGAAACCTAAAGGACCTTTTCCCATCTGTTTGGCACAGAAGTTGTTATCTCTTTAGGGATACAGATTTCATCACAGTTCCATAGACTTGTGAGTGCAGCTTGTGTTACTGCAAAGCAGCAGCAGCCCTCAAGGGCTCCGGGAAGTTTATTCTTACCTTAGCCTGAGGAGTTCCTTACTTTTCCTTCATTTTCATATTGAACTTAGAAGTGAAAGACTCTTCCCTTTTTAGTAAAATAGCTGTAAGTTTGCTCATCTATAAAGATGGTACATATTTGTGTTTCTTAGTCTGGTTCCTACACTTCCATATCAGAGGATATAAATTCATCAATGAATGATTTATTATATTTTATTTTATTTTTATTTATTTTTATTTATTTATTTTTTTGCGGTACGCTGGCCTCTCACTGTTGTGACCTCTCCTGTTGCGGAGCACAGGTTCCGGACGCGCAGGCTCAGTGGCCATGGCTCACGGGCCCAGCCGCTCCGCGATATGTGGGATCCTCCCAGGCCGGGGCACGAACCCGTGTCCCCTGCATCGGCAGGCAGACTCTCATCCACTGCGCCACCAGGGAGGCCCTGATTTATTATATTTTAGAATAAAATGCCAGAAGAGATGAAAGAGAACAGTCACTGATTTACGATACTTTCTTCTTCAAATAGAGTCTAGTTTAGTCTCATTTATTTTATGAGAACAGCCCATTGGTTATCAGCACATTTTCTTGACCAACCATCAGGATGCTTATGTGCTGACGCATTCCTCAAAACAAATGAGTTCCCGAAATCGGATTTGAAATTACTTGCACGTTAATGAATGTAACATTTGAAGGTTATTGACCTATATGTTTTGACTGGCATGATTACTATAATTATGTATTTCATTGTTCTGAAGATTTCATTTTCTCATGACTATACTGAAATGAGGGAATGTTTTAATTTTTTTTTCTCCTGGGAAATAAATGAATGCAAATTATTTTTTTGAGTATTTTTTTTGGCATAATCCACTTTCAAAGCTCTATCTTTAATCATTTTTATATGTAATGGAGCCACAAAGAGTCCAAGTTATAAATCTTTAGGGTATTGAATGAGAAACCCGAGTCTTAGAATCATGAAGGAAATGAGTCTCAAGTTTGGAAAGCAGCCTAAAAGCCAGTTCATCCGATACAGTACAGAACTCTGAACAATGGTTGTGAGAAGGGAAAAACCAGTAAGAAAATTTTGCTCTCTATACACTTTCAGGATAGTGCTTAAATGTTTCATAACATTTCTATATAAAGAATGGTATTTTCATTTTAAGAAATGCCATTTAATTCTTGAGTTCCCTCTATCAGCCTCAGCCAGCTTGTACCTAAATTGGTACAAAGCTGCTCATTTCTTTTGCCTCATTCTATGCAGTTCTGACAGCAAGAAAGCCCTCCTAATAAAGTGAAGACTCTTTGCTAGGCAGGAAGGCATTAATATATGATGTGTGATGATATAAACATTTTCATATACCTTTTACATACATTAAATATGGAATGACAATTAATTATGGACGTGGATGAAATAGTGGTCCTTTTTAAGATTATTCTAAACAGGACCTAGGCATTTTTAGGGATATTGAATCAGTAAATCAACATTTTAGAGTAATATATTTAAATTATTTTGTATCAAACAAAATGAATGTCTTCTTTTAGTGAGCATGGAATATTTAAGTAGCATTGCAAAGTAGTAAAAAATGTATGGCACTGTTGGTTTGGAATTGAGTCTTTGCCATCTAATTTGAAGTCATGCTTCTCAATTTTCCATATATGTTTCTTCAGAGGTAAGTGGTGATGCTCTGTGGGGTAGAAAGAGGCACAGTATAAACATAAAACCTGCAGTGAGAGGGCTTCCTATGTGATAAATATATAGTAATGTATTTGATGTGTTAGGGTTTCCAGAGAAACAGAACCAATAGTATCTATCTACCTATCATCATCTGTCTTCTATATGTAGAAAGAGGTTTTCAGGAATTGGCTCATGGGTTTGTCGGGGCTGGCAAACCTGAGATCTGCAGGGCAGCTGGCAGGCTGGAAATTCTGTTGAAAGTCAACAGAATTTGACTTTCTGATTTGAAGAACAGTCTTCAACAGTTACAGTCTTGAATCCAAAGACAATCTGGGGGTTGAATTCTTCCTTTTCTGGGAACGTCTGCCTTTTCTCTTATGACCTTCAACTTGATTGGATGAGGCCTACCCACATCATGTAGGTAGTCTGCTTCACTCAGAATCTACTGTTTTGTTTGTTTGTTTGTTTGTTTCTTGCGGTACGCGGCCTCTCACTGTTGTGGCTTCTCCTGTTGCGGAGCACAGGCTCTGGACGCGCAGGCTCAGCGGCCATGGCTCACGGGCTTAGCCGCTCCGCGGCATGTGGGATCTTCCCGGACCGGGGCACGAACCCGTGTCCCCTGCATCGGCAGGTGGTCTCTCAACCACTGCGCCACCAGGGAAGCCCTGTTTCTTTGTTTTTTTAATTGGAATATAGTTGATTTTCAATGTGATGTTAGTTTCTGCTGTACAGCAAAGTGAATCAGTTATACATATACATAAATCCACTCTTTTTTAGATACTTTTCCCATATAGGTCATTACAGAGTATTGAGTAGAGTGCCCTGTGCTATACACCAGGTTCTTATTAGTTATCTATTCTATATATAATAGTGTGTATTGTCATACTGAGTGAAGTAAATAAGTCAGACAAATATCATATGATATCACTTATATGTGAAATCTAAAAAAACGGTACAAATGAACTTACAACACAGAAACAGAGTCACAGATAGAAAACAAACTTATGGTTACCAGGAGGAAAGGAGGGGTAGGGGGAGAGATAAACTGGGAGATTGGGATTGACATAAACAGAATCTGCTGTTCTAAATGTTAATCACGCCTAAAAAATACCTTCACAGCAATATCTACATGAATCTTTGGCAAAACTATTGGGTGTCGTGGCCTAGCCGTGCTGGCACGTAAAATTAAGCATCACAGGTAGTGATCTAGGTGATGACTGAGATGGCAAGTTGGTGCTCTCCTGGAGCTGTTCTAAAGATGGTGTGTTTTAGATTAAGTCTCCAGGGAAAACCTCTCTGGAGAAGTCACATTTAAGCTGAAAATGTGGGAAGATCTGATTTTTCCAAGTAGAGAGAACATCATGCCTCATGTGTCTGAGGAACAGAAGGGAAGTCAGCATGGGTGCAGCGTAGTGAGGCAAGTTAATGCAAGAGGATTGTCTGGAATGAGATTGTAGATGGGCAAGTGTCAGGTTTCATGGGCCAGAGAAGAAGTTTGGATTTTATTCTAGGTGCATGGAGAACTCACTGGAGGCATCGAGCCAGGACTGATACAATCTGGATGCTTCTTGGAGAGTAATTTTGAATTTAAAGTGGGAGAGAAACCAAAGAGAAACTTACCATTCCGTACTGGCTGATGTGTGTGTTATGAGAGAGAGAGAATGAAAAAGAGAAAGAAACTGATCATGTGCCTCTAAAGAATGAAATATTATAATTCACAGTTAATGAAAATCTGTCACACTTGTTTTATCTGGGAGATTTGTCTTCTTTGCAGAGCAATACATACTGTAAGCAAACTACAAGCATGTAACCACACTGAGGATAAGACATGCACAATCTATATCACAGAGGGACTTGTCCCCGCTGAATATAGTTCTTCCTCATATGAGTTAAAAAACACTGAACATCTAATAGAAAATTGCATCAGTAAACAGTTTACAGAAATTTATCAGAGGTTTTTAAACATATGAAAAGAATAACCGCTACCATGCAAGTTAAAGAATTTCCAACACAAATTAAATTAAACTAAATTAAATTAAAAAACAAATTATTTTTCTCAGTTATTATAGTGATAAAGACCATTAAATTTTATAATTCACAGCATTGACCAAAATGTGAAGAAAAAGGTATTTAAATACCTCAATAGAAGGAGCAATTATTTCTGTCTTCTGTGTCTTTGAAGGACAATTGGCCAACACATATCAATATTTCAAATGCATGTGACCTAGGGAGCAGCTGTTTCACATGTAGGAATTTATCTTCAGACATACCAACATATATAAACAATAGAGATTGTATTGTATATAGCTTATGGTTGTGTAAGGGAAACCAAAATGCCCATTAATAGGAAAATAATGAGTTGTTATGGTGTATTAAAAATGGAATATAGCTTTTCAATTTTTAAGAAGAAAGATGTGGTTGTACATGTAGTTATATGGACGTACCTGCAGAAGAGAACTGGAGGACATGTATAGGAAGGAAAGAATGATTGCTTATCATTCTGTGTGCTTTTATAATTTACCATGTGCTTTCAGTCCTTTTCCCCCCCAAAATGAAAATAAATTTATTCATATAAATATTAAAGGAAAAGTTTCATATATTTTTCTGACATATAAAAAGATACCTTGCTGAGGAACAATATCTTGGAACGCCCATACATTTCAAATAAAATACAAGTGAATCATCAAATAAAATAAAAGCAAATAAAGGTTTCTTAAATAGTCTTTCAGTGGAAGGTTTAGAATTATTTGAGATAGGAATTTTATAAAACAGAAAATGGTAACTGCTGCACTGAATGTCAGACTGGTCGTTTGAGTAGAACCCAAACCCAGCCTGGCTCTCACTCTGCCCCCTGGATGACGAGGTGTGGTATAGACTGAAGGTTTGTGTCCACCCACACCCCCCAAGTTCGTATATTGGAACCTAACCTCCAGTGTGATGATATTAGGAGGTGGGGCCTCTGGGAGGTGATAAGGTCATGAGGCAGAGCCCTAATGAATGGAATTAGTGCCGTTGTAAAAGAGACCCCACAGAGCTCACTCACTCCTTCCCCCATGTGAGGACCCAGGGAAAAGACAGCCATTTATAAACGAGCATTGAAGCCCTCACTACTGTACCTTGATCTTGGACTAGCCAGCCTCCAGGACTGTGGGGAATGTGTTGGTTGTTGATAAGCCACCAGTTCATGGTGTTTCTGTTACAGTGGCCTAAGTGGACTGAGTAGGGTGGATTGGAATAAGGAGAGAACTTGGTCATTGGTGGTGAAGGTTTTTCTTGCCTGTTTATTTTACTACAGTTCCTGTACATCCATATCAGAGCAAATGAGTTTATCAGGGGGTGATTTCTTATATTTTGAAATAAAATACAAGAGAGGTGTGTCATAATCATACTGGAAATTCATGTATGGAGAGCATGTGAGTGGTATAAAAAGTTAATTCCAGGTATTAATATAATCATAACTTTTAATCTGTTTCTTTATATTAAAACCATACATTCAGGTATGCTATCATCCAATACATAGTTGATTATACATTTGCTTTTATTTTTCTGAAATTTATATATTGGTTTGCCTTATTTTTATTTTCTTCTAAGCACTCTACTTTTCACTTAAAATATATGTATTTTGAATTTCATCTAATTAATTAGTCAGGAAGAAAGTTTTTTTTTTTCATGACACCTAACCTATTAGTGAGGAAGAAAGATGTTTATTTAAGAGAAATACTAATTATATTACATAAAGATGTCACCTTTAAGGTATAGGGATACATAGTTAAGGAGAAATGCAGTGTAATGTTCCCTGAAAATACATGAAAGAACTTATGCCATTGAGATATATATTTTTTATGTTCCAAACTTTTAGTACAGTCACTGTTCCTAAAGTGTGGTTCCCAAATTTTCAGGCCTCCACCCCAGGCCTCTACTGAACGAGAAACCCTGGGGCTGGGGCCCCAGAATCTATGCTCTCCCAATGATTCTGATGCACAATCAAGTATGAAAACCACTGCCTTAGGGCATTACATTTATTTTTAAGGTTTATTTATTTATTATTTATTTATTTTATTATTTATTTTTGGCTGCGTCGGGTCTTAGTTGTGGCACGGCGTCTTCTCTCTAGTTGTGGCGCGCAGGCTTCAGGGCTCATGGGCTCTGTAGTTGTGCGCGCGGGTTCTAGAGCATGTGGGCTCTGTGGTGTGTGGCACGCAGGCTCTCTAGTTGAGGCACATGAGCTCAGTAGTTGTGACGCCCCGGCTTAGTTGCCCTGCGGCATGTGGGATCTTAGTTCCCTGACCAGGGATGGAACCCACGTCCTCTGCATTGGAAGGCGGATTCTTCACCACAGGACTACCAAGGAAGTCCCTACAATTTTTTTTTTTTTTTTGAGTAATTACTTCTTTCCAAAAATTTAGATTTGACTTAAAAAATGTTTTTGGCCGTGCCGCTCGAGGTGTGTGGGATATTTGTCCCCTGACCAGAGAATCCAACGCATGGCCCCAGCAGTGGAAGAGCAGAGTCTTGACCACTGGACCGCCAGGGAAGTCCCTCTAAGACTTCAGAACTTTTAAAGTGGGAAAGGGCCCATTTCTCCTCATAAGGAAGTTTAGATGTCATGATGTGATAAATCTTATTGTAGAAAATATATAACGCTTGTTTGGATGAAGATTTTAGAGCAGAGTTGGTATCTGATGGAATTCCATGTTGATATACAGAGCATCTTATACATAATGAATTTTGCATATCAGATGATTGAAGCCTTTACACAGCCAGACTTTTAAGTATTTCATATTTCTGGAAAAAAAGCATTGATTGTATCCTCCTTAGATATTTGGTATCACCAATAGAAATTAATTATTTAAGCCATATTTGGATCTGTAGCTGTGCTCAGGAGGTGAGGCATTTAAAATCACTGTTCTTTCATACAAATATGCATGATATAATATGTAGAGTTTTGCATAATAACGGCTATTTGTCTATTTCTAAATACTGACCATAATAGACTGCTGGGTAACTGCAAATAAATATTAGGTAAATATCAATCATACTGTTCTTAGTATAGCATCTTCAGAAAAAAATTCTGGAAAGGAAATTTACGATTTATTAATGATAGTATTATTTCCTTTAAAAGAAATGTTAGAAATGATCTTCTTTACATGAGGTAAATATATATAATTTTTAGTGTATGTATTTTGGATAAAGATTTTTGTTTAGAACATGATGTTTTCAATATTATGTAGTTCTACAATTTAAAAATATTCTTTGGCCAAAATTCCATGCATTGTGCAGGCCCTCAGATCAAGCTGTTTATAAAGTGGAAAAGCTTCAGGACTGGGCAGCTAATTAGGAATTTATTCATGCAAGATGCAAGTCAGCTTCTCTTTGGGACTCCATCCAAGTCAACATAGCAAGCCTCAAGAAGCATACCCCAACCAGATCCATTAGTGCTTGTACTGGCATAATTTATCATGCTTTTTAATGTGTGTCTTTCGGGAACTATTCACTAGCAAACTTTATTATTAATTTTATTATTTACTTACCTTTACAAAAATTTTAATGCCATTCCTGGGAAGACGCGTGGTTGTTTGGGTATGCCTAATTAGCAGTTTCCTGTCCATTTTACTTGCAGATGTATCACTTTCCTTGCTAGAAGTTTTGTAACAGCGCAGATGACAAATTGTTCAGCTTCATGAAGATTTCACCAACCAAACAAACAATTTAGTTTTTAATTCAAAAGAAACGGGAGAGCAGCTTACAGGTGGTACAGTGTGGAGAGGAAACACCCCTGTCCAGAGGGTTCTTAATGAAAGAATGTGAAAGTCAAGAATCTTTCTCTTGTTTATCTTAATGAAGGAGATGATTTCTAGTTGCATACAAATGAGTACAAATAACTTGGTATCTTGGATTTCTATTAGGGGAGTTTCGCTTTCTCACTGCTGAACAACGTTGAACAAATATTTATTTGTTGCCTACTGAGTGCAAGGCCTAGTTACAGTGTTAAAATTCATAGCAGTGATCCCTGCCTTCTTGAGAATTATAGCACCTGTGGTAGCCTGTAGTGTGTGCTGGCGTGGTGATGTGCAGTGTGCTATGGGATTCCAGTTGACCTTGAACAACACGGGTTTGAAATGCAGGAGTCCACTTATATGCATCTTCTTTTCCAATAGTACATACTACAGTACTATGTGATTCCAAGTTGGTTGAATCCTCAGATGCAGGTCCTTGGATACAGAGGAACCGTGGATACTAAGAGACCACCAATATGGAGGGCTACCTACATTCTATGTGGATTTTCTACTGTGCTGAGGGTTGGCGCCTCTAACCCCTGAATTGTTCAAGGGTCAACTGTATATTGGAGAAGCATCTGGAAGTCAGGCAGTAAAGGGATCTACTGGATACTGCTGTTTCTGCTCTACTCTGCCCTCCCCTTGACCTGCAGCTCATCCGTCCCCCCACTGCTGGAGGTGTTGGTGGTTAACTCACAGCTGGCATCCTCTCCACAAACTTGCCGCCTAGCTCAGAATCCATGCACCACTCCTCAACACCGACCCCCTCCCCAGGCCCCAGCCAAGAGGCAATGACTAAGGCCCAGGAGAGCGGCATCATTGCCTCAAGGTGGAATGAATTCCATGCTGCAGTTTGTGCTTCAGTGCATCCTGGTGGGAGCAGAGGAAGCTAGATGCCAGCCAGCCGAGACCCATTCTCACGTCTCTTTTATCTCTGGCCATGACCCACATCCCTCACTCCCCTTTGTCCGACAGCACTTCTCTAATAAATCTCTGGAACAAGCATCTGCCTCTAAGGAACCTGATTTAACAGAATGATTTTCACAGAGTCCTGCAGGGTAAGTAGGAGCTCTCTAGATAAAAAGGGGAGGGAGGAGAGAGAATGTCATGCAGAAGAACTCCAGCTGTGAAGGCATGTGGGGGAAAGAGTCTTGGATAGAGAGTAGAGTGAAATGAGTATGGGGCAGGGTTAGGCAGGGTGGTAGGAGATGGGAGAAGAGTGGTGGACATGAGAGGAGAAGCTGAAGAGGTTAAAAATCTTTGTAAGCCAAATTGCGTCTACATCCAATTAATGCCAACAGTTGCGAAAAATCCAGAATATCACCCATATTTTAGTCTGTATAAAATATGTGATACTTGAAAGAATTTATGTATTTGAGATATTTCAAAATAGTATTTCAAGTTATTTCTTTTGAATGTACTGCAGGAAAGAGGGGGCTGCTATCATGAATTACTTCTAAATTGCTGTGTTCAACCTTGCTGATCCCAGCGGCAGTTATAAGGCTGTAGTAAGCCTACAGTAGGCATTGTTACCATCTTGTTGAAATTCTCTTTCTCTTTTCCAAAGGAAAGTCTCCAAAATGCAGTATGAAGAGCGTACTGTGAGTCTGTAAGGCATAATTTTTAACAATCAGATGGAAAATGTATATTTAGCATAACATTTTCCATGATAGGTGTATGGTAACTCAGGTTTTAAACGCGTTTATTCTGATATATTCTATAACCTGGCAGTTACCTATGAAGGTGAGTTTTCAAAAGCTGTGGACTTCATTACTGTGTATGTCACTAAGCACAGATGTATATTATAGTTCCAGTGAAACACATTTTAAAAATTTATATGAAATATGGAAAAATTACTTTTGAGTTATATCCAGCTGCCAAACATGGGACTAAATTAAGGGTTATTTTATCAAACTCAACATTTCTCTACCATTTGAGTTGTAACTAATGCTATATTTCTGTTTGGACCTGAAATTGCCATAATTTGCGACTTTCCCCAAATCCACTGATCTAAAAATACATACAGAGGTGGAATACTGATGGGGAGTTTAATTTGCTGTTGTTCCTCCTGTCAATATCATTCTTGGATCATATCTTCATTCTACCATCATTCCTATTGCACTCAGGCCCTTATTTTTGCCCCCTAGACTTTTGTGACAGATTCCTACCCCATCCCATCTGCCACCTCCCTTAGGGATTCATTTCCTATTCATCTGATTATTATTTGAATAAATCAACAATGCAATTCCTTCTTATAAACCTCGTCACAGTATAAACTTTCTCTGCAACTCTAGATATCTCTTTCTCTTCTGTCCAGCATATCTTAAATTCAAGCGTACCAAATATCCTTTCACATCTCTGTGGTTTGAGGCAAGCATTTCATTCTTCTTGGAGTTTTCTCTTCCCAGTCCTTCAACATCAAGAGCAAATATGACCTTTTTATAAAGCTTGATCAACCTGCCATTTCCTTCTCTGGTATATGCCCTTACACCTGTACTTGGTATACGCTCCTGTGATAGCATTTGCCTAAGGTGTACTTTAATCGCTCACTCAGGTGTTTCTCTCTTTCACACTAGACTATTCCATGAGTTAAGAGTCCCAGGTTTCATCTAAGTGAGGTTCAGGTATGTCTGGCAAAGTGAAACTGGAAGCATGGGTGGCTAAGACTCTAACTTACAGGAAGAATCATCTAGATGTAAGGAGCACAGAGAGCCCAGTGGACATAGAAGAGGTCCGATTTCACATGCACCCTAGTGTCTGTCACTCAAATTTATTTCCCAGTTTAGTCCCCATTGTGTCCCAAGTCAATGGAAATATGGGAGTGTGGGCACCTCTGCATTCTGCCTCAGACTGTCAGACAGATTTTGGACTGATGAGCAATCCATCCATGATAGGTGATGTCATAGCCGTGATAGCACCCAGAAGATAAGTGGTTGAACCCAGGAGCTGTGATCGTGGTCCCTGGCAGAGAACATGATGCTGGGGGCCACAGTATTATTAGCGTAGTGGCTTTGATGCGTGCCTAAGCAGGGGTTGACTTCAGAGACACCTTTTGGGTATTCTCAGAAACACCTGATTTCAAGGGCTCTTTAGAAAGCTCGTATCTAGCATTTTGCAGGCAATGATCATTAAGGTGAAAATTAAGTTAATGTAACCTTGTTTGTTTATACAGCCTTTAAGGTCTGAGGAGACCATCTACACATCAGTATTAGGATTATGTCTGGTAAATTACAGTAGAGAATATTACTATTCAGGCCATAGCTAAGCACTTTGTATTATCTCCTATTATTACCTATTAAGGAGGTATTATTATGGTCTCTGTCTTCAGAAGAGGAAAGTAAGGATTGGAGACATTAAATCACTAACACAAGATTCTGTCAGCAGCAAGTAGCAGAGCTAAAGCTGGAACTGATGCCAGGTCTCATGTTATTTCCATTGTTGTGCTCTAGCGCCCTAATAAATTACATATGTGAGTGGTGAGCAACTGAATGAATGAGTGTAAGAATAACTAGTGTATTTTTTCATTCAAGTAACAGCACAGATGTCTACACTGAAAGTGTGAATATTTTTCAAATGCCTGTGGTATGACCTGCATGAGCAATAAGACAGTGTTGAAGTCCAGTTTACCAGTCAAATCCCAGTGCAGTGCCAAAAATACCATTCATGCAACCATCAGAAAATAATAAAATCTTTCTCCATAATCCTTCAAAGCTTTTTAGTCCCTGCTAACACATACTTACGTGAACATTATAATGTGTAATTGCCCAATAAAATTGCTTTTAAAGCCCTTCCTGCTAACCTTTAACCCCAGGACTGTGTATAATTTATTATCCTATAAACAATCAGATCCTTTCTCATTTTTGGGGGGGGATTTCCTTTCTTCCTCCTCCACCAACATTGCTTCTTTACTGGACAATATTGTATTAAGACATCTTTATTATTTTTCATTTTCACTTAAGGGGTATGCTCCCTGTTCTTAATTAGCATTTAATGAAAGTAGAATATGTTATCTGTAACAAAATCCTTGCTTGTATTTTTTTTTCCTGTTGTACCTTTTGTTGATTTCTCTCTCGTCTTTGAATTGATGTCTATTGTAAAAAAGAAGTTTCTCGCTTCTGTTCTCAGCTATGTTGTTATGTTTTGGGGATGTTGTGATCTGAAGCAAAATATAGCTAAGTTTTTCATCTCCATACGTGGGTAGTGTGGAGCTATAATGTGAAGGCACGTGGAAACGTGAATCCATGCTAGGTGGGAATGGCAGAAGATTATAACCTATCAAAGGCTAATTCCAGAATTAATTCTGTTAACTCATTACTTACGTAATGAGGAACAATTACGTATAGGAACGATTATGTTCTGAGATGGCCTCATAAAGTTGTTAATATTATTTCTCAAATTTCCAGGCTCTATACGACACTTCTTCTGTATTAAATAAGAAATTACCTTGATATAAAAATAGATCTGGATTTTAAAAAATTTAGATCTCACACAGGAACCTGAAAACTATGTGCTTTACTCAATATCCTCACCGTGTTTCACTTACCTAAAAACACTTCCTAAAATCTCATTTCCTTCATGACAATTTCAGACTATGGTCAGGTGACTTCCTCTTCAAAGTAACATCTCAGAGTGGTGCATGTTTGACTATTGGGAGGTCAGGGGCTCTGCTTGACTTCACACCCCAACAGGCCACCTTTCCTGAGAGTCTCAGGAAGTCCCGTCAAGCTCCGCCCCCAGCATCACTTCAGGAAGCTCATTCTCATTAAGGTGCCCCAAGTGCTCCTCAAGTGGTGAGAACATCTAAAATCATCCTCTCAAATACCCACCTCATTCCATCATAGTCTGGAACTCCAGTAAGCAAGATTTTCTTAGAGAAAATTTCCAGGATTCTTAAAAGCACAAAACGTGCCTTGGCTGTGAAAAACTTCCCCAGGTGGCCACATTGGTACTTTTGTTCTCTTCATCACATCGTACAGGACAAAAAGAGCACAATCTTTAGGAGTGCAGATACCTCAGATTACTACAGATTAGGCTGAGTAGCAAGTTCAGTGAAGCACGGAAACCAAAAGTTAAAGTGAACATTCCAACCAAAGATTCTGGAGTCAACCTCCATCTCCTTCACTTTCAGATTCAACGGGTACCAGTCACACACTGACAAGGTATTTCTGGGCCTTCTTATCCTCCCCATCTATTCCTTCTGTATTAGACTGGAATGTCATTTATCTCCGGGCTCCTTGCCACCCCCTTGGTTCTCTACTCCATCCCACAGTAACTTACACAGTGGTTTTCCAAAAGTATAAATATGATCGTTGAACTGCTATGTTTAAAATTCGCTAATATCGGTACCTCCCCACCATCTTCCAGATGAACTTCAAGCTTCTCCATTTGACATTAAAGGTCCCCCAAGATACGGTATCTACTTATATGTGTCTCAAACCTCACTTCCTGTCCTTCTTCATCCACCGCATGTGCTTTGCACTCAGCCATCACATAACTGATCATATTTTCCCATGTGCACCATTTGATTTCATGCCTCATGACTCCCAGCTCTTCCTTCCCTCAGGCGTGCCCCTTACCCCTTGTTTGTCTTTAAAATATCCTATTTCTCCTTCAGCACCTACTTTACAAGAGCATTTCTCAGAGAACGTTTCATTATACTTTAAATTTTATTACTATTTTCTGACATTTCTCTCATTTCATTTTTTTCTTTAAGCTTCTTATTTCAGAAACTTTGTATTATACATCAGTGTTTCCCAATGCATGTTGTGGAGATTTGCTAAAATGTCAAAATTGCTATTTAGGGGCGTTTCTAGGAAAATTCAGCTCTGGAGTTGAACAACAGCAAATCAAATTTTCCACTTTTTTCTGGTAAAATTTTTACTTGATCAATTACATATAACGTCATCTGTTTATAGTACAACAGTACTTTTTTTTCCAGGTCAGTGCCACAAACACAAAGAATGTTAGAAAAACAAATCACTTTTCCTGATGAAAAGAACATATAAACCTTCTTCCACCTGTAACTTTCCCCCCAACCCCCATAATCTTCTATCACCCCCTGCTTTAGGAGCGAGAATCAATTTTTTTTTTTTTTTTTTTTTGCGGTACGCGGGCCTCTCACTGCTGTGGCCTCTCCTGTTGCGGAGCACAGGCTCCGGACGCGCAGGCTCAGCGGCCCAGCCACTCCGCGGCATGTGGGATCTTCCCGGACCGGGGCACGAACCCATGTCCCCAGCATCGGCAGGCGGATTCTCAACCACTGCGCCACCAGGGAAGCCGAGAATCAATTTTTTAAGAATTGGAAGTTAAGAGTATAGGAAGACAAGTAAAGAGAGGACTTTCTCTAATATTTCAGGGTATAGCATCTTTTTATTTTTGTTTCTCTGGTTGATTTACAGAGACTACAAGCTTAGGTGCCTCTGAACAAGCTTAATGAAGACAGAGTGATGGGTCCATTTTCATAGTCATTTGTTGTCATGACCTGTTTGTTGTTCAGCCTGATCTGCCACTGGCTCTCCTAAGAAAATGTGCTTGTCACAAGGCTCTGATTGTTGTCACTTCAAAGCTGGGTTTGCTTGTCCAACCCTGACTTCCAATTTAAAGAACTTAAAGAAGTCAGTCTATCAAAGCCCATGCTCTACTTCTGTGGCCATTTTACAGAAAAGATAGTACAATGATGTAGTTTAATACTAAACAAGTCTAACCTTTTATTTATAAGGTATTTAGGAAAGCATCATACAGACAGAATAAGTAAAAGGTGATATGTAAATCCTTTTGCTTGCAATAAAGTCAAATATAAACAAAATTAATCCATTTTTATCAGAGAATAATTAGCAGCCACCATCTGCTTTGTGTCTGTGATATGCCAGCCACAATAATTGAGACCTTTGCCTGAACTGTTCATTTTTTCCCTTTTGCCGACCCAGTGAAATAGGTATATTTCCTCATTTTATATATGAGGAAACTGTAGCAGAGCTAGGTAGAAGAATCCACCCCAGTTCAGGTAATTATTAAGTTTCAGAGTTGTGGGTTGAAACGAATCCTGCCTGTTTTCAAAGCTTGTGCTTTTTAACCTTGGCAATCTCACATTCAGTAATGTGCTGTAACAGCACTCTTCCCTGCTCCTTACTTATTCTTTCCTAAGTGAAGGTACCATCAAAGGAACACCTGAGAAGCTAAACTTTAAAAAATTTATTACATTCTGAGCTAGTACTGCTGAATAGAATGAGATCATCATCGCTAGCTTCAATAATTTTGTCTGAAGATGTATTAAAATATGATTTGCTGAAAGACTATATTTTAAATTATATAATCATAAACTACAAGTATATATTTTCTTTATGGCAGAATACATTTTTTAGTAAGATCCTCTTAAATTCCTTTTGAAATGCTGAGACTCTAGGCTGTGAGTCTCCAGCATCCCTGGTGTTTCTGTATCTTTGATTGCCATCCAGTGGTGGCAGTCATATACTTCTGCTGGGAAGAAAGCAGAAAACCCCTCGATTTTCCAAGCAGACTGTCTCTTATAATTCAAAAGCAAATAATCGATGCTAATGTTGTGTAGCTAATTTATTAAAGTGTTAGCCGTGGATACCATTGAGTCCAATAAATGAAAGATCTATCTCGATATTTAGATGCTGTCAAAAACAACTAGTTCTTGGTAAGGAGAACTTGTTCTTTCACTTTTCTCAGGAAATGTATAACCAACATTTCTCCCTTCAAAAATTTGTTAGAAATAAAGTATTTGTGTTAAAATTCCTGCCAAAGTCAATAAGTAGCAAATCCCTATATCAGTGATTAATGCAGTCAAAGCAAGTGCTGGCTTTCTAACATTTTTCTCAAATACAATGTCTCACCAGTGGGAGGAAGCACTAATTTAAGATAGTGAAGTGCATTTAGATTATTTCTTCCCAGATGGCCAAATGGTAGTCTGTGGCATGGATATAATTTACAGGAAGTACTTTAAAGCAATAGCTTCCAGAAATATCATAGAAATTCTGAGAACAGAGATGAGAAACAAATATTTCTATAAAAAAAAATGGGATTGTATTTAAGGCACTGAAAATAAGGAAATAAAATAGACACTCTCAGTAGTTAAAAAGTACAGTGCTCATCTGTTCATATTATGGAGTACTTCAGAGATTATATTTTTTTTAAGTTTGAAGATGAGAAAATTTGGTATCAAAATAATTATTAGAAAAATATCCTTCATCTGAGTAAGAAGTTGTGTGTCTCTGAGTAGACCATTTTATTCTGATTTCACGAATTGTGGATTGGAAAATGGATGGGTAAAAGTAGAGAAAAGTTATCCCGTTTAAAAGTACTTATTTAGTCTCCAAAATATTTTGATCTAAATAGCAACAATGTAATTTTTCAACAAGTTTTTCCATCATTTTTGTTTAAAAATTTCAAACTTACAGAAGTATAGTGAATATTAAATCCCTTTGTCTAGATTAACCAACTGCTATCATTTTGCTGTATTGTATTTACTCGTGTGTGTGTGTGTGTGTATACATATATATATGTATATATATACATATATACAGATCATATATATTATACATTATATATAATATACATTTGTTCTCTTATCTCACATATTGTGTACAGCACACACACATATGTACTTGCACCCATCCTCTTAATTTCCTTTGTGGAACCATTTGAAAGTTGTCACTAACTATTAATACTTTATCCTGAATTTTTTATAACCTAAGAACTTTAATACCTGTATGACCTAAGAACAACAACAAAAATCCAACAAGTAACGAGAATATTATACAATAAATGTAATGTATATGTGATATCTAATATACAGTCCATATTCCAGTTTTCCCCACTTTACCAAAAATATCCTGCATAGCTTTCTTTTAAAAAGATTCTAGGATCTGGTCAATATTAATGTATTGCATCTGGTGGCCGTCTATCCTAAGTCTCTTTTTATATGGAACACTCTCCCCATATCAACTATTTTTTTTACCTTAACACAGACAGTTTTATGTTGTATGTAGTTGTCATACAGAATATGCTCCGATATAGATTGTATAGTGGTTTCCTTATGATTAGATTCAGGTTTAACATACTTAATGAGCATCTTACAGAGATGCTATGTGTTCCACTTATCACATCACATCAGTAAACACTTCATGCCCATTTGTCATATTACTGACAATGTGATATACATGATACACACACACAAATCTGGTGTCTGCTAGTTCTTTACATTTTAGTGGTACTCTTTGCTTTGTTATTAATATGTAATCTGTAAAGCAATACTTTGAAATCATATAAACTATTTCAATACAATATTTCCCCCAATTATTTTAACTATAATATGCTAATTTTTAAACAACTTAAGAATTGATTTCAGTCATTTCCCGTAGAGAGAAGATATTTTGGTGATGCTGAAACTGAAAGGAATATATACCGGCAGAAAAAAGAAGTTTATGTGTATCAAATGGGCAGGGAAAAGTACATTTAAAATGCCACAAAGTTACTTGAACTTTGTGCAATAAAGGACATCAAAATAGTAAAAATGGAGCCATCTGGGCTGTCCGTTTATATTGTATAAACATAAGGGAGAGATGCTTTTAATTGTTATTTTTAAAATTTATTTTCACCTGCATGATTTACCTGTCACTATATATTAGTAGATTACAGTTTTGCCAAAATTAATTAAGCAGCAATATCACTAAAACAGTGAGAAATATTGACACATCGAGAACATTAATCAGTGTCTTGGTAATATGTCTTGTAAAATTATTAGTTGGAGCATAGCACTAAAATTCATTTTGCAACCATAGTAATTAGTTTACCACAATTTGCATCTTAGGATCAAAACCGAAGACACATTTTAATGTATCTGGATCTACTGAATCATTGTTTCTAAGAAATTTTTAAATAATTTTATAATTACTCATATGATAGAGGTGAGCATTATAAATAGCGAGGAGAGTTTTACTTAAAAGAGCATGGGTCAAATTTAGAAAAAGTGAAAAAAAAAGAGATTTATTTAAAAGCCCTGGGTTTAAATGAATTGTGTGTTCATACCTTACAAGAAAATGGGTATGTAATCATTAAATAGCAAGACCCCACAGAGCCAGTTAGTAGACAGATTTTAGGTTCAGCTATTGCTGTTTAGTCTGCTGTATTTCACAGTGACAGGCAGTTAGCTAATAGAGCAAAGGAATTTGAGAAAAGGGGAAAATATGCCAACTAACATTCTTCCCAGTATCATCGTTTCCTTCACAGATACAACTGTCATTTTTCACAGCTGCTTTTTCAAAACAAATGACAAAGCTTGTTGCAGTGATGGAGAACCAGCATACCTAGCATTTATAGAACTTGCATAGGTGTGGTCATTTAGAAGTTAAGGGCAAAATAATCATATCATTAGAAATACATTGGAACTTACATTTGTTGAGCAAAGCACAAAGCCATTGAGAAATTGTAAAGAGGATGACTCAGAGCTCTCTGAATATTACCTATCAGGTCAGAACCAAGGGAGTGAGCCATGGGCTGGAGTGTGATCTGATGTAGAACAGAGCAAGGAGAATTCAGATGAAGACCAGAAGCAAAACAAAATGTGTAAGAGCCAGCTCATACTGTCTTGGAAAGAGCTGGGTTTTAAGTTCTTGCAAACTTTGAGAGCTAGTTTACTTCACATTGTTAGCTTAAAATTACCATGGAGGGAGTTTTTATACCACAGTGATTAGCAATTGTTATAATTCAAGCCTGCCTCCATAATCTTACAGAGCTAGTTGTTAAACATTTACCAGCTTATTTGGGTGATAAGCTGGTTTATGAAATAATATATAATTTATATATATTAAATATAATATGCTATTTATAAATATTATTTGGATAATTGTAGTAACAATGGTAATAGCTTAGTTGGCTAAGGAGGTCAGAGAGTAGTTGATTAACCATACTACGGTTCAACCTTGTATGATTTTTAGTTTGTGTTCTGATTAGCAATAATCAGATTAGAAAATATATCCGATGTTGCTGGTCATAAAGAAGCACCTTTCACCTTCTATCACTCTATGAAAGCTGCTTCCTCTAATATTAGCAGCGGTCCCCAAACTTTTTGGCACCAGGCACCGGTTTCGTGGAAGATAATTTTTCCAGGGACCGGCGGGGTTGGGGGATGGTTTTGGAACGATTCAAGCGCATTAATTTATTGTGTATTTTATTTCTATTATTATTACACTGTAATATATAATGAAATAATTACACAACTCACCATAATGTAGAATCAGTGGGAGCCCTGAGCTTGTTTTCACTTGCCATTCACTACAGGGTTTCAATATGAGTCTGCAAGTAATTGATTTATTATGGTCTCTGTGCAGTCAAACCTCTGCTAATGATAATCTGTATTTGCAGCCGCTCCCCAGCGCTAGCATCACCGTCTCAGCTTCACCCTAGGTCATCAGGCATTAGAGTCTCATAAAGAGCGTGCAACCTAGATCCCTCACAAGCACAGTTCACAGTAGCGTTCACACTCCTATGAAAATCTAATGCCACTGCTGATCTGACAGGAGGCGGAGCTCAGGCAGTAATGTGAGCGATGTGGAGCGGCTGTAAATACAGATGAAGCTTCGCTCGCTCACCCGCCACTCACCTCCTGCTGTGCGGCCCAGTTCCTAACAGGCCACAGACCAGTACCGGTCCATGGCCCGGGGACTGGGGACTCCTAAAGTCACCAAGGACCTCCACTTTGCTAAATCCTAGGGTCAGTTTCTCAGGAGTCTTTTTTCTTTTTTTTAAGGATTTTATTTAAAAAATTTTTTTGGCTGCATTGGGTCTTCGTTGCTGTGCACAGGCTTTCTCTAGTTGCAGCAAGCAGTGGCTTCTCTTGTTGCGGAGCACAGGCTCTAGGCACGCGGGCTTCAGTAGTTGTGGCTCGTGGGCTCTAGAGCACAGGCTCAGTAGTTGTGGCACTCGGGCTTAGTTACTCCACGGCATGTGGGATCTTCCTGGACCAGGGCTTGAACCTGTTTCCTCTGCACTGACAGGCAGATTCTTAACCACTGAGCCACCAGGGAAGTCCCTCAGGTGTCTTTGTAATTGACCTATAAGCAGCATTTGAGACATTTTATTTCTCCATCTGCTTGGTACACTTCTGCACATGGCTCTAAAGAGACCACATATTCTCAGTTGTCATCCTACCTCACTGGTCGTTCTGTCACCATCTCCTTTGCTAGTTCCTCCTTATCTCACTGCCCACTTCATACTGAAGCTCAGGCCTTGGTTCTTTTCTCCATTTGCATCAGGGTTTGTCAACCATGGTGCTACTGACATTTTGCTTCAGATAATTTTCACTAATTCTTTATTGTGTGGGGCTGCCTTGTGCACTTTAGGATGGTTAGCAGCTTAAACCCACTAGATGCCCACTGCTAACCCCCTGGCTTACATAACAGGAGAAATTCAGGGCACCATCAGTCACCATGTACATTGCAAACTCTACACCTTGATCTAGATGATGTATCAGGTCTGGATGTGGCTTCTCATGTCTCGTGACTTACAAACCAAATATAAAATAGAAGAATGTCAAGGGAAAAATAGTAATTGTTTAACATATGCAACTATATTCATAACTCAAATTTGTGGCTCCAGTCCTTATTTCTGTGATTGGTCACAAGGTCATGTTGGTAACTGTCACTTCCTTATTTCATCACCCAATTCATGTTCTCCTTGATCTCAGAGAGAACCTCAGAGAATAAGAGTCTTTTCCTGGTTGGATGACTCAGACATTTATTCCTGAAGGTTCTTAATCCTCAGTGCTCCTGTTCTTACTGTATTGCTGTACTCTTTCATTAAACATTACCATTCAACACAGAAGGAATAAGAGGTACCCAGTGAAACTCCTGGTTACAGAAACGGTCTTCCCTGAACCAACTGTGTAACAGCAACCCAGTCATCTCTTGATAATCAGTATCAGTCACTCCGTCTTGCATAGCAACACATGCTTGCTATGACTAGGGGCTTAATAGCATGAGAGGAACACAAAATAACAAAATGGCAGTCTCAACTACCAACTCATTAAAACCTTTGCATGTCTTTTGGTGGAAGCATTTCTCCCTTGGAGGAAGTTAATTTCTGGGCCTGCTCAAACAGAGAAAAGTTGGCCACTTTTTTATTTGAATTTTATTATTTTTATTTTTTATACAGCAGGTTCTTATTAGTTATCTATTTTATACATATGAGTGTATACATGTCAATCGCAACCTCCCAATTCATCCCACCACCACCACCCCCTCTGCCACTTTCCTCCCTTAGTGTCCATATGTTTGTTCTCTACATCCGTGTCTCTATTTCTGCCCTGAAAACTGGTTAATCTGTACCATTTTTCTAGGTTCCACATACATACATTAATATATGATATTTGTTTTTCTCTTTCTGACTAACTTCACTTTGTATGACAGTCTCTAGGTCCATCCACGTCTCTACAAATGACCCAATTTTGTTCCTTTTTATGGCTGAGTAATATTCCATTGTATATATGTACCACATCTTCTTTATCCATTTGTCTGTCGATGGGCACTTAGGTAGGTAGCTTTCATGACCTGGCTATTGTAAATAGTGCTGCAATGAACATTGGGGTGCATGTATTTTTTGAATTATGGTTTTCTCTGGGTATATGCCCAGTAGTGGGATTGCTGGGTCATAAGGTAATTCTATTTTTAGTTTTTTAAGGAACCTCCATACTGTTCTCCTTAGTGGCTGTATCAATTTACATTCCCACCAGCAGTGCAAGAGGATTCCCTTTTCTCTACACCCTCTCCAGCATTTGTTGTTTGTAGATTTTCTGATGATGCCCGTTCTAACTGGTGTGAGGTGATACCTCATTGTAGTTTTGATTTGCATTTCCCTAATGATTAGTCAAGTTGAGCAGCTTGTCATGTGCTTCTTGGCCATCTGTATGTCTTCTTTGGAGAAATGTCTATTTAGGTCTTCTGCCCATTTTTGGATTGGCTTGTTTGTTTTTTAATATTGAGCTGCATGAGCTGTTTATATATTTTGGAGATTAATCCTTTGTCCGTTGATTCATTTGCGAATATTTTCTCCCATATCTTTTTGTCTTGTTTGTAGTTTCCTTTGCTTTGCAAAAGCTTTTAAGTTTCATTGGGTCCCATTTGTTTATTTTTGTTTTTATTTTCATTACTCTAGGTGGTGGATCAAAAAAGATCTTGCTGTGATTTATGTCAAAGAGTGTTCTTCCTATGTTTTCCTCTAAGACTTTTATAGTGTCTGGTCTTACATTTAGGTCTCAAATCCATTTTGAGTTCATTTTTGTGTATGGTGTTAGGGAGTGTTCTAATTTCATTCTTTTATATGTAGCTGTCCAGTTTTCCCAGCACCACTTATTGAAGAGACTGTCTTTTCTCCATTGCATATCCTTGCCTCCTTTGTCATAGATTAGCTGACCATAGGTATGTGGGTTTATCTCTGGGCTTTCTATCCTGTTCCATTGATCTATATTTCTGTTTTTGTGCCAGTACCATATTGTCTTGATTACTGTAGCTTTGTAGTATAGTCTGAATTCAGGGAGTCTAATTCCTCCAGCTCCGTTGTTTTCCCTCAAGACTGCTTTGGCTACTTGGGGGTCTTTTGTGTCTCCATACAAATTTTAAGATTTTTTGTTCTAGTTCTGTAAAAAATGCCACTGGTAATTTGATAGGGATTGCATTGAATCTGTAGATTGCTTTGGGTAGTATAGTCGTTTTCACAATGTTGATTCTTCCAATCCAAGAACATGGTATATCTCTCCATCTGTTTGTGTCATCTTTGATTTCTTTCATCAGTGTTTTATAGTTTTCTGAGTACAGGTCTTTTACCCCATTAGGTAGGTTTATTCCTAGGTATTTTATTCTTTTTGTTGCAATGGTGAATGGGATTGTTTCCTTGATTTCTCTTTCTAATCTTTCATCATTAGTGTATAGGATTGCAAGAGATTTCTGTGCATGAATTTTGTATCCTGCAGCTTTACCGCCTTCATTGATTAGCTCTAGTAGTTTTCTGGTGGCATTTTTGGGATTCTCTATGTATAGTATCATGTCATCAGCAAACAGTGACAGTTTTACTTCCTCTTTTCCAATTTTGAATCCTTTTATTTCTTTTTCGTCTCTGATTGCTGTGGCTAGGACTTCCAAAACTATGTTGAGCAATAGTGGCAAGAGTGGACATCCTTGTCTTGTTCCTGATCTTAGAGGAAGTGCTTTCAGTTTTTCACCAGTGACAATGATGCTTGCTGTGGGTTTGTCATATATGGCCTTTACTATGTTGAGGTAGGTCCCCTCTATGCCCACTTTCTGGAGAGTTTCTATCATAAATTGGTGTTGAATTTTGTCAAAAGTTTTTTCTGCCTCTGTTAAGATGATCATATAGTTTTTATTCTTCAGCTTGTTAATATGGTGTATCACATTGCTTGATTTGTATATATTGAAGAATCCTTGCATCCCTGGGATAAATCCCACTTAATCATTGTGTATGATCCTTTTAATGTGTTATTGGATTCTGTTTGCTAGTATTTTGTTGAGGACTTTTGCATCTATATTCATCAGTGATATTGGTCTGTAATTTTCTTTTTTTGTAGTATCTTTGTCTGGTTTTGGTATCAGGGTGATGGTGGCCTCATAGAATGAGTTTGGGAGTGTTCCTTCCTCTGCAATTTTTTGGAAGAGTTTGAGAATGATAGGTGTTAGCTCTTTTCTAAATGTTTGATAGAATTCACCTGTGGAGCCATCTGGTCCTGGACTTTTGTTTGTTGGAAGATTTTAAATCATAGTTTCAATTTCATTACTTGTGATTGGTCTGTTCATATTTTCTATTTCTTCCTGTTTCAGTCTGAGAAGCTTATACCTTTCTAAGAATTCATCCATTTCTTCCAGGTTGTCCATTTTATTGACATAGAGTTTCTTGTAGTAGTCTCTTAGGATGCTTTGTATTTCTGCCATGTTCATTGTAACTTCTCCTATTTCATTTCTAATTTAATGATTTGAGTCCTCTCCCTTTTTTTTGATGAGTCTGGCTAAAGGTTTATCAATTTTGTTTATCTTCTCAAAGAACCAGCTTTTAGTTTTATTGATCTTTGCTATTGTTTTCTTTGTTTCTATTTCATTTATTTCGGCTCTGATCTTTATGATTTCTTTCCTTCTACTAAGTTTGGATTTTGTTTGTTATTCTTTGTCTAGTTCTTTTAGGTGTAAGGTTAGATTGTTTATTTGAGATTTTTCTTGTTTCTTGAGGTATGCTTGTATTGCTATCAACTTCCCTCTCAGAACTGCTTTTGCTGCATCCCATAGGCTTTGGATCATTGTGTTTCATTCTAATTTGACTCTAGGTATTTTTTGATTTCCTCTTTGATTTCTTCAGTGATCTCTTGGTTATTTAGTAACGTATTTTGTAGCCTCCACATGTTCATGTTTTTTACGTTTTTCTCCCTGTAATTGATTTCTAATCTCATAGCATTGTTGTCGGAAGAGGTGCTTGACATGATTTCAATTTTCTTTATTTTACTGAGGCTGGATTAAAAATTGGCCACTTTAAAGGCAGTTTTTAAACTTTTTCTAGTGAGGCACTCAGTGCTCAAACATAAAGCTGTTTTACTATTTAACAGGTTTTTTTTTTTTTTTTTTGGCGGTACGCGAGCCTCTCACTGCTGTGGCCCCTCCCGCCACGGAGCACAGGCTCCGGATGCGCAGGCCCAGCGGCCATGGCCCACGGGCCCAGGCGCTCCGCAGCATGCAGGATCCTCCTGGACCAGGGCACGAACCCGTGTCCCCTGCATCGGCAGGCAGACTCTTAACCACTGTGCAACCAGGAAAGCCCTAACAGATATTTTATAATTACTAGTTTATAGGTATATCTTCAACGTTATCTAGCCTGATAATTGGGATCAGTAGTTTACATTATACATCTTTGCATTCCATAATCTAATATAGAGGGCAGCCGCTGAATACAGATTAGGTGAATCACAGAATGCATGTAAGCATGAAGGAAGGAAGGGAGGGAGGGAGGCAGGGAGGGAAGGAGGGAGGGAAGTGGGGAGGGAGGGAGAAAGGAAGGAAAGAAGGAAGGAAGAAAATTGGTTAATTTACTGAAGAAATTTGGCAAGATCTAAAATTGCTGTCTCTTTATGGATGAACCACAGATGTCTGCTTGGATTAAATTAAAGCAAGAATGCTTTTACGACAGGTCTGCCACCATCTATTTAATTTTATTCCTTTTTTTTTTTTTACTATCATTACAATCAACACATTGATTGGTAATAATTTGGTTCACGCATGAATTGTTGATATACCTTGAGATTTATGGAACAGATTTTATTTCTTTTAAAAAATATACGTGGCCTGATAAATTTTATTATTTTAATATTCTCAAGTAAGCCATACACTGAAAAAGTGTGAAATGTCATCAAAGGGTTTATCATGAAAAGTAACAGTTCCCCTGAATTACCTCCCCGTCATCCCAAAGACAGCAAACTGTAGATTTCTGTTTAGGGATCTTTCTGTTGTACCTTCATGTCACTCAGTAGATACTTTCATTATTATTTTCTGGTATATCTGTTCTAGACACCATGTATTGATTACTGTTTTGATGCATGTCAATGAAGAACACTCAACCTCCTCACTTCCCCTTCCCACTGTTGCCCATCTAGTGATAGCGATATGCTTAGTTCTTCTAGGATTTCCTAGTTACTTTGAATAAAATGTTCACTCCTTGCATTTCTGACTTGCCACATCTTGTGAGTATACCTGGTAAATAAGCTGCTTATCCTGCCCTCCCACCCATCCTCTCTGAATCCTGAGAGTTGACCCACACCCCTCCTTGGCTCTAGCCCATTCTCTGCCCACTCCAGGCTTCCTCAGCCTGTGTCACCTGACACCACGTTTTCCATGTGCTTTCTTTCAAAAATGTGTTGGCATTTTTTCTTTGTTGTTAGTGCATTCCTGATCTCTGTATGTGTGGGTTTAAACCATTACTTCTATATCCTCCAGAAGGAGAGGAAATAAATGTCTACATTTGACTAGGTTAAAACAGAGTATCATTTATTTCTTTTGTTTTTTATTCAGTATTTTATAGAGTTGTTTAGGTTTTGTTCTTTAGTCTACTTTTTCTTATTGGTAGATTTTGACTTGATTTTTATCTTCTTCCAGGGGTATGAAACTTTAACTGCTGATTTTTTTCTCATGGTATATCAAATTGTAAAATTTTTGTTTACTCTTTTAACTTCTTACCTATGTAAACTTCAGTTTCATCTCGTGTGTCATAGTATTGCTCTACTTTAATAAGCTGGGCTATACTGTCTAACAATAATTATAATTTCTTAATATAGGTTATAGTTTATAGCACAGGCTCACATAAATTATCTCATTTTTAAAATGACAGTTTTGATGTTTGTCTAAAGAAAAAATTTGTACTCATTTTTTTCCTTCAAAATTAAGCTTTGATATAGAATTATAATTAACTTCCAGAATCCCGAGTTCTAGATTACTTTCTTCTTCCTGGTATAGTCTCATTTTATTATAACATTTACAGAGCACTTGTTTGAGCATAGTATAGGGTCAAACGCTTTTAAAAGGAAAATTATTGCTAAAAAAGTGGGGACATTTATATTGATATCAAATCATTAACTTTTAATATTGAGAACACACTTTGTCCTCCATATTCTTTGTTAATAAATAAAAGCACAGTTCCCAGTTTTTATTTTTCTTCTTTAAATCAATCATCTGAGGTCATTTCAGCAAAACCCTGTTCTTTCAGAATTCCTCAACTAAGGCAGATAAAATTTAGCCAAGATGTTTGGGGAAAAAAATTTAATATCCAGTTTGTATATTAGAAAACAGATCCTTGAAAAGCAAAATTAAGAGCTCTTCATCTGCCCCTAAAATAGAATCAACAATTGAATGTGTTTCATTCGCAGCTGATGTTGACAGAGTGCTTTTTCTGCTACGTGAGCAGCACAGAACACAAGGAAAACTGGGACCGTGAGGAAAGCAGGTGGCAGGCTGACAGCTGAGCTGCTTGCAGTGCCTCAGCTGGCGCTGTGGTCCTGTTGTTGGGTTGTGTTCACATCAAAAGAGCACCCATGAGAGTCGCTGGATTGACAGCTTGGTTGACACATAATTACAGCTTCCGTAAATATTTACTTTAGGCGTCAGGGAGAAGGATAAGCACACATTATGGGGTGCTGAGTAAATAGGAAGGTACGTGTTAGGGAGAGATTGCTTTTCTAAATAACGAGAGAAGGGTTTCTCTAAAAGGAGTGATTTAAAAGTGTAGGATAATCTTAAGAGAGTATGATGAGCACATTTTCTCAGGAATGTAAAGAAGATGTGTTAGTATCTTAAAAGGTTACTTTACACGTGAGTTCCTTTGAAACATTTCCAATTTTATTCACTTCTTGGTGAGTATTTTTGTGTGTGTCTATGTGTGTGTGTATACGTCTCCCCCCCACCCCTGGTTATAAAACATTTAATGGCAGAATCTATAATAATTGAGGCCTGGATATATCATAGATTCTATCCTAATTATGACATATTATATATTAAATATATTTTCAAAATAGGATTTAAGCTCGTGCTTTGAACATTGTAGGTCCTCCAAAAGTATTTGTTGAATAAATTTCTTGAAGATAACGTGTTCTCTGTAGGGACAGCAACAGCAATATGATTAAAGTTTAAGAACAAATTTAGTTTGTTTATATTGCAGATAGTGTTTTATTAACTGTCAAATACAAAAATGAACACTATTGCTACCAAAAGATTGTTATCTTTTATTAATATTTGAGAATTTATTTTTAACAGTTTAAAGGGAAGAAATATAGGAAATGTTAATATTGGGAACACAAGTCCCACACCCATATTCTCTATTAATGATAAAATGAAAGCACCAACTCTAGGTTTTCATTTTTTCAACATCTTAGTAATTAAGGTCATTTAAAATTTTCTGGACTAATTTTATTCGGTATATAATGAAGTCACATGTCTTTGAAATGGAAAGAAATTGACATTTTCATTTATAAGTTATGAATGGCTTAGAGATGATACTAGCAACCTGATGATTTCTACATTGTTACAAAATAAACCTAAGTTAAAAAAAAATGACACCAAAACAAAATGGTTCTATGAAAACCTCATTCAGACATATACATCTTGATATTATTTGAAGAAAACTAAAGATATAACGTTTGTAAATTTTTGAATCTAAAACTGAATTATATTTGTTTTATATTTACCAGAGATGAAATTAATCCATTTAAGGTGCTATTAAAGTGTCTTACTTAGCTTGCTTTTCCATTCTGTTTTCTTTCCATGTAAGGAAACAAGCACTCAAATCTAAAGGGTCAGAAGTTTAAAATAGTAAACATATGTCACTCAAATCCATGATACTCTAGTGAGATTCAAAGGAAGGAATTTGTCGGAACCCTCTGAATCATCCCATTTCAGCTTTATTCATTAGCTCAGCAATCCAATTTCCTCTTACAATATCTTCATTGATTTCATTTCCTATCATCTCATCACTCATGTGGCTATTTTCACGTAGAGGTCAGGTTATGCTCAGTCTCTTTTGTTAATAGAGATAAAAATAAAACCACATGTCTCACTCTTAGGGATACGAATATAAGTGAGTCAAATGGCAAGCATTCTGCCAGGAGAATTTTTAGAGATAGGATTGATTTTAAGAGTAGATTACAAAATTTCTTTTCTCTATATATTTAAAAGTGTACACTAATCTTATTTGTTTCTAGTGGTCTGGATATGGTCTGGCAGATTTTTAGATATGTAAGTCTAGAGATATATTTTAATTTGATTTTTTTCATTTTTCTACATTCTTTATTTCAAAGTTATTACCACATGTGTTTCTGCAGGATCTTTACAAGATAAAATGGACTGAGACATCTGGAGCTCTTAACTATAATGTTAATTTTTTTCCTTTTATTTTTTTAAAACCACATTAACTTTTTATATATATTTATTATTTAAGTCTGGGACAATCTACTTGTCTGTTAGGTTTTAGTCTAGAAGCCACTGTTGCTGCCATTTTCTCTTATCTTTGAATTTCCTTGTGTGGAAATAATGTGGGAAGATTTAGATAGCCTAGTCATTGAACAAAAAATGTCAAGACTGTTAATAGTAAGAAAGCAGTTCTTTATGGTTTTATCTAAATCTAAACCAGATTTTGAGTAGGAGTAAATCCCTATGACGTCAGGCCTATGTGGGGTTTTTATTTTTCTTCAGAAATAAGTGTGTTTTGTTTGTTTCTTTGCTTTTGCTTTTAAAACCTCAGCCCTCTGAACTTGTAAACAGATTTCAGGGTTTACAGCTGTTTGCTGACTTGAATTAGATCAGATTTTACCCAGCATTCACAATGTTCCATGCCACACATTTTTGTTGTGTTCATTAACTATGTGGGTTCCCCTGTTTTTCTGGTTGTGTCCAAAAGAATGCCTCTAAAAGTATGGATTATACCACGTAGCTGATGACATAAAATCAAATTGACAATTCACAGAGAACAGAAGCAGAAGTGATTTAATAGCTGTATATCTTCATGTCACAATTTTTTTAATGCCACATAACCACATCTCAGCCACCGAAGTATTTCTAATAGCTAACATTTATGGAACGCTTGCTTTGAATTGGGCATCGTGGTAACATTTCTTGGTGAAGAGCATTGTTATCAGCAGCACTTACACACTGCAGAGCTAGCACATGCAAAGCCACATACCTCGTCATTTGCTTCACTGGGATTTGAATCTAAACAGTGTCACCCCAGGGCCCACGTTCCCAGTCCTTGCGTACCACTGTGCCCCAGGCAGGCCATGGCCACCTGTGCTTGGTGCTTCAGCATCCCGCATCCCGCATCCCGCATCCCGCATCCCGGAACAGGACGCTGCTCTCCTTGGATGCGCCATGGCTCCCTGGCTCAAGGGCATGGATTAAGCATTTGACCTGATGAACTAACAGTATAAATATTCAAACGCGGAACTCTTTGTTTATTACCATTTACATTTACGTTTCAGATCTTATAGAGCAATCTGGAAATTATCAGAAGCCATAGCAGGCAGCACTGAGTAGTAGCATGATATTAAGAACCCTGGACTTAGGAGACCCGAACTTCTGTCTTCTACTTGATATATGAGTGGTTCAGGCTGGTGAGCTGAGCATTGATGAGTCTCGTCTTTCTCATTCAGAATAAGAAGTAATGAAACTTTTCTCTGACTGGATCGTTGTGGAGATTGTGAAGTAATTAACATAAAAGAAAGAGTAAATCAGCTGGCATATGGAAGGAAATAAATATCTGATAGTGTCTTTCTTTTGCTTCTTTCTTACAGAGCAGATGGTTTAAAAATAGTTAAAATTCTCTGTAAAAAGTATTTAGAAACACAAAGTGTTGAGCAGTGGGTTGTCTAATTTTTGGTAATTGTACTTGAAACCGGAATGTTAATTTTTAAAACTTTGTTTATAAGAATTATGGTTGATACATCATTTTAATACTGTTACTGTAAGTATTGAGATGTTAGTCTAGATGATTCATCCTGACCACAAAATTTAATAACTGGAGATAGTTGAATATTTTTCAAATTGTGGAATTGTGGCCCATCAGAAGGTTATGAAATCAATTTTAAAACCATCTTTTTATTTTAATTAAAAAAAGAGAACAGAATAAAGCAGAGTGTATCACTCAGTAAACATAAATATTATTTTTGTGAGACTTTTCATTTAGTTTTATACACACACTTGCCTATACCTGGTTGTATGTACATATGTACTGGTTTGTGATATACATGTTACTTCTTACCATGGATTTCAGCATTTTAAAAAGTCACTGTTTTAAGGCCCAATTAATCTCTGAACAGTATGTTTGTTTGCTTGTTTTCATTATGGAGATGAAGCTGTAATGCCATTGGTATTGTTTGTCCTCAGGCCCGGTCTTTTCTCTCCTGTGGTCCCATTGCCACACCAATGTGCCAACATACACTTTACAGTTATGACACTGATTTTTGTCCCCGTGCTCACCAGCCACCTATCATGACAAGTAATTTAGAAGAATTTCTTGACATCTCTTGCTTAAGGCTAATGTCTTACTTAGCTGATGCACTCTCTTTGCTACTAGGTACTGTTAGCCATCAAAAGGCTTGGTGAATTAAAAGAGATAAATTGTTCTTTTTCTTATTTGCACTTTGCCTGATAATTCATGCTCATTTTAATGGTTTTTGATGTGTGAAAATGATCTCAAAGAACTGTTTAATAATTGCATAGCCCATTAGGATAACAAGTCATTATGCCATCTTGAGTCCCTGAGAGAGGCAGGTTCAGCAGTGCAGAAGTGTAAGAAAGACCTGCCAGTTAGATTGAAATTTTCCTGGAGCTGCACGCATGTGAACTTTCGTTCAGGCTGAGGCAGCTAAAGGAAAGGAGATAGAATCTCAGTACAGGACCTTGCAGGCCAGGTTGAAATGAGGGCCATCTGCTTCCTCTCACGGATGTCAGGTACTGGAATGAGCAGAGAGGGAAAGCATGGTGCTGAGTTGTGTTTCATTGTGGATTTTTTAGAGCTTGGAGAGAATCATCGCTTTTCTGAACCACATGGCAAAGCATGGCCTTCACTGTCTCTCTTTCACTCACTTCTGCCTTTAGCAAACTGGCAGAGCAATGTGTAGCTCAAAAAATAATAGAGCCATGAGAGAGAGGGTGTGATATGGTTGCCTTTTTACTTAAAAAAAATTTTTTTTTGGTTGCATTGGGTCTTCGTTGCTCCGCACAGGCTTTCTCTAGTTGCGGCGAGCGGGGGCTACTCTTCGTTGCGGTGCGCAGGCTTCTCATTGTGGTGGCTTCTCTTGCAGAGCATGGGTTCTAGGCATGCAGGCTTTAGTAGTTGTGGTGTGTGGGCTCAGTAGTTGTGGCTCGCAGGCTCTAGAGCTCAGGCTCAGTAGTTGTGGCACACGGGCTTAGTTGCTCCGCGGCATGTGGGATCTTCCTGCACCAGGGATTGAACCCATGTCCCCTGCATTGGCAGGCAGATTCTCAACCACTGCCCCACCGGGGACATCCTCAAAAATATTTTAATAGTACAGCCTTACAAATTCTTTCACTTCCAACCCTCTTGGTCTACCCTCCACCCCCATGCAAAACTGAGCTGACAGTACTTAAATATAAAACTGAAAATGAGCGGCAGGGAAATATTTTGCATGTAAATATATGGTTAAAGAATCTTTGTGATTTCTTTTAATCCCTTGATACTTATTTTATGCATAGGCTTAAGAGCTATTGGAAGGGAAGATTTAATACTTTATTTTCCAAGTTAAAGAGTTATATTTTGCTGCCATTAAAATACCCTAGGCTTTGCTTTATTGGATCATTAATTAGCACTTTGAACGGTCGAAGGGACTTATTCAGTTCACATGTATCTTGCAATACACAAGAGGCATACATTAATGAAAGACTAAAACATGCCCAAGAGTCCCTTGTTGTTATATTAAAACATTTATAAATGGGACTTTAAAGTGCTGCTAAAGTTAAAATGAAATGCCATATTGATTCTCAGGCCAGATGTTCTTTAGAAAATGCAGAGTGTGTATTATTCCCACTCCAAATTATAATTTCACATCTGACCTGGACACACTCAAAGATAATTCTCTAAAGACCAGATGCAAGCATGTAGGGCAATTAAAGTAAGGATCCCTAGGATGACTTTTGTACACAAGGTGGCAGAGGTTTCCAGGAATATTCCTTTTGTATCAAGTACTATAGTTTTGTTCAACTTTGCAACTGAAGACAAAAATTCATTAAAATTTTGTTCCTCAAAAGTGGACTAAGGGCTGTTGCCTCAGGAAACCCCCTCAAGTGTCTCCTTTTGACCTGAGCTGGCACAGTGGCAAAGTCGACTGGCCACGGCGAGACTAGCCTGTGGCCGAGGTGATCTGAGGGAGCGTGAGAGGGACTTTGAATATCAAGTCATCAGGGTCTGGCTGTGTAAAGGTCCAAAATATTGAGTGTGATAATTGCAAAATTGAAACTGAGCGGGGGACCAGCATCTTACAGTCTGTTAAGAGTCGAAAATTACATATTCAAACAAAAGGAGGTAAAGTGGGAACAGTTTATGGAAATATAGATATTCATGCATCAGCAAAGAGTGCAATTGAATGATGAGTTTCAAAACTCAACTTTCTTCAGTGTTTTCCACAAGATGGTGCAGTTAGACAGCGTTACCGTTCTCCAAAAGCTTTTATTAGCCATAGGAATTTTGATTGTTATAAGACAGTTTGCATTTTTTCAATCAACTTTTGTTGCTTTCTGTGATTTAGCAGAGTATTAAGAATAAAGGTATAATTTTGCCAGAACTTCTGCTGCCAGTGTCCTTGTCCCCAAGATGAGCCACAGCCACACCCTGCCTCTGCAGGAGACCTTCCAACACTAGCAGCCATGGGGCTGACAGGATCTTGGTGCTCTGGCCTGGTGTCAGGCCTGAGCCTCTGAGGTGGGAGAGCCGAGTTCAGGACACTAGACCACTAGAGACCTCCCGGCCCCACGTAATATCAATCGGTGAGAGCTCTCCCAGAGATCCATCTCAATGCTAAGACCCAGCTCCACTCAACAGCCAGCAAGCTCCAGTGCCAGATGCCCCCTGCCAAACAACTAGCAAGACGGGAACACAAACCCACCCATTAGCAGAGAGGCTGCCTAAAATCATAGTAAGTCCACAGACACCCCAAAACACACCACCAGATGCAGCCCTGCCCACCAGAAAGACAAGATCCAGCCCCGCCCACCAGAACACAGGCACCAGTCGCCTCCACCAGGAAGCCTACTCAAGCCACTAAACAAGCCTTACCCACTGGGGGAAGACACCAAAAACAACAGGAACTACGAACCTGCAGCCTGCAAAAAGGAGACCCCAAACGCAGTAAGTTAAGCAAAATGAGAAGACAGAGAAATATGCAGCAGATGAATGAGGAAGGTGAAAACCCACCAGACCAAACAAATGAAGAGAAAACAGGCAGTTTACCTGAAAAAGAATTCAGAGTAATGATAGTAAAGATGGTCCAAAGTCTTGGAAATAGAATGGAGAAAATACAAGAAACACTTAAAAAGGACCTAGAAGAACTAAAGAGCAAACAAACAAGGATGAACAATGCAATAAATGAAATTAAAAATTCTCTAGGATTCAAGCAGAATAACTGAGGCAGAAGAACAGGTATGTGACCTGGAAGACAAAATAGTGGAAATAACTACTGCAGAGCAGAATAAAGAAAAAAGAATGAAAAGAATTGAGGACAGTCTCAGAGACCACTGGGACAACATTAAACGCACCAACATTTGAATTATAGGGGTTCCAGAAGAAGAAGAGAAAAAAAAAAGGAACTGAGAAAATATTTGAAGAGGTTATAGTTGAAAACTTCCCTAACATGGGAAAGGAAATAGTCAGTGAGGTCTCATACAGAGAGTCTCATACAGGATAAATACAAGGAGAACCATGCCAAGACACATATTAATCAAACTATCAAAAATTAAATACAAGAAAAAATAATAAAAGCATCAAGAGAAAAGCAACAAATACCATACAAGGTTATCCCCATAAGGTTAACAGCTGATCTTTCAGCAGAAACTCTGCAAGCCAGAAGGGAGTGGCAGAACATATTTAAAGTGATGAAAGGGAAAAACCTACAATGAAGATTACTGTACCCAGCAAGGATCTCATTCGGATTCGACGGAGAAATTAAAACATTTAGAGACAAGCAAAAGTTAAGAGAATTCAGCACCACCAAACCAGCTTTACAACAAATGCTAAAGGAACTTTCCAAGGCAGGAAACATAAAAGAAGAAGAAGACCAACAAAAACAAACCCCAAACAGTTAAGAAAATGGTAATAGGAACATACATATCTATAATTACCTTAAATGTACATGGATTAAGTCCTCCAACCAAAAGACATAGACTGGCTGAATGGATACAAAAACAAGACCCATATATATGCTGTCTACAAGAGACCCACTTCAAACCTAGGGACACATACAGACTGAAAGTGAGGGGGTGGAAAAAGATATCCCATGCAAATGGAAATCAAAAGAAAGCTGGAGTAGCAATTCTCATAACAGAGAAAATAGACTTTAAAACAAAGACGATTACAAGAGACAAAGAAGGACACTACATATTGATCAAGGGATCAATCCAAGAAGAAGATACAACAATTGTGAATATTTATGCACCCAACATAGGAGCACCTCAATATATAAGGAAAATGCTAACAGCCATAAAAGGGGAAATCGACAGTAACACAATCATAGTAGGGGACTTTAACACCCCACTTTCACCAATGGACAGATCATCCAAAATGAAAATAAATAAGGAAACACAAGCTTTGAATGATATATTAAACATGATGGACTTAACTGATATATATAGGACAGTCCATCCAAAAACAGCAGAATACACTTTCCTCTCAAGTGCTCATGGAACATTCTCCAGTATCCATAATGTCTTGGGTGACAAATCAAGCCTTGGTAAATTTAAGAAAATTGAAATTGTATCAAGTATCTTTTCTGACCACAACGCTATGAGACTAGATATCAATTACAGGAAAAAATCTGTAAAACATACAAACACATGGAGGCTAAACAATACACTACTTAATAAACAAGAGATCACAGAAGAAATCAAAGAGGAAATCAAAAAATACCTAGAAACAAATGTGAAAACCTGACAACCCAAAACCTATGGGATGCAGCAAAAGCAATTATAAGAGGGAACTTTATAGCAATAAAATCCTACCTCAAGAAACAACAAACATCTCAAATAAACAAGCTAATCTTATACCTAAAGAAATTAGAGAAAGAAGAACAAAAAAACCCATAGTTAGCAGAAGGAAAGAAATCATAAAGATCAGATCAGAAATAAATGAAAAAGATATGAAGGAAACAATAGCAAAGATCAATAAAACTAAAAGCTAGTTCTTTGAGAAGATAAACCAAATTGATAAGCCATTAGCCAGACTAATCAAGAAAAAAAGGGAGAAGACTCAAATCAACAGAATTAGAAATGAAAAAGGAGAAGTAACAACTGACACTGCAGAAATACAAAGGATCATGAGGGATTACTACAAGCACCTATATGGCAATAAAATGGACAACCTGGAAGAAAAGGACAAATTCTTAGAAAAGCACAACCTTCTGAGACTAAGTCAAGAAGAACTAGAAAATATAAACAGACCAATCACAAGCACTGAAATTGAAACTGTGATTAAAAATCTTCTAAGAAACAAAAGTCCAGGACCAGATGGTTTCACAGGTGAATTCTATCAAACATTTATAGAAGGGCTAACACCTATCCTTCTCAAACTCTGCCAAAATACAGCAGAGGGAGGAACACTCCCAAACTCATTCTATGAGGCCACCATCACCCTGATACCAAAACCAGACAAAGATGCCACAAAGAAAGAAAACTACAGGCCCATATCACTGATGAACATAGATGCAAAAATCCTCAATAAAATACTAGCAAACAGAATCCAGCAACACATTAAAAAGATCATACACCATGATCAAGTGGGGTTTATCCCAGGAATGCAAGGATTCTTCAATATATGCAAATCAATCAATGTGGTACACCATATTAACAAATTGAAGGAGAAAAGCCATATGATCATCTCAATAGATTCAGAGAAAGCTTTCGACAAAATTCAACACCCATTTATGATAAAAACTCTCCAGAAAGTAGGCATAGAGGGAACTTACATCATCACAATGAAGGCAATATATGACAAACCCACAGCCAACATCATCCTCAATGGTGAAAAACTGAAACCATTTCCTCTAGGATCAGGAACAAGACAAGGCTGCTCACTCTCACCACTATTATTCAACATAGTTTTGCAAGTTTTAGCCCCAGCAATCAGAGAAGAAAGAAATAAAAGGAATACAAATTGGAAATGAAGAAGTAAAGCTGTCACTGTTTTCAGATGACATGATACTATACATAGAGAATCCTAAAGATGCCACCAGAAAACTGCTAGAGCTAATCAATGAATTTGGTAAAGTTGCAGGATACAAAATTCATGCACAGAAATCTCTTGCCTTCCTATACACTAACGATGAAAGATCAGAAAGACAAATCAAGGAAGCAATCTCATTCACCATTGCAACAAAAAGAATAAAATACCTAGGAATAAACCTACTTAAGGACACAAAAGACCTGTATGCAGAAAACTATAAGACACTGATGAAAGAAATTAAAGATGATACAAACAGATGGAGAGATATACCATGTTATCGGATTGGAAGAATCAACATTTTGAAAATGACTATACGACCCAAAGCAATATACAGATTGAATTCAATCCCTATCAAACTACCAATGACATTTTTCACAGAACTAGAACAAAAAATTTCACAATTTGTATGGAAACACAACAGACCGTGAATAGCCAAAGCCATCTTGAGAAAGAAAAACAGAGCTGGAAGAATCAGGCTCCTGGACTTCAGACTATACTACAAAGCTACAGTAATCAAGACAATAAAGTATTGTCACCAAAACAGAAATATAGATCAATGGAACAGGATAGAAAGCCCAGAGATAAACCCACGCACATATGGTCACCTTATCTTTGATAAAGGAGGCAAGAATATACAATGGAGAAAAGACAGCCTCTTCAATAAGTGGTGCTTGGAAAAACTGCACAGCTACATGTAAAAGAATGAAATTAGAACACTTCCTAACACAGTATACAAAAATAAACTCAAAATGGATTAAAGACCTAAATGTAAGGCCAGATACTGTAAAATTCTTAGAGGAAAACATAAGGGGAACACTCTTTGACATAAATCACAGCAAGATCCTTTTTGATTCACCTCCTAGAGAAATGGAAATAAAAACAAAAATAAACAAATGAGACCTAATGAAACTTAAAAGCTTTTGCACAGCAAAGGAAACCATAAACAAGACGAAAAGACAACACTCAGAATGAGAGAAAATATTTGCAAATGAAGCAACTGCCAAAGAATTAATCTCCAAAATACACAAGCAGCTCATGCAGCTCAATATCGAAAAAACAAAGAACCCAATCCAGTAATGGGCAGAAGATCTAAATAGACATTTCTCCAAAGAAGATATACAGATTGCCAACAAACATATGAAAGTATGCTCAACTTCACTAATCATTAGAGAAATGCAAATCAAAACTGCAGTGGGATATCACCTCACACCAGTCAGAATGGCTATCATCAAAACATCTACAAACAGTAAATGCTGGAGAGGGTGTGGAGAAAAGGGAACCCTCTTGCACTGTTGGTGGGAATGTAAATTGATACAGCCACTGTGGAGAACAGTATGGAGCTTCCTTAAAAAACTAAAAATAGAGCTACCATATGACCCAGCAATCCCACTACTTGGCATATACCCTGAGAAAACCATAATTCAAAAAAAGTCATGTACCCCAATGTTCACTGCAGCTCTATTTACAATAGCCAGGACATGGAAGCAACCTATGTGTCCATCGACAGATGAATGGATAAAGAAGATGTGGCACATATGTACAATGGAATATTACTCAGCCATAAAAAGAAATGAAATTGAGTTATTTGTAGTGTGGTGGATGGACCTAGCGTCTGTCATACAGAGTGAAGTAAGTCAGAAAGGGAAAAATAAATACCGTATGCTAACACATATATATGGAATCTAAAAAAAAGAAAAAAAATGGTTCTGGTGATCCTAGGGGCAGGACCGGAATAAAGATGCAGATGTAGAGAACGGACTTGAGGACATGGGTAGGGGGAAGGTGAAACTGGGACGAAGTGAGAGAGTGGCATGGACATATGTACACTACCAAATGTAAAATAGATAGCTAGTGGGAAGCAGCCACATAGCACAGGGAGATCAGCTCGGTGCTTTGTGACCACCTAGTGGGGTGGGATAGGGAGTGTAGGAGGGAGACTCAAGAGGGAGGGGATATGGGGATATATGTTTACATATAGCTGATTCACTTTGTTATACGGCAAAAAGTAACACAACATTGTAAAGCAATTATACTCCAATGAAGATGTTAAAAAAAAAGTGGACTAAGTTTTTCCTTTTTATTAATATATGAAGAAGTATTTAGTGAAGTTTTTAACTGCATGTTTTGTTTTGTTCGAATCATTGGCAAATGTAATGCATTTTGGTTTTAGTGAAGTTTTTTCCAAACAATAGGAGAAATAGGGTTCTGCTGTTCTTAATTTTTAATATAATTTAATTTCACTTTATTTAATTTCATTTTATCTTTATTTTAAATTTTATTTTAAAACAACCAAGAACTCATTCCTCAGCCTGAAATAGCGTTATTCAAATAAGTGCATGACAGGGGAGAATGCCTCACATTCTTGCAACACCTGCTTATTTTTAAAAGACCTTTCATATTAATTGATTTGTGGGATCCTTACAATAACCCTGTGAGGTATTATCCCATTTTTACAGAACAGGAAATAAAGTTCAGACAAAGTGAATTACTTCTCCAATATTAAGTAGTAAATTATAGAAGTAGACCAAAATGGTGTTGCCTTTCTTTTTTTTTTTTTTTAATGCCTGGTTTCCACGTGAGCACAAGAAAATTCAATAGAAAATTTAACTATAAATGAACTAGGCACTGTATGTATATTAATTAGTGGGAAGGGGAATGGAAATGTAATAGGTTATTTTGTTTTTGTTTTAAGTTGGTGTATATGTACGATTTAGTAGGAAAGGGAAAGAAAGAAACCAAAAAAATGAACTGACTTATCTAAAAATATTATCAGCATTATCCCCAAATTACCATAATTTTATATTACATCAAGATTTGTATTTGCACCATTTGGTGGAATTATTTATAATAGGGTTTCAATACATTCAATGCATTTTTTTCAAGTGTTCAAAGAGCAGTGTACTCTTTGTTAATAAGTCAATGCTTCTGCAAGCCTGCTTCACAGACCAATATCAAATTTACCTAGCGTTTATTAAGAATACACATTTCTAGGTCCTCCTCTAAACCTAATTAATCATAGTCATTGTAAATTGACACAGTTATCTTCATTTTCAAAGAACATCCAAGATTTGGCCACTAAGTTTTGAGAAACAATAGGTTTTACTTTTTTGACATAAATACAAATAGACATTATCTGAACAGGGTTATGATCACTGTAAATATCCTTTTCAAATACAATAAATTTTTATTCCATGTAAAAAGAGGAGATTACATAATAAATTAATAAGTAATGTAGACTTGTAAATAAAAGAAATGGACACACATACACACACGCACACACATGCATAGAGAAGGCACATTACAGTGGAAAGATTTCTTTTCTAGGTAAATGACTGTAAATGCCTTCAATCAAATATTAGTTAATAAGGCAACATTATACTTTGGAAAATAATTTGAGAAGTACTAACAATTTTGTTTCTGCTTTTATTTTTTATCTCTGACTCCTACGTGGTCTAAGAACTAGCCATTTTATTTCCCTGATTTGCTTTAGTGTAAATTTGGCAGATTTAATTACTGGTGATAGTAGTAGTATTTTTGAGGGTTGATGGTCTGCTATGCATTTTTGTGAATAATTATAAAACCCCACATGTCAAATGAATTGATCGGCTAAACAGTACAGGCATGAGTGTAAAGGGAATTAATCAAGTGGAAGACCAATCATATAGAGAAATATTTTCCACTATTTGTTTTGAAAGACAGATGAGTAACAAGGAAGGAAAACTTTCTAATAATTTTGGAGACAGTATATTTTAAAAAAATATTACATACATTTTCATCTGTTTTTAACCGTAAGAATTCTTAAAGCAATGAATAGGCCAGTGCACAGTGAATTCCTTGGGGGCAATTGTATGGTTCGTTGTTTTTTGACAGTATTTGGCAACTAAATGTTCTTGCATAGGTACCTTGTGGGACTAGCGTAGTATGGAACAAAGTTTAGAAAATCTGAATTTTAGGTACATAGCACCAGTGAACCATGTGTATTCTTTTTAGCCTACATAAGATAGCTCTTTCTAGGGAAAGAAAATGAATTGTGGATAATTTGAATATAACGTATTTTAAAAGTTTTAAAACCACTTTCTATCCTCCTTTCTTCCAGGAGCATAGCTATCCCTTTCACTGTAGGAATGAATTCTGCTTTTTCATGATGTCAAACACGATGTAACAGCCTAAGAGCAGCGGTCCCCAACCTTTTTTGCACCAGGGACCTGTTTCGTGGAAGACGGTTTTTCCACGGATGTGGGGCGGGGGTTGTTTCAGCTGGTAACCCCAGCAATGGGGAGCGGACCCTTACCGGTCCACGGCCCGGGGTTGGGGACCCCTGCCTAAGAGGACCTAAATACAGTGCGAAAGAAACAAGCTTGCACCAGTTCATTGGGTATTGATTATAGCTCTGCTGGCCTTGATTTTGTGCCTTCCTATCTTTGTCATTCTTATGAATTCTGATACATCCCATCTATTAAGGACTGAGCTCTCTGTTTGCCTTTGAACTGACACTGATCACATGGACTCTGATTAGTTCTCCTACGGTTTCCTGACTGCTCTCTCATTTGCCTGTTTGAAATCTCATGACTCCATCTCCATGACAGCTCTTCACTGAGCATCTACCCATGATTCAAAGACAGAGATGGCAAGATGGGAAGTCTAGATCTGCAAACTCATACTACAAAAGAGAAAACTGAAAATATTTATTATGCATGCCTATTATTTTCTATCAACTCCTGCCCACGAAACCTTGTACTGTAATGAGGATTTCTTGAAGCCTCTCTGATTCTTACTGGGTCCTTGGACCTAAGTTAGTTCTCCAGAGTGATGCCTTCATGCTTCATGGAAATATTCGTGGAAAGAGGACAAAGATAAAAATTCCATGCAACAATAAACCACTTCAGAGCCAGTGCTAGCATTGTTTTATATCTCTGTATTCCAGTACTTAGCTGCCCAGGTTTTAACTAACACAAAGAAGGCCCTTGGTAACTTCATCTTAGAGGTGATTAGAAAATATAGATAAACGAGTTGAAAGTTATGGCTAAAGTAAATTTTATAATCATGGTAGTTGTCAGCAATGCAAACTGTAAACCCCAAGGACATGGTCTAAGATTTAAAATTTTAATGTTGTAAAAAGGGCAGCTTTACTATATCTCCAAGGAACATGATTAACTCATCCATTTCCATACCTGTTTAATGTGCTTTGGCATTATATTTGTGTGTCGCCAGATACTTTAAACTTAGAGTAATTAGCTGAGAGTTTTGCACCTTTAATCTGGTGCTTTACTGTCAGTATTCAATAGTTATTTTAGCTACTACTGAAATATTTTAAATCCACTGGGGTTTAATCACAGTAATTGTCCTGTCTGCAGTTTCCAGTGACAGAGAGTGACCTTATGACTGACAGCTGGTGATGAATAAAGTTTCTCCTGACACTAAGTTTGCCTAACAAATAAGTGAGAGTCCTTTCCTTTGTCTTTGCCTTGCCTCACCAGTGTCAAAACTGTAAGTAACCTGTCTGCTGGCTGACATCTGACTTGGTACAACTATGATCGTCTTGTTGGTTGTGGCTCTGTTAGAGAAAAGATTTGTAGTCAAGCAGAATGTCAGATCAGATGAATTCCTCAGCTATTCGGCTCACTTTTGCTCATGGAATTAACTGGAAGTTTAGTATTCTTTTTTGATTTCCTCAGAATATAATATAATAATCGAGCTCGTTTCCCCACACATACAATTCCCATCTTCTGCTTTTATTTTTAGCAAAGAGAAACTTTTAGCAGAGTGTACATGTCCCAAAGACATAGTGAAACATAGGTTAAATTTTTATACTGAATATATATCTCATATATATGAAAAAGTATACATATATGACAAAAATAAAAAGGCAACTAACTTTTATAATATCAATCTGGTTTCTGTTACGAAGCAGGAATTAAGAAATAATTCATTTGTTTTGGGGGTATATCTACCTATGAGCCTTTAGGGAAGGTTACAGTGTGAAATCCAAGACTCGGGGATGCACATTTTTCTCAGGGAACTATGTGCAATTGAAAAATAGCACTTTGGGCTTCCCTGGTGGCACAGTGGTTGAGAGTACGCCTGCCGATGCAGGGGACACGGGTTCGTGCCCCGGTCCGGGAAGATCCCACATGCCGCGGAGCGGCTGGGCCCGTGAGCCATGCCGCTGAGCCTGCACGTCCGGAGCCTGTGCTCCGCAATGGGAGAGGCCACAGCGGTGAGAGGCCCGTGTACTGCAAAAAAAAAAAAAAAAAAAAAGCACTTTATTTAATGGGTGGTGGTGTATGATGTATAGTTCTCCTAAATTGTTACATTACAAGTGAAAAAGTCATATTTTATTCCACAGTGAAACTAGCAGAAATTTGGAGGTAATTCATAAAACAATAAAAATTTATTTTCATGGAAGTAATTAGTGTAATAACAGAGTACTAAACCTGGGGCTGTGAGTTTATCACGTAGGATGACTAAGTCCTGTGACCTCATTGTACTCGTCTTTTGGTAGGACAGCAAATGACAATTATGGACTGTTTATTATGTTCTAGAATTTCTATTAGATATTTAATATAATTAATGCTTTCCTACACATCAAAGAGACATTTATTATTTCCCTTATTTTGCCGATGAGGGAGCAAAATTTAGAGATTAAGTCATTTAGTATTATAGAGCCAGTGAATGGTTGAGCTTAGATTTAAACCCAAATCTGACTACAAAACCAGTGTTATTGCTACAAACTCTACAATTGTATCATTACAACCATCATTCAGTTGCTATCTACTTTATAATCACCACTAACCTAATACCATAAACATAAAGCAACTTTAAAGTATTTTTGAGAGATTACTTCTTTTAAAAACTGTGATAATAGGTCATTTATTTGTCTGGTGCAAATTGCCTTGAATAAAATGCTCCTATGGGCAAAACAGAATCATTATCACTATCCACTAAAATAAGGACTGTGTTAAATAAGTCTACTCCAAATGGGAAGCCCCAAAATGTTGGTCTCTGCGTCCGAATCTGTATATAAAAAATTGTGGCACATCGCTAACATCTTCTTTCTTCAGTGACGCTGCTGCATCACAGCCAGCGTCGAAGTACACACAGCCACTTTCGCTCTCAGGACATTTTCTCAGTGTAGCCACAGTGTGGAGCTGCCGTGTAATGGGACGGAGTCAAGGCTCCCAGACGGTTTGCTGAGTCTAGTGAAACAGAACAGAGCAGACAGTGAATAAAGCAGAAGCGCAGCACCTGAAAGCTGGCTTTATGGGCTGAATAACAAAGATCTGTACTTTCAGGGAAGAAAACATTTGTGAATGTGCTACGTGAGAGGAAATGAACTAGCATAGACTCCGACTGATGCTTGAAGTCCAGGTGGTCAGTATAAAAATGTCATTGCTTTGGGGTCTATTAAATCTTCCTGTCCTGTCTCTTACTGTGAAATCATGCCCCACCATATTCATGTGCCACTTGCTTCTTAACATATGCATTTTTGTTGCTTTGAAACTACAGAATAAAGGAACACTGCTAAGAAGATGAAAAAAATAAGAAAACCCAAAATATTGTTACTAATAAAAAATATTTATGAAGCGCTGGAACACTAGCTCATTTATACCCTACCACAAACTTGTGAAGTGGTCTGAACATGTATTATCATTACTTATGTTTTCCAAGTGGGGAAACAGAGACCCAGAATCAACATTAAGGTTCAATTTTTCCTCTTCTAATTCTTGCATTTCTTCCATTTTTGTTTGGTATATTGTCCAATATTCCACAATTTGCTGTGTTGTTTGAGTTCCTTTTCTGTACTTATTTACTGCCCCCTTTCGGCATTCCTAGCCTACTCACCAGCAGAGACAGGATAAGTTTCTTGATTTCTGTTAGTTCTGTGTCACCAATCACTTAACTGTTAGAATAATGTAAACTTCGATAGCAGAAATGGAGACAGGGGTTGAAAAATCAGACAACTCTTGCTTTTATTCCTCCTGTCCCAGTTTCCAAGAGTTGTTGGTAAAAAATGTTTGACCTCTTTGGATTGCTGTCAAGAAATATAGCTTAAATGAAGTCTGTACTCCTTGTTTTCCACACGTTTTACTTGTTAAAAATATACTTTGTGCAGTTTAAGACCACAGTGTTATATAGCTACTCCATTTCTGTGATTTGAAGCAGAAATTCCAAAGTGAGGCATTTCAATCTATGGATACGTATGTTGGTTCTTTAAACCTGAAAATATTCTGATACTTACCACCTCTTGTAGTTTGTGCAGGTCTGTTCTGATTCTCTTGCAGTTACCTGATGAATATTGAGAGGAGCTTTCTGACATAAATAAAACACGGTTCATGTGTACATGTTTATTTTTATAATTTTTATTTTTGGGGGGTCCACGAAGCCTTCTTTTTTCTTTTTCGTCCTTTTTGGATTACTTTGATGCACCTGTTATGATCCTGCTGAAAGCTCTCTTGCTTCTCGGGAGCTATGAGAAGAGCTTTGTACCTTTGAAATTTTCATTAGCTTTTGACGGGCTGCCAAGATTTCGGCTGCTGTGGTGTGGTACAGAGGCGGCCGTGCATCGGGCTGCCAAGTCCCAAACTCTTGTTTAACATGACAGCGAGAACCTCCAGACTTCACTAAAGTAAAAAGCTTTTGCAGAACAGAATCATATTCTTTGGTAGGTGGTTGGTACAAAGATGGGGTTAGTCCTGGGCGATCCAGGAGCAAGTAGGGTCAATATCAGAAGCGTTCTCAGGTCAGGGAAGGGAGGGTGGCGAGAAAGGGGCAGATGAGGTTTGCCAAGTCTTGGATATAAAGGGGGATATTTAGAAAGGTGCCAAGCACTGATCCTATTCAGTTTTCTTCCAGTATCTCCTCTTTGTGTGAAAGCAAGATGCTTTGGATTAGAAATAACCTACTTAATTTAGGAAACCAGATTAATTTAAAAACAAATAGTGCATTTTTCTTTTTGAGACTTAGCTAATTCAGCACTTAAAATTCCTCCTCCCCCTAAGAGTTAAATCCTATCAATGTGTACACTGGTTTTGATGATCAGTATTTAGGCTAAGGTTTTTAAATGATCTTAACTGAAAGATTTAACATTGATTTCAGGGATACCTATATGTACTCTTGAAATTCTATCATATACACATCTATATTTATATCTATTTCTCGTTATGGCTCTGTATACATAGATCCATATCTATCTACTAATCTCCCACTTACAGACTTTATAAATTCAGTTTTAACAGAGTATATGGGACAAGGAGCCTGACACCACCGTAATATTCAGTATTTTTACAAAAATAATACTGAAATTTGTTCTCAAGTTTTTGTTGCAAAGCAATAGTTTTTAACTGCTTGTATGCTATTGTCACTTTAATTGTTGACTAAATGCTATTATACACGAGGATGGTAAACACCTGGGATCTACCTTTTCTACGGCAGGCATTGGAAGATTTCAAAAACATCGTAGACGTGACTTGCATTCTAATGGTCTTCAATGCTGATTTTAAAAGACCAGCAGAAATGGGTGTGTGATAGAATAACTAGAAAGGCTACCACCTTCGTTCAAGAGTGAGACCACAGCAGCCTGGAGCGTGCATTGCTCTTGGTGGATCAGTGAGGGAAAGGAAAAGCAATGTGACTCTGTTTATTCTCCTATGTCCCTTTCTTTCCTTGAATCCTTCTAATACTTGCTTTGTTACAGTATCATTTCCCCAAAAAATGATACAGGAGGGCTCACAGGCCATGTGCTGGTCCCACAGGCACCTGAGTCATGGGACCCACGGCAAGGAAAATCTGCACGTGGTGATTCCTACGTGGGCAGGACGTGATGTGCCTTCCAGCTGTCGCCACCACCACACGACTCTGGCTCTAGCAGTGCCTCCGCCTAGACTTCTGGTTTTCTACTCAGGTTCCACCGAAATAGGAAAGATTTTTTTCACAAGGTAGAGATGTTTTCTTTTTCCTAAAGCAAAGAAAAATTCAAATGAAATGCCCCCTTTCTCCTCCCGCTTCTTTTCTTCTTTCTCTTTCTCTACTTCTTCCTCCTTCTCTTATCCCACCTCTCCCTCCCACTTCCTCTGCTGCAGCCAGCACATCATGAAATCCTTGTTGAGTCCTTACTTGATTATATCAGGATAGCAAAAGAGTATAACTCACTGCCCCATTCCTCCAGAAGCTCACCTAGCTAAACAGGGTTACACAGTGTAAGTGCTCTGGACCTCAGGATGATCAGAGAGAGAGACCAATAAGGGCTGAATTAGCCAGAAAGGGCTTCCTTTAATAAATAATTGATGACCTACTGTGTGTAATTCGTTTGTGTTTGACCGTACCGCCTCCTACACGTACCCTTCTGCTACTGTACGTTCTCTGTGGGCAAGGGCTCTGTCTAGTGCAAACTTGTATGTCCTCTGCCTTTGACACAAGGCGGGCATTGGGAAGTATCTGTTGAATGGATGCAGACATATGCAAGGAAAGCCTCTATTAATGGTGTTGGGAGAATTGTAGGAGATGCTGTTTCCTTTCAAGATGCTTCTTTCTTCCCATGATAGGGAAGCTATGACTAGACCAATAGCGTGAGTTAGAGGAGTGTGACAAGTATGATAGATTTAGTTTCAGAGAGAGAAAAGATGCTGTCGGTTGGGGTTACTCATTGCATGCTCCCATTCTGTCTAGTTGAAGAAGGGGTGAATTCACCCTGCATTGAAATCAAGGGGAAGGTAATTAACTGCTTAGTCATTTATATGCCATCATCCCTGGAACCAGCTGTTTCCGGGATCATATTTTATTACAATTTTTATTTATAGTATATCTTTGCAAGGAAAACATCCGGTGCAACAGAGCCCAGCAATTGGTGTGTAATAATGCGTATTTTAAAGCTACACAGAAGACACTTTCTGTGAGTTACCGTAGAAAAGCCGGGGTGCCAGACCCTTTTAGCCCTTTTTAAAACTGTGGAGGATTTCCCCTGAGGTTTATGGTTGTGGTAGAATGCAAAGAGGATTAGCCTTGCGGTTAAATCTCATGGATCTGAATCCTTATGCTACTGCACATTTTAGCAGTGTGGCCTGAGGAAATTAATTTGGACGTGGCCCAGTTAACACTTGCCACACAAGGGGAGGACGTATGAGAATTAGAGAAAAGATGTCAAGTAAGTGTACTCAGCGCATATCATTTTTTCCTCCTATGTCTCCAGTATAAAGGTCTTTTTGTTGTTGTCTGAAAAATCTACTCACACAATTTAGGAATTAATTCAGCTCATATTATTCTACCTGTGCTAATTTTGAATTTTAGCTTGATTTTAAGCATTTTGCGGGAAGGCCCATATCATATACCTATTCCATTTTATTTGGTAATTTACCTCAAAAGATTACAATTTAATACCATCTCTAGATATATTGTTCTGTCTTTAGGCATAAAGGTCGAACTCCTTCGGATTATAAATGCATGGATTTTGAATTACATTTTCATGGCACATAAATGAAATGAGTTTTTTTTATAATATACTAAAAAGAACAAAGAGTCTTATAATAGTCTAAAAAGAACAAATGTTACAAAATGTAAAGAACCAGGGTTAGAACTGCAGCTTTTGGAATCCTTCATTTCAGCCTTTATTTTGAATCTTTTCAGAGGCACTTGTGGAAATACACAGTCATGTCTGTAGATGGCATCATTGCACCAGATGGAATAACACCGCAAATAAGTATGTGCGTTCTTTCCCAGAGCAGTCAACCTGTTTAGTGTCAAGCGCGCGCTTAAGAATCCACAATACCAGTTTTTGGAACTGGAAAATGATGTGTGGGAAGATTTTTTTTTTTTTGATAAAAAAAAGTGAAAAATCAAATACACCCTGATGGGTTCTGTAGTAATTGCGTCAATTTTTTAAAAACTATTTTAGAGGAGAAAAGAGAAGTTGATATAGGTCCACATGGAAAGCTTTACTTTTATTTTCTGGAAACATTTAATTGAACTATAGAGGACCACAAGTAATTGGACTTACAGTAATCAATGTCAGTTCTAAGCCACACAAAATAAAATTCTGCAGTCTTCCCTATTTCTTCTATTTCCTATACTTTATGTGCTAAAGGACTTCTTATGCATCTATATTTTTTTCATTTTCTTTTGATTAGTTTTCTTTCTGGATTATGTCAGCATTTCACTTATTTTCTTACAGATACGTGACTAGATTTATTTGTTGATAATCTTGGCCAGAATAGTAGTATTTCATTTTTTACACATACTTTTGTGGCTTATGAATCATTAAGAGAAATTTCACCTCAAAGGGTGTTTGAATAACTGAATTGTTGGGGTGTATTATTGGAATAAGTTGTACAGTCTTGTGGTAGAAATTAGTATCTGGGGAGCCCTGTTACCAAACACAATTAATATATGACATGGGGAAGTTGTTTATTTTTTATTCTAAATTGCAGTTGATGGAGCGAAATTTGAAGACAAGGCACATGTTGTTTTTCCTGAGATCTGTAAATTTTTTATTTGTTCATTGTTGTGTCCTGGAACGTCCAGTGGCCTGTGTAGCACAACTTCTGGGCCATATTCACTTTCAACAAATCACAATGGGACAAATACTGCATCAGACTTCATTGACACAAATAGCTACTACACTCAACTTTACCTCTTTCTATTTATGCATAATGATATTTATATATTATTGATGTTGTTAATATTATCCTAATAAGTTTTACATAAATGAAACCATAGCTACAATTATGTAAATGTAAATTATTTATATTTATCATTAAACATGACACACAGCATGAAACGTGCAATTTAATGAGTGCGTATAAAGTAAACTTCATGTAAACACAATCAAATCAGAAGGTAGAATTTTGCCAGTATTGTAGAAACATCCCTTCCAGGAAACATGGGCCTCTTGCCAGATTACAACCCCCCTCTATTTTCCCAGATGTATCTAATATTCCTGACTTTACTGAGAATCATTCGTGTGCATTTTAAAATAAATATTATATTTTCATCTATCTATCCTTAAATAACAAAGTTTTGCCTGTTTTTGAACAGTATACTGTGTGTACTTTTGTGTGTGTATTTTTGGGTGTCTGACATCTGATGCTCAAAATTATGTTTGTAAGTTCCATCTATTTTAATATATGTGGCTGTGGTTTATTTAATTGCTGAATATTTTATGACTGTAACACAATTTATTGATCTGTTCTGCTGATGGACATTTGGGTGTTTCCAGGTCGGGGCTATTAAGAAAAATGCTGCCAAGAGCTGTCTTATATATACATACATACATACACACACACACACACACACACACACACACTCACTCACACACACACACACACACACACACTGTTGCACACATATATGTTTCTCTACAGTATATACTGAGGAGTGAAATTGCTGGATTTTCATACACTCAGATTTACCAGGTAATGCCACTTAGCATTTCAGTGTGGTTGTACCAGTTCATACCCCCACCCCCATGCAATGAGACTTCCTGTTGTCCACATCCTCACTAGCATATGTATTGTCAGACTTTAAAATTTTTGCTCAGTCAGTGAGTTTGTAGTGGAATCTTACTTGCTTTAATTTACATTTCCCTCGTTACTAATGGTTACTGGCTATTTGTATTCCCTCTTTGTAAAGTGCCCATTTTTTTTAAAAAAAAATATTTATTTATTTGGTTGTGTGGGATGATGTCTTACACATATATTTATAGTGTAAGACATATAATCCCCAAGTATCTAAATTGATGCTATTATAATGTATTAATTTTTTTTTTCCTTACTGTTGCTGGTAAGTAGGAATGTAATTTATTTGTATGCCAGTTTTATATCCAACAACCTGGTAGAACTCCTTAATTAATTCTACAAATGTACCTGTTAGTTCTTTTGTATATAATGGTATTACCTGGGAAAAGGTCATTTTTTTCCCCTTCCTTTCCAATCCTTATGCATTTTATTTATTTTTATTACCCTTCTGCATTGTCTGAAACTTCCTATAATGTTAGATAAAAGTAGAGATAATGATTCTTCTTGTCTTGATTCCAAAATCAAGGTGATAGGTATAGTTATTTACCCATAAATGTGAGGTTTTCTGTAGATTTTGCATATCTTATGTCAGATAAAGTTCTCTTCCAGTCTTAGTTTGCTGAGAATTTTTATAATGAATGAATATTGAATTTTATCAAATGGAGTTTCTTAATGTATTATTATGACCATGTGATTTCTTCTAATCTGTCGATATGATTATACTAATTAATTAATACTAACTAATCTCCATTCCTAGACTAAATTCATCTTAGACATTACATATGTACATTGCTGAAGTCAATTGGTTAATATGTTTATGAGATTTTTGCATTTGTGGCTATGAATAGGAACTGGCCTTAAGTTTTTAAATATGCAAAAAATATTGGAATTGAAAATCAAGGTGTAATGTGTCATATACAAGCAAATAGAAAATATTTTTCTTTAGTTGTGAAATTCTCTATTTTTTCCTAGTAAACAAAAAGATTTTTTGTGAAATTTTAGTACTATCTTGTTATTCTAAAGATCTATATAACTTGCCTCACTGGAAATATTCACAAAGTGTGTTCAAGTGTGAAGGCTAATGTTTTACTTCTCACCTCATCCACAGCTTGTTTCTTTTCTATATGCATGGCTTCAGAAGAAAGTGAAGCAACTTAAATTTCATCCTCCCCAGCTCCTCCAAAAACAAAAAGTTAGTTGAAATTCATTGGCATCTAAGTTACACTGTCTGTCCATCTTTTCCTGACAAATGAATCAGGGATTCAGGTGCTATAACGTAGCTCTCGTTATGATTGATGGCTTGTAGTTGACCGTGACATGAATGACTTCTAATGCTGGGATGTCTGGAGACTACAAACTTGCTCTTCATCTGTGGTTTGAGAAAGACATGTACGAAATCCCACTCTGTGTTCCACCAATTCAGTTACACTTGTACTCTGCAGTGTGGACAGAGGTGTGGCAGAGGATTAAATTTTTCCCAAGAAAGTCTAAAAGCACAAAAGCAATAAAAGAAGTCTTTTCTCTTAAGAATGTTGAAAATGTATTGGAGATAAATACCTATATAATATATTTTTCACATGGTATAAAATAGTTTATGATCTCTTTCCGAAACAGAGTAGCAAACAAATGTTTTAATGCTCAGAAACGTGAAAGATTTGTTATAAGTGATAGTATTTAAACTAGGGCTTGTTGGATTTGTCTGAGAAGATAGATACAAGAGGACAGTAGAAGTGGGGGTAGACAGTATTTGTTTTTTCCTCTCTCACTGTTAATTTTCTGGATCTTCAGAGGAAGAGTCTACCCAATGACAAACATATTGGGTGATTAATATTGTCCCAGCCCTGTTCTAGCCTTTACGTGTATTATCTCATTTAATCCTTGGAGCAACCCTTCAAAACAGCACTTGAATATCTGATGGCACTTGAACTGAGGAATAGAGACCACAGGGAAACTTGCCAAAGGCCAGACAAGAGCTGAGGGATGACAGAGAGTTGATCCCAGGCATTCACCTCAAATACCGATGCGCTGAACTATCATGGTATATTCCTGCTAAATGGTGATCGCGAGGAAAAGAAAAGTTTATTCTTTTAGGGGAATGAAAATGATAATCACTGGTACCTCAAACCTTTAATGTTCCCTCACTCACTCTTATCAAATTACCTGTTTCTCACCCTAAGACTAGGTAGATCTCTTTCTCTCTTATAGGTGTTAGAAACTTCATGTTAGGATACATATAGTCAATCAAAGACCTTTTTCAGCTTAATATATTCCCCTGTGTTTGTGAAGTTTTCTTAGAATTACTAGCAGTTATGAGTCATAGTTATTTACTTAAACAGGAATAAAATTTCTTAAATGTTAGTTTCTGACATCTACTAAGCCGATGCAGAGATTGGAGTCAGTATTATAAGGGGATAATGGTGGAAAAATAAGGAGGAAGGTGACGAAACAACAAACTGTGTGTTAGTTGAAGTAGCACTTAACACAGGTTTTAAGTCACTGAATGATAAAAGTGGGAGCTAAGGAAATGTGTTCTGTCACCCAGCTCTTTCAGTGTATGTTGTCAAAAACGTCATATGGTGTGCCATGGTCCCCTGAGCTGCCAGTACATGGAAAAGAACTATCATGTAGAGATCCCATAGGCTTAGAGGGGCACTCACCACAGCCTGTACTGCATGTAATAGACACATTAGAAAAAGTCATTTTTGTTTACTTGATGCTCCACAGATACGAATTGTGACCCCTGAAAACCAATCCTAAATTAGGGTACAATAAAAAAAGAGTATAAGAAATGGATGATCCTCTTCGACTTGGTAAAAGAATTGTTAAGTAATATCCTTAGATGTTAGAGGCAAAGCTGAGAACAGAACTCATTTCTTCTCATTCCTGATCTGTGATGTATCCTCTTTGTATCTTCTTTTACTTTCTGCAAGTTGAGATGGATGGTTCATTTTGATCCCTAATGTTTTTATTAATCTTTTAAAAATTATGACCTAAACTGTACAAAGTATCAAAAATTGCATAAAACCGTCTTTAGTATAAAAAATGAGTACTTTTGAGTAGAATCCAGTGTCATACTCACACTTCATCCATTATCATTGTATGTAACAGTGTCCCCGCCCCCTTGATTGCTGTTTCATTTCTGTTGAATCAGTCCTTTCAGTATTTACAGAACTAATGTTTATAACCTTACATATACTATCTGACATTTATTCTTCTATTTCTAAGACCATTTTTCTAATGGCTGAACCACTTTAAAATATCAATATGGTGTACCTTCTGCAGTTCTAATTGAAACCATTCTTCAGGACTGCTGGAAACAAGGGCTAGTACAGAATGCATTAGCTAGGTAAAACAGTAAGTGGCCATATGAGATTTAATCAAATCAATGCAGTTAAAACCTTCAGAGAAGGGAAAAGACTGTATAAGTCTAATTTACTTTCTCAATGCCTAAAACAGTGTACTGTGTGATTATGTACTAGGTGAAAGGTTTTTGAGGAACATGAAACTACATTTTGGCACCAATCCAATAAAAATGAAATAAATGGATACAGAGAAAGACAGTAGGATCAAGTTATAGTTGAATTATGTTGGCATGAAATTTTGAAGGAAGAAAATTAGGACAGTAAATTAAGCAAGGTAGGAGAGAGACTGAGGAGAAGAAGTTCAGAAAGCATTGAAACAACAGGCTGTGTTTTAATTACAAGCGTATTATAAGACTCGGTACTCACTCTAGACTCACAGTAGTCAGGACAGTCCAAATTTGTAACATGGGGAAGTGAAATGTGTTAGGCAGACTAAGGTTCTAATAGTATCTGAGATAACAGTTTATGTTGTTGGATAAATTACTTTAAACTTTCTAAATTTTAACCTCCTTATTTGTGAAAATGAAAGTCATATTTACTTTGCAGTGTGCTGTGAAAATAAAATACAATAATATATTTTAAAATGCCTATCTCAGTGTTAGGCATACAGTACACCTCCAATAAATTTTCATTCCGTTTCTTTTCATTTTGCATTGTATTGGGATTATTTATCCAGCTGTGATAGATCAAGTCTGGTACACAGATATCATGAGACAGTTTTATAAAAAACTCTTTTGCAAGAAGATTAAATTCTTAGTATCTTGGAATTAAACTCTGATAGTTATTATAAAATCTAATATCTGTGTGGCACTTTCTACGTATATTAGATAGTCTGCATGAAATATCACATTTAATCGTCACAGCAGTTTTCTGTTATTACTTTCATCCCCTTTTGTAGATTTGTTCATTACCTGTAGGGAGTAGGTGATGAGGGAGGACTAAAAACCAAGTTTGTCTGATTCTGAAGCCCATGACCTTAACCACTAAATTATACTGCTTAACTGGTAATCATCAATGGTGTTGACATTTTCAAATTATAGACTTAAGATGTAGTTGCTTGAAAGGGGGGTGTCGAATGAATAGAAGTAGAATGTGACATGACTATGATTGATTTTTACTGTACCTAACTTTTTGAACTTGCTCAAGCAACAATATTTCTCAGCCTTACTTTTGGCAATGTAAAATGCAATAAATATGCTTATCGCCAATGTTATTTTCAGGATTAAATGCAGTTATCTTCTTGTGCATGGTGTCGAGGTGTGTGGGTATGTATAGTGTATAGCATAGCACTGTTCCTGGCAGAGTAAGAAAAAGAGCTGCCAGTTTTTATAGATTGAAAATATTTGAATCATAATGCCTTATGATGACTGAAATAAAAAAGGAACTACTTGGTTCCAATTCCAGGAATAGCAGCAAAGCTGGAACTCCAAATTATAAACTCTGGGGAAAATATAAAACAGGCATAGGAAAATAATCAAAAGGGAGCTGAGAGGCTGGTGGGGATTTGACCCTTAAAGGCAGAGAACTGTGCTGGGTGAGATTCGTATTTATAAGGCTTTCTGTCAGAGGGCACTCCCAGCTACGTGACACCAGATGGCTAGAACTCAAGCCAAAAGCCACGATCTTACTGGCTTGAAGAGTCAGATGTTGAAGTTTGAGTCTATAAGAGAGGCTTGAAAGTAAGGGGGAATCCAATAAGGGAGGGAACCATGGAGGGAGGGAAGAAACCTCAAATCAAATCTGCATATAAACTCTTCTTAAGTCTTTGGCTAATTCCTGAACTGGGAGGGAGGGAGGGAGACTCCAGAAATCCCAGCACAACAGGCCGCTGGAAAGCTAAAAGAACTGAGTTAAGCTTAGCTGCTGTCCACCAGAAGGAAGGACAGTGCTTGGAGTCAGTCCAGCTACGTTAACTGCTAGCCCTAACTAAAAATGTTCTTTTGAGGAAAATAACAGAATCTAAGTTTATGATATAGCCACAAAATTTAGTTTAAAAAATAACATACATGCCAAGAAAAAATGAGAAATGGGACCTAGAGTCAAGGTAAAAGAAATATATACTACCAAATGTAAAATAGATAGCTAGTGGGAAGCAGCCGCATAGCACAGGGAGATCAGCTCGGTGCTTTGTGACCACCTAGAGGGGTGGGATAGGGCGGGTGGGAGGGAGACGCAAGAGGGAGGGGATATATGTATTTGTATAGCTGATTCACTTTATTATAAAGTAGAAATTAACACACCATTGTAAAGCAATTATACTCCAATAAAGATGTGAAAAAAAAAGGTGGTATTAAAGAAATCATAAACTCGAGATGCACATGTTTTGCAATTAGCAGGTTAGGACTTGAAGTAGCCATATTAAATATTTTCAAGGACCTAAAGAAAAATATGTTTCTATTGAGAGAAGAGATGTGAAATAATATCTATTTAACTATCTATCTACGTATCAAAAGTACCAAAAGGAAATTGTAGAATTCAAAATAAAATATCTAAAATTAAACATTTACTGGGATGATTTTAACAATATTGGAGAAAGCTTGGAAGGAGCAAGTAAATTTGAATTTACATCAATAGCAATTATCCTTACTTAAGGAAAGAGAATGATTTAAAAAAAAACCCAAACTCAAGAAACATGTAGGACACAGTTTGCCAAACATGTAATTAGAGATGCAGGAGAAGAGGAAAAAATTATGGAGGAGAAAATATATTTGAATAAATAATATACAAGGATTTCTGAATTTGGTGAAAAACAAACAACTTCAAGAACAAAGTAGATCAGCTAGCTCAAAGCATGCTATAAAGAAACATCAATGATCTAAATGTATCAGAGTAAAACGTTCAAAAACCAAAGAGGAATAAAAAATTTTGAAAGCAACTAGATAAAAAGATATATTAAATACTGGGTAACAGTAGCTACTTTTCAGAAGCAATGTAAGAGAAAGACAATGAAAAGATTTTTTTTTTTTTTTTTTTTTTTTGCGGTACGCGGGCCTCTCACTGTTGTGGCCTCTCCCGTTGCGGAGCACAGGCTCCGGACGCGCAGGCTCAGCGGCCATGGCTCACGGGCCCAGCCGCTCCGCGGGATGTGGGATCTTCCCGGACCGGGGCATGAACCCGCGTCCCCTGCATCGGCAGGCGGACTCTCAACCACTGCGCCACCAGGGAAGCCCTGAAAAGATATTTTTAAAGTATTTTAAGAAAAATCGTACCTGTCTAACAAGAATTCTATAACCAGTGAAATATATCTAAATAATTGGAGAAAAATACCATGTCAGTGATTTTGTCAGTATTGTTGCGATGTCAGTTCTCCCCCAAATTAATGTCAGGACTCTGTGCAATACCAATCAAAATCTCAGTAGCCTGTTTTATGCAAAACACAAATTATTTTAAAAATCTGTATGATAATATAAAGGACGTAGAATAACCAAAAATATTGAAAATGATGCTTATGATTGCAGGGCTTACACTACCTGACATCAAAATTTAAATTAAAGCTACAGTATTCCAGACAGTGTGGAACTGGCATTAAATTAGACAGATCACTGAAACAAGAGAGTAAGGCCGATTAATGTTCAAGAGAGTTGCTAAAGCAATCCAATTGGTAAAGAAAAGCATTGCCAGCAGATGGTTTTATAAAATGTTCAGTTGAGTGTGTATTTTTATGTACATGTGTGTGTGTGTCACACCATACACAAAAATCAATTCATGGGTGGATCATAGACTTAAACATAAACATAAAATCTATAAAGCTTTTAAATGAATACAGAAGTATATCTACTTGACTTAGGGCACAGAAAACAATAGCTAAAACTTTAAAAAAATGTTATTAAAATTTGCTATTTGCTAAAAATGCTAATGAAAAATTTTAAATTTCATCTAAAGTTAATGTATGTTTATTAAGTAACATAAAATGAGCACAAAGTCACACACTGGAGTAAATATTTGCAGAAACTATATTGGGGACTTCCCTGGTGGCACAGTTGTTAAGCCTCCTGCCAATGCAGGGAACATGGGTTTGAGCCCTGGTCCAGGAAGATTCCACATGCCGCAGAGAAACTAAGATCGTGCGTCACAACTACTGAGCCTGTGCTCTAGAGCTCGCGAGCCACAACTACTGAAGCCTGCATACCACAATTACTGAGCCTGAGTTTCCACAACTACTGAAGCCCATGCGCCTAGAGCCTGTGCTTCGCAACAAAGAGTAGACCCTGCTCGCCGCAACTAGAGAAAGCCCGCACCCAGCAATGAAGACACAATGCAGCCAAAAATAAATAAATTTATTTTAAAAGAACTATATTGGACAAAGGTCTTTTATCTAGACTATAAAAGGAAGGCCTACAAATTAATAGTAGAAGAAGACAACCTAATAGAGTGGGTAAGAGATTTGAATAGGCACATTACAAAGGAAGACATGTGAATGGTCATTTAACACATAAAAATTGCTCAAAATTCTTAGTCATCAGGGAAATATAAATCAAAACCATAATGAGATACTATTTCACACATTTGAATAACTCAACTGAAAAAAGACTTACCAAACTAATTGTTGCTGAGTATGTGGATTAACTCATACATTCTGATTGATGTTTAGAATGGTATAATCACTTTGGATTGTGTTTTGACGTTTTCTCAGAGAGTTATAAATACCCCTCCTCATTCACTTGGCAATTATACTCCTACATATTTACCCAAGAGTAATGAAAATATATCTCCGTATAAGACTTGTTCATAAATATTCACAGCATCATTATTTAAAATTGCCAAAAGTGGAAAAATACACATATCCATCAAGAGCAAAAAGAATAAGCAAATTGTGGTGTAGTTATACAATGAACTCTATACACTAATAAAAAGGAACAAACTGCTGATACATGCAACATGTCTGAATCTCAAAAATATTACACCGAGTGAAATAGGACAAGATCAGGAGTACCTACTGTATGAGGCCACACAGTGTTTGAAATAGCAATATAATTCAGTGGTGAAAAAACTAGAACATTGGTACTTGGTGGAAAGTGGGCAAGTGAACTTTCTGGGGTGATGGTTATGTTCTGTATCTTGATAGGAGTATGGATTATGAGAGTTTATGTTTGCCAGAACTCACTGAATGGTACCTTTAAGATTTGTGCATTTCACTATATGTAACCACTAACCACGCTCCCCCACTCCGATACACACATGATCAGTAACTATAAACAAATATTGAACACAATTAGTATGATTTATGTTTTGGTAGTGCCATGTGTTCACAGTCTTGGAAACATTTTCTCATATTTTAGGCTTGATCAAATGAAAAATACATTGAGGATAATGGGAGTTAGTTCCCAGCTGTTATATACTGTACTATTAATGTGGAAAAGGGAAATATTAAAATGACCTTGGTTTATTGTATTGGAATTGGAACTATAAATGTTAATTCATGGCTTTTCAATATAGATAGATATATAGATACATACATGATATTTAGATAGATAGACACACGGATAGACACATACACACACTTTCTAGCTCTGTTGAGAGTGTGTAGAAGCAACATCATATCAATATCAATTGCTATATCTATTGCCCAAATCCTGGTTTTTAAATATCATTCTCCAGTCAATGTAACCAGCGTTCCTTAGAGAAATGGAGGGTCCCAGAGTCTGGACCGGGAGAGTAAGGATAAGCCTAGAATATCTTGTCTAGAAAGTAAATAATTTCTCAAACAATAATAGGGACATGTTAACAGCACCCAGAATCCAGACTGAAGAGTCTCCAAATGGACAAATCTAGTATAATTTGAGTATCAGAAACAAATAAGAACAGTAAAAGATCAAATCCATTTAATATTGATAAAATGGGAATCCATGAGTCCAAACTGATGTAAATGAATACATGAATGAATGAACAAATAAATGGGAAAGAAGAAATAACTCTTCCTTGCAATAGAATATCAACAAATAAATGCAGACTTAATGAAGAGGTTTGAAGATCACCGTGTTGTAGCTATCAGAGGAATACTTCAGTCAAGAATTAACAGATTTTGCTAAAATTAGTGGGTAAATTTTTGATAAAGAGCATCATATTGACATAGTGTCAAACTATTGATGACATAGTAAGCAAATGTGAATTTTACTGGATAGAATACAGGGTACAACACTTCAAACCAGTCATCAACGTGATTATCATCAACATTGGGATAAAGTGACAGCGTGTGCATCCTGATATACCTAGAAGGACACATATGACTTCTGTGGCATTCTTGCCATAAGGACATAAACTTACTCTAATCATGAGACAACAGTGAAACTCAGCTTGAGGGGGATTCTGCCAAAGAAGGAGGCTGTACCCTTCAAAAATTTCAAGGGGAGGAACGGTAAAGAAATGCTGAGAAATACTGGCTTCCAGATTAAAGTGGGCTGAAGAGATAAGGCAACTTAACGCAGGACCCTGGATTCCATTCCGGACTGGGGACAAGGACAAGATATGAAAAAAATCATTGGGATAGAATTATATTAATGTCAGATTTCCTGATACTGATCATTGTTCTGTGGTTAAATCAGAATTTCCTTGTTTTTAGGAAATATACACTAACGTGTGTGTATCTGGGAGACAGAATGAGAATGAAAAATCAAGTGGAGCTAAATGTAAATAATTAGTGAATCTTGTTTAAAAAGTGTACTAGAATCTTTGTATGTTTTGGCAAATTTTCTGTACATTTGAAATAATATTAAATGAAATAGTTAAAAATAAAACCACATACCTGAACTTCTCCATTACCATTTACATCCTATTTGTTCTGTTTCTCTGGAGAACCCTGAGTATTAGTCCCACGATTTTGAAAACTATATATATATACTGGCCACTTTAGAAAATCACAAATAATGTTAAGGAGGAAATTAGCTAAAATCTCTTATAGCAGAGGAGAAATGAGACTTTGAGCATAAATGTTTTTGATCTACAATTACTCCAGTACACCATTTACTAATGTCTTAACCTACTGTGGTTTCACTGCTTTGTGGTTTCCTTAAAGATGAAAACAAATGCATTTGAAGTGGTGGTGGGGAAGCCAGATGGAAGAAAATACTATAATACGTACATATATATATATATATATATATATAAAATATGTAATACTACCAACATAAAATACAATAATTGTTAAAAATGTACTTAAATATTGAATGTTACTATGTGCTCATTAGAAAACCATTGCTATATCTTTTAAAAGAGTAAATACTCTTTTAATGTTGTAATTTGGAAATACTGAATAGTGATATTATAATAGGGGAGGCTGATGTTATTACAGATAGTGACATTATTATATAGGGGACTGATGTTATTATTACCTTTTTACTACTCCATCAACATCCAAGAAGTTATTTCTCCAGCAATCATTACTTTTTATACAGTTGACCTCTATGACTTTTCATTTAAATGTTTTCATTTTCATTCCTTAATGGTTTACATTAAATTTATGAACTTCTTCTTCATCTGCAGTACAGTACATTTTCATGCTCTGTTTCAGAAACAGAGGCATGCATTTTGATTTGGTGCCACTGCAGATTTATTTCTGGCCATATATACAAAGTTATTCTCCCCCAAATATATGTCTTCATATTACTGTTAATTTCTTATGCTGAGTGATTCATAGATTATCTCTTTTTCTTTAACATCTTTATTGGAGTATAATTGCTTTACAATGTTGTTAGTTCCCGCTGTACAACACAGTGAATCAGCTATATGTATACATATATCCCCATATCTCCTCTCTCTTGCATCTCCCTCCCACCCTCCCTATCCCACCTCTCTAGGTGGTCACAAAGCAGTGTGCTGACCTCCCTGTGCTACGCAGCTGCTTCCCACTAGCTACCTATTTTACATTTGGTAGTGTATATATGTCCATGCCACTCTCTCACTTCGTCCCAGCTTCCTCTTCCCCCCTCCCTATGTCCTCAAGTCCATTCTCTATGTCTGCGTCTTTATTCCTGTCCTGCCCCTAGGTTCATCAGAAACTTTTTTTTTTTTTAGATTCCATATATATGTGTTAGCATATAGTATTTGTTTTTCTCTTTCTCACTTACTTCATTCTGTATGACAGACGCTAGGTCCATCCACCTCACTACAAATAACTCAATTTCATTTCTCTTTATGGCTGAGTAATATTCCGTTGTATATATGTGCCACATCTTCTTTATCCAATCATCTGTCAATGGACACTTAGGTTGCTTCCATGTCCTGGCTATTGTAATAAAGCTGCAATGAACATTGTGGTAATTGACTCTTTTTGAATTATGGTTTTCTCAGAGTATGTGCTGGGTCATATGGTAGTTCTATTTTTAGTTTTTTTAAAAAACGTCCGTACTGTTCTCCATAGTGGTTGTATCAATTTACATTCCCACCAACAGTGCAAGAGGGTTCCCGTTTCTCCACACCCTCTCCAGCATTTACTGTTTGTAGATCTTTTGATGATGGACATTCTGACTGGTGTGAGGTGATACCTCATTGTAGTTTTGATTTGCATTTCTCTAATGATTAGTGATGTTGAGCATCCTTTCATGTGTTTGTTGGCAATCTGTATATCTTCTTTGGAGAAATGTCTATTTAGGTCTTCTGCCCATGTTTGGATTGGGTTGTTTGTTTTTTTGATATTGAGCTGCATGAGCTGCTTGTAAATTTTGGAGATGAATCCTTTGTCAGTTGCTTCATTTGCAAATATTTTCTCCCATTCTGAGGGTTGTCTTTTCGTCTTGCTTATGTTTTCCTTTGCTGTACAAAAGCTTTTAAGTTTCATGAGGTTCCATTTGTTTATTTTTGTTTTTGTTTCTGTTTCTCTAGGAGGTGGGTCAAAAAGGATCTTGCTGTGATTTATGTCATAGAGTGTTCTGCCTGTGTTTTCCTCTAACAGTTTTATAGTGTTTGGCTGTACATTTAGGTCTTTAATCCATTCTGAGTTTATTTTTGTGTATGTTGTTAGGAAGTGTTCTAATTTCATTCTTTCACATGTAGCTGACCAGTTTTACCAGCATCACTTACTGAAGAGGCTGTCCTTTCTCCATTGTATGTTCTTGCCTGCTTTATCAAAGATTAGGTGACCATATGTGCGTGGGTTTATCTCTGGGCTTTCTATCCTGTTCCATCGATCTATATTTCTGTTTTTATGCCAGTACCATACTGTCTTGATTACTGTAGCTTTGTAATATAGTCTGAAGTCTAACAACCTGATTCCGCCAGCTCTGTTTTTCTTTCTCAAGATTGCTTTGGCTATTCGGGGCCTTTTGTGTCTGCATACAAATTGTGAAGTTTTTTGTTCTAGTTCTGTGAAAAATGCCATTGGTAGTTTGATAGGGATTGCATTGAATCTGTAGATTGCTTTGGGTAGTATAGTCATTTTCACAATGTTGATTCTTCAAATCCAAGAACATGGTTTATTTCTCCATCTGTTTGTATCATCTTTAATTTCTTTCATCAGTGTCTTATAGTTTTCTGCATATTGGTCTTTTGTCTCCTGAGGTAGGTTTATTCCCAGGTACTTTATTGTGTTTTTTGCAGTGGTAAATGGGAGTGTTTCCTTAATTTCTCTTTCAGATTTTTCATCATTAGTGTATAGGAATGCAAAAGATTTCTGCGCATTAATTTTGTACTTTACCAAATTCATTGATTAGCTCTAGTAGTTTTCCGGTAGCATCTTTAGGATTCTCTATGTATAGTATTGTCATCTGCAAACAGTGACAGCTTTACTTCTTCTTTTCTGATTGGGGCTCCTTTTATTTCTTGGTCTTCTCTGATTGTTGTGGCTAAAACTTGCAAAACGATGCTGAACAATAGTGGTGAGAGTGGGCAACTTGTCTTGTTCCTAATCTTAGTGGAAACGGTTTCAGTTTTTCACCATTGAGAATGATGTTGGCTGTGGGTTTGTCATATATGGCCTTTATTATGTTGAGGTAAGTTCCTTCTGTTCTTACCTTCTGGAGGGTTTTTATTATAAATGGGTGTTGAATTTTGTTGAAAGCTTTTTCTGCATCTATTGAGATGATCATATGGTTTTTCTCCTTCAATTTGTTAATATGGTGTATCACATTAATTTATTTGCGTATATTGAAGAATCCTTGCATTCCTGAGATAAACCCCACTTGATCATGTTGTATGATTCTTTTAATTTGCTGTTGGATTCTGTTTGTTAGTATTTTGTTGAGGATTTTTGCATCTATGTTCATCAATGATATTGGCCTGTAGTTTTCTTTCTTTGTGACCTCTTTGTCTGGTTTTTGTATCAGGGTGATGGTGGCCTCGTAGAATGAGTTTGGGAGTGTTCCTCCCTCTGCTATACTTTGCAAGAGTTTGAGAAGGAGAGGTGTTAGCTCTTCTCTAAATGTTTGATAGAATTCACCCGTGAAGCCATCTGGTCCTGGGCTTTGTTTGTTGGATTTTTTTTTTTTTTTTTTTTTTTTTTTTGCGGTACGTGGGCCTCTCACTGTTGTGGCCTCTCCCGTTGCGGAGCACAGGCTCCGGACTTGCAGGCTCAGCGACCATGGCTCACGGGCCTAGGTGCTCTGCGGCATGTGGGATCTTCCCGGACCGGGGCACGAACCCGCGTCCCCTGTATCGGCAGGTGGACTCTCAACCACTGTGCCACAAGGGAAGCCCTGTTGGAAGATATTTAATCACAGTTTCAATTTCAGTGCTTGTGATTGGTCTGCTTATATTTTCTATTTCTTCCTGGTTCAGTCTTAGAAGGTTGTGCTTCTCTCCGAATTTGTCCATTTCTTCCAGGTTGTCCATTTTATTGGCATATAGATGCTTGTAGTAATCCCTCATGATTCTTTGTATTTCTGCACTGTCAGTTGTTACTTGTCCTTTTTCATTTCTAATTCTGTTGATATGAGTCTTCTCTATTTTTTCTTGATGAGTCTGGCTAATGGTTTATCAATTTTGTTTATCTTCTCAAAGAACCAGCTTTTAGTTTTATTGATCTTTGCTATTGTTTCCTTCCTTTCCTTTTCATTTATTACTGACTGATCTTTATGATTTCTTTCCTTCTGCTAACTTTGGGGTTTTTTTGTTCTTCTTTTTCTAATTGCTTTCAGTGTAAGGTTAGGTTGTTTATTTGAGTTGTTTCTTGTTTCTTGACGTAGGATTGTATTGCTATTAACATCCCTCTTAGAACTGCTTTTGCTGAATCCCATAGGTTTTGGGTCGTCCTGTTTTCACTGTAATTTGTTTCTAGGTATTTTTTGATTTCCTCTTTGATTTCTTCAGTGATCTCTTAGTTATTTAGTAGTGTATTGCTTAGCCTCCATGTGTTTGTATTTTTTACAGATAGTTTCCTGTAATTGATGTCTAGTCTCACAGCATTGTGGTCAGAAAAGCTACTTGACACCATTTCAATATTCTTAAATTTACCAAGCCTTGTTTTTTGACCCAAGATATGATGGATCCTGGAGATTGTTCCTTGAGCACTTGAGAAGAAAATGTATTCTGTTGTTTTTGGATGGAATGTCCTATAAATATCAATTAAGTCCATGTTTTCTAATGTATCATTTAAAGCTTGTGTTTCCTTATTTATTTTCCTTTTGGATGATCCATTGGTGAAAGTGGGGTGTTAAAGTCCCCTACTATGATTGTGTTACTGTCGATTTCCCCTTTTATGGCTGTTAGCATTTGCCTTAAGTGTTGAGGTGCTCCTTTTTTGGGTGCATAAATATTTACAATTGTTATATCTTCTTCTTGGATTGATCCCTTGATCATTACATAGTGTCCTTCTTTGTCTCTTGTAATAGTCTTTATTTTAAAGTCCATTTTATCTGATACGAGAATTGCTACTCCAGCTTTCTTTTGATTTCCATTTGCATGGAATATCTTTTTCCATCCCCTCACTTTCAGTCTGTATGTGTCCCTAGGTTTGAAGTGGGTCTCTTTTAGACAGCATATATATGGGTCTTGTTTTTGTATCCATTCAGCCAGTCTGTATCTTTTGGTTGGAGCATTTAATCCATTTACATGTAAGGTAGTTATTGATATGTGTGTTCCTATTACCATTTTCTTAATTGTTTTGGGTTTGTTATTGTAGGTCTTTTCCTTCTCTTGTGTTTTGTACCTAGAGAAGTTCCTTTAGCATTTGTTGGAAAGCTGATTTGGTGGTGCTGAATTCTCTTAGCTTTTGCTTGTCTGTAAAGCTTTTAATTTCTCTGTCAAATCTGAATGAGATCCTTGCTAGGTAGAGTAATCTTCGTTGTAGGTTTTTTCCCTTTCATCACTTTAAATATGACCTGCCACTCCCTTCTGGCTTGCAGAGTTTCTGCTGAAAGATCAGCTGTTAACCTTATGGGGATTCCTGTATATGTTATTTGTTGTTTCTGTTGCTGCTTTTAATATATATATATATTTTTGTATTTAATTTTTGATAGTTTGCTCAATATGTGTCTTATCGTGTTTCTCCTTGGATTTATCCTGTATGGGACTCTCTGTGCTTCCTGGACCTCACTGACTACTCCCTTTCCCACATTAGGATAGTTTTCAACTATAATCTCTTCACATATTTTCTCAGTCCCTTTCTTTTTCTCTTCTTCTTCTGGGACCTTTGTTATTCGAATGTTGGTGTGTTTAATATTGTCCCAGAGGTCTCTGAGACTGTCCTCTGTTCTTTTCATTCTTTTTTCTTTATTCTGCTCTGTGGTAGTTATTTCCACTATTTTATCTTCTAGGTCACTTATCGTTCTCCTGCCTCAGTTATTCTACTGTTGATTCCTTCTAGATAATTTTTAATTTCATTTATTGTGTTGTTCATCCTTGTTTGTTTGCTCTTTACTTCTGCTAGGTCCTTGTAAAACGTTTCTTGTATTTTCTCCATTCTGTTTCCAAGGTTTTTCATCACTTTTACTATCATTACTCTGAATTCTTTTACAGGTAGACTGCCTATTTCCTCTTCATTTGTTTGGTCTGGTGGGTTTTTGCCTTTCTGCTTCATCTGTTGTGTGTTTCTCTGTTCTCATTTTGCTTAACTTACTGTGTTCGGGGTCTCCTTTTTGCAGGCTGCAGGTTTGTAGTTCCCATTGTTTTTGGTGTCTGCCCCCAGTGGCTAAGGTTGCTCTAGTGGGTTATGTAGGCTTTCTGGTGGAGGGGACTGGTGCCTATGTTCTGGTGGATGAGGCTGAATCTTGTCTTTCTGGTGGGCAGGACCACATCTGGTGGTGTGTTTTGGGGTGTCTTTGACCTTATTATTTTAGGCAGCCTCTGTGCTAATGGGTGGGGTTGTGTTCCTGTCTTGTTGTTTGGCATAGTGTGTCCAGCACTATAGCTTGCTGGTCGTTGAGTGGAGCTGGGTCTTAGCTTTGAGATGGAAATCTCTGGGAGAGTTTTCGCCATTTGATATTACATGGAGCTGGGAGGTCTCTGCTGGACCAGTGTCCTCAACCTGGCTCTCCTACCTCAGGGGTACAGGCCTGACACCTGGCCAGGGCACCAAGACATTGTCAGCCACACAGCTCAGAAGAAAAGGGAGAAAGAAAGAAAGAAAGGAAGAAAGGAAGGAAGGAAGGAAGAAAGAAAGAAAGGAAGGAAGGAAGGAAGAAAGAGAGAGAGAGGAAGGAAGGAAGGAAGGAAGGAAGGAAGGGAGAGTGAGAAAGAAAGAAAGAGAGAGAAAAGAAGAAAGAAAGAAAAGAAAGTTATTAAAATAAAAACTAAAAAAAACTACTGAAAATTTAAAAAAATTAAAAATTAATAAAAAAAGAAGAAAAGTGCAACCAAACCAAAAAACAAATCCACTAATGATAGCAAGTGCTAAAAACCATACTAAAAAAATAAAATGACAGACAGAACCTTAGGACCAATGGTAAAAGCAAAGCTATACAGACAAAATCAAACAAAGAGGCATACACGTACACACTCACAAAAAGAGAAAATGGAAAAAAATATATATCTATATATAAAAAAAGGAAGATAGCATCCAAATCAATAAACCAATCTATCAATGATAATAAACTCTAAATACTGAACTAAAATAGACATAAAACCAGAAACAGATGCAGAAAGCAAACCCCAAGTCTACAGTTGCTCCCAAAGTCCACTGCCTCAATTTTGGGATGATTCGTTGTCTATTCAGGTATTCCACAGCTACAGGGTACGTCAAGTTGATTGTGGAGATTTAATCCACTGCCCCTGAGGCTGCTGGGAGAGATTTCCCTTTCTCTTCTTTGTTCACGCAGCTCCTGGTGCTCCGCTTTGGATTTGGCCCCGCCTCTGCGTGTAGGTCGCCTCAGGGCGTCTGTTCTTCGCTCAGACAGAACGGGGTTAAAGCAGTGGCTGATTAGGGGGCTCTGGCTCACAGGCCAGGGGGAGGGAGCGGTACGGAGTGCGGGGCGGGCCTGCGGCGGCAGAGGCCGGCGTGACCTTGCAGCAGCCTGAGGTGCGCCGTGCGTTCTCCCGGGGGAGTTGTCCCTGGATCCCGGGACCCTGGCAGTGGCGGGCTGCACAGGCTCCCCGGAAGGGAGGCGTGGAGAGTGACCTGTGCTCGCACACAGGCTTCTTGGTGGCGGCAGCAGCAGCCTTAGCGTCTCATGCCCGTCTCTGGGGTCCGCGCTGTTAGCCCGGCTCTGGGGCTCCTTTAAGCTGCGCTCTGAATCCCCTCTCCTCGCGCACCAGGAAATAAAGAGGGAAGAAAAACTCTCTTGCCTCTTCGGCAGGTCCAGACCTTTTCCCGGACTCCCTCCCGGCCAGCCGTGGCGCACTAACCCCCTGCAGGCTGTGCTCACGCCGCCAACCCCAGTCCTCTCCCTGCGCTCTGACCGAAGCCCGAGCCTCAGCTCCCAGCCCCCGCCCGCCCCGGCGGGTGAGCAGACAAGCCTCTCGGGCTGGTGAGTGCCGGTCAGCACCCATCCTCTGTGCGGGAATCTCCCCGCTTTGCCCTCCGCACCCCTGTTGCTGTGCTCTCCTCCGCGGCTCCGAAGCTCCCCCCTCCGCCACCCACAGTCTCCACCTGTGAAGGGGTTTCTAGTGTGTGGAAAACTTTCCTCCTTCACAGCTCCCTCCCACTGGTGCAGGTGCCGTCCCTATCCTTTTGTCTCTGTTTCTTCTTTTTTCTTTTGCCCTACGCAGGTACGTGGGGAGTTTCTTGCCTTTTGGGAAGTCTGAGGTCTTCTGCCAGCGTTCAGTAGGTGTTCTGTAGGAGTTGCTCCACATGTAGATGTATTTCTGACGTATTTGTGGGGAGGAAGGTGATCTCCATGTCTTACTCCTCCGCCATCTTGAAGGTCTCGATTATTTCTTTTTGATATAAAAATGTATTTCTAAAGTCACGGGTGCTCTTTTATCATGAATTTATAACATCAGTGCTAGTTTAATCTTAAGGTAAATTTTATTGCACTTTTAAATATCACTTAATGTATCTTGAGGTTTATTTTATGTTTTAAAGAAAAGACTTTGTGTTCATATTTGCCACCGTATTTATATTCACACTCTAGACTCCTTAGGTTTATGCCAGGTGGTAGATTTTAACTGACTGGGACAAAATATTTATATTCCAACCATTTTATTTGCTACTTAAAATACTTTTATTATGCCCAAATAGAAGAGAAATCTGCTTCTTTAGTAGTTAGATTGTTTGACTTCTTGAAATAATTTTGCAAATATATGGCCAACTTGAATAGTTTGGCAGTTTTTAATAATTGAAGGGCTTTTTAAAATAATTACATCAGGAATTAAAACTATGGTGTATTGATAATTTGACATTTGAAATAAAATATATGTATTTCTCTTACTCCTTAGGCAAACTTAAAATTTCCGTAATTGTTTGTATCTGTCATGAATTTCTGAGAAATCAAATGACTGTCTAAACAACTATTTATTGGAAGCCCCTATTTTAAAAGAAGATTTTTGTCAAGATCCCATTCCACAGGAAAGCAAAATTAACCAAAAACTTCCTGATCTGATTGCCTTTCATGTGTGAGACTCAATTATGGTTCTGTTTTTGGGAATCAGGAAAGTTATTCCCTGAACAACAGTACAGGTCAAGATCACCTTTATGCCTGTTAAAGAAGATGCTCATCCAGAGACCTTTAGCTTAATGACCCAGTTTCTTCTGCATAAGTTACAGTCTGGGACCTTGGTGGGAACTTTTGAAGCTTCATTAGCCTTTTAGACCGCAGGGGAAACATTAAATTAACAAAAAAGGAAAGAAAGAAACAAAATCTCAAATCAATGATCCCAGAGAGACTGGAGCCAGCAAACTGTGTTGACTTTCTTGCTTTCCTTAGCTGTGGAACACGGCATTGAGTTGTGTTTTGGTAACCTTGTGTAATTTCTTCTGCCATTTAACATTTGCACCTGTCTGACTCTGTTAAACAGTGTTCCATATTAATAACTTCTGTGTAGTTAGACCATTATTATGCCGTACTCATCACACTCTGAAGTAGAATCACCTTCACTGCAGAGTGGAGGCTGGCTCTCATAAGATGAGCAGGGAGTCAGGGATTATGAATCAGATTCTCTAGAGAGAAATGAGAGACAAAGCTATGAATTTGGATGTCACAATGAGAGGTGAGAAAACGACATGGATGAGGTCACCCGGGGAGAGTGTTTAGAATCGAAATCCAGAAAGCCAAAGATATGACCTTTGAATCACCAAAGCAGAGCAGCAGGAGATATAGTAGATGAACCTGGAGAGAATCATGTACTGAAACTAAGAGAGGACACATTCAGCAGTGAAGTGACAAAGGGAGCAGAGAGGCCTATCTTCAGATATATTCAAGAGGGTAGTTTGGGCAATTAGAAGATTCAGTGGATATCGCCAACGAGAAACGTTTCGGTGCTAATCTGTGGATTAAATTGGATAGACCTGAACTGAGGGATAAATAGGAATATGGAGTTTAAAAAAATTTTTTTTAAATAGTTTTAGGTTCACAGCAAAATTAAGAGGGGTGTACAGAGATTTCCCTTCTGCCCCTTTCCATATGCAGAGCTTCCCTCATTATCAGCATCCCCCAACACTCCACCACAGGGGTACCTTTGCTACAACTGATGAACCTACACCTACACATCATAATCACACAACGTCTGTAGTTTACCATAGGGGTCACACGTGGTGGTGTACATTTTATGGGTTTGAATATCTATAATGACATCAATCCATCTGTACAGTATCATTCAGAGTAGTTTCACTGCCCTACAAATCCATCTATTCATCCCTCCCCGAACACACCTTCTGACAACCAGTGATCTATTTGTTTTCTTTGTCCAGGTTTGGAACTTTCTTTTGTTTAAGTTTAATTTTATTTATTTATTGTTTTATTTTATATTGGAGTATAGTTGATTAACAATGTTGTGTTAGTTTCAGGTGTACAGCAAAGTGATTCAGTTATACGTATACATGTATCTATTTTTTTACAAATTCTTTTCCCATTTAGGTTGTTGCAGAATATTGAGAGTTCCCTGTGCTATACAGTAGGTCCTTGTTGGTTATCTATTTTAAATATACTAATGTGTATATGTCAATCCCAAACTCCCAATTTATCCCTCCCCCCTCCCACCTTTCCCCTTTGGTAAACACAAGTTTGTTTTGTAAGTCTGTGGGTCTGTTTTTGTTTTGTAAATAAGCAAACAGTGATCTCTTTACTGTCCATGGTTTTACCTTTTCCAGAATGTCACATAGTTGGTCTCACAGCATATGTAACCTCTTCAGACTGGCTTCTTAGTGACATACATTTAAGTTTCCTTCATGTATTTTCGTGGTTAGATCGCTCATTTCTTTTCAGCACTGAATATATTCCATTGCCTGTATGTGCCGTAGTTTATCAGTTCATCTACTGAAGGATATCTTGGTTGCTTCCAAGTTTTGGCGATTATGAATAAAGCTGCTGTGAGCATCCTTGTGGAGATTTTGTGTGGACGTTAGTTTTCAACTTTTGGGGGGAAGTTCCAAGGGGTGTGATTACTAGATAAAATGGTAAGAGTATGTTTAGTTTGTAAGAAAAGCCAAGCTGTCTTCCAAGGGGGCTGAACCATTTCGCATTCTCACCAGCAAGGTCTGAAAGTTCTTCTTGCTTCACATCCTCACCAGCATTTGGCATAGTCAGTGTTCCAGATTTTGTCTCATCTAGTAGGCATGTACTGGTGATAAATAGCAGTTTAACAAATCATTGTAATTATAGTCTGGTGGACTTTTATTTCGAGAATTGTGCTGTGAAAGATAAGTAAGAAATGGGATGGTAAATAGGTTAGAGTCAGCTAATATACAATGGAATGCCTTCTTCGTTGTCAAAATTTTGACAGATTTTGAAACTTTAACTTTCAAAATTTGGCAATTAATAACAGAAAAAGTGATGGATAGCCACCGCCCAAGCTTTCTTAATGCCCTCGGCCATCCCAGCTGTCGTGGACACTGCACAGGAGCTCAGTGACCATCCCAAGATCCAGAAACTAAGAGGAGCTCTTAGTTCAATGGGAACCACAGGCCCTGACTCAAACTTTCGTACGAGAGATGCTGTATGATTATTAAATAATTTTAATAACATGCCAGGAGGGGGGCATTAGATCAAAGGAGGTTGTGGGCTTTTTGTCTTGTTTTTAAGAAAAGAGAGACTTATGCATGTTCACAGATAGGGAAGGTTTGCATGGAGGTATAAATGTTAAAATCAGTCAGAGATAGAGTGGGAGAAGAATCCAGGGAGCACAGAAGTAGGCATTAGCTTTGGGTGGTGGGGAGACCGTCATTCCCCTGGGGTGGAGGAATAGACTGGGAATAAATATGGACACTTTTGTACATTGGTGGGTAGAAAGATGAAGAATTTCCTAGTCAGGGGCCCTTTATTTTCTGTGTAAATTGGGAGACATTGTCATCAGTGTGAGTGGTAGTGAGTCAAGAAGCTGGAGGAGAATTGTAAAATTTTCTGTCAGGCTATTTCCACATGCCTCCTGTTATTGAGTAGATTTGAAGCTCAGGGTACAATGCTGGTATGTGATTCATCCTCTCTTTTTTCTTTTAATTTTTATTGGAGTAAAGTTGCTTTACAATGTTATGTTAGTTTCTACTGCACAGCAAAGTGAATCAGCTATACATATACATATATCCCCTCTTTTTTGGATTTCTTTCCCATTTAGGTCACCCCAGAGCATTGAGTAGAGTTCCCTGTGCTGTACAGTAGGTTCTAGTTAGTTATCTATTTTATACATGGTATCAATAGTGTATAGGACTGCCCGGTTAAGAATCCGCCTGCCAACGCAGGGGACAGGGGTTCGATCCCTGGTCCGGGAAGATCCCACTTGCCGAGGAGCAGCTAAGCCCTTGCATCACAATTACTGAGCCTGCACTCTAGAGCCCGCGTGCCTAGAGCCCGTGCTCTGCAACGAGAAGCCACCGCAGTGAGAAGCATGCACACGGCAACAGGGTAGCCCCCGCTCGCCGCAACTAGAGGAAGCCTGTGCGCAGCAGCAAAGACCCAACGCAGCAAAAATAAATAAATAAATAAAATAAATTTATAAACAAAAAAAAAAGTGTATTTATGTCAATGCCAATCTCCCAATTCATCCCATCCCCCGCCTTTCCCCCTTTGGTATTCATATGTTTGTTTTCTATGTCTGTGTCTCTATTTCTGCTTTCTAAATAAGATCGTCTATACCAATTTTTTCAGATTCCACATATATGTGTTACTATATGATATTTGTTTTTCTCTTTCTGACTTACTTCACTCTGTATGACGGTCTCTAGGTCTATCCACGTCTCTACAGATGACCCAATTTCATTCCTTTTTTGGCTGAGTAATTTTCCACTGTATATGTGTACCACATCTTCTATATCCATTCTTCTGTTGATGGACATTTAGGTTGTTTCCGTTCCCTGGCTATTGTAAATAGTGCTGGAGTGAACATTGAGGTGCCTGTGTCTTTTAGAATTATGTGTTTCATTCTCTTAATTTTAAAAAATGTATCTCAATAGCAGTCATGCTAATAGCAAGAAATGTAACTACCATGCTTTCATGCTCTTACATACATATATACTCATAACAAGGTTTTTGTTAGTGATAATATTTACAAAGACATGATTATTCTATATACTTACTACCCACATTCAACTCTAATTTTTCTCTCTCATCGTAATGTTGTAGTCCTTTCATTAGCTGATGTGTAAATATTCCACTAGGTTTTTTGGTTTTTTTTTTAGTAATTGTGTAGTATTTGATAATATGCTTTAGCCAAATTGATTCAGTTATTTCCCTCTAAATGAATACTTCTGAAGGTTTTTTTTTGCCCCTACAGTGTGCAGTGAATAACAGCACACAACTTTGTATACATATACTAGAATTTCTATAGGGATTGCTTAGATTTTTATATTTACATTTGCATCGCTTGGACTTTTGATATTTTAATACATTATTTTCCAAAGGGTCCTAGCAATTTTTACTCGCACCAGCAATTCATTCCTCATTTCTTTGCATCTACATCAGCATTGAACATTACTGCTGTCTTTTGTAGGGGTGTAGAAATATGGGGATATTACTCCCTTTTTGTGTATGTATGATTGAAAGTTAATAGAAATTTCTTAAATATCATCAAGCTAATTTTTTTTCAAGAGTCTCCTGACTCTGGAGAAAATTATTTGCTTCAGACAATCCTTCATCCTTCACTCAGTGCTTTGGGAAGATAGTTCAGTTTTTCTCTTTAGAAACTAATGCATACACATGAGCCTACTGTGCTGGTCTGGGCTGAAATAAGAGCTTCAGAAATGTTTGAATACATAATTTTTTCACCCCATAGTTTTGAAATCTGTACCAAAACTGTGTATGTTTTGTTGCCCTGGATACTGAAAAGTTCTGTCAGTTTATTAACCCTGCTTGTTATGATGTGTTATGAGAGAGTAAGATAATTATCTATCATCAAAAAAGGGTGGCTATGATTTCCTTTGAGATAGTACATATTTAGTATCATCAGGAAGGTCTCAGAATTTGCTGAAACAAAGTTCACACACAACTCAATGACAATGAATAAAATCTAATTTAGAGGTGATAGTAACTAAGGCCCTCTATGATGGTCTGAAATTTGCTTTTTATAATTTCTTTCCTTCTAGATTCTTCTTTCCTTATGTGCTAGCAATAGTGAATTATTCATGGTTCCTGAGATCTGCCATACACATACATTTATTTCTGTAATAAGTCAAGCCATTTTATTGAATTAGAATTCATTTCCCACATCTCTGCCTGCAAAAATCATATTCAACTGACAAGATTCAGCTCAATGGCAACTCTTTCTTGAAGAGTTTCCCAAATTAAAAAAAATATATATTTCCCACTTTTATCAATTAGGTACTATATTTTATATTATCACTATAGTTACACATCACTGTCTCCTTTGCTAGATTTTAAGAGTTTTGAGATTAGAGACTTTGTCTTACTCTTCTTTTTATTTAGCAACCATTTGTATTACTTGACATCTAGCTCAATGCATCACACGTAGGAGATACTCAATAAGATTGAATGAATGGAAGTGTGTGCAGGTGATGGAATAGGCTAGCTAAACCAGGTTAAGGAAGGTGCAGCTGTCAATGTCCACTGCTGGTTATAAATCCTGAGAACACTGTATTAAGGGCTTCAGGATATAATGAAGCTTGCACTGGGTCAGAAAACCCTTTCATAAAACCCTCTGAGAATAAAATAGACCAATAGATTACACAAACAACCCGTGGGATGACGAGCAAAACTGCCCTTGTGTGTTCTTCTCCCTTGAGAGTTAATCACATTTGACCATGTGATTTCATACTTACAGTGTATTTTATATTCAAACAATCCCATATGTTTAGCTGGAGAAATTTTACCTAATTTTGATAACTTATAATGCTAGTCACATAATAATTTATATATTCTTATTTTTCTGGTTTTAAAAGGATATTTAGGTGCTTTTAAGTGTTCACCAATATTCAAGTATCAATTTTAAATACTTGGAGTATATTTGTGAATTAAGAGTAAATATTGCATTGGTTAGAAAAATTTCTGCTGCTAATAGCGTAGCGTGAGTCCAGAGATATCTGCTTCATTTTTAATGCTCTGGTAGTATACTCTCTTTTGTAAATTCTTTCATCTCATAACTAGCTAAATCCCTAAGAACCAGAAAAATGTGATCATAATATTCTGAATTGATTTTTATCTACTACTTTGGGAACTGTAAAATATATATATATATTTAATTTGTAAAGAAATATGAAAGCTACTCTCTGAAGATGCTAGTCCATACAGAACAATCCATGTTTGAATTCAGAAGGAGCCTGGAGGAAGAGCTTTCTCACATAGACAGATGAATTAGGGTACTTAGCTGACAGGGTCATCACTACATTTCTTATCGGAAAAATGGATTTCTACTGCAGGGCTGGAAAATATTAAAAAATTCTCAAGTAGGCTGTAGCATTCAATGAATCATGTCATAAATTGAATGGGAAGAGACTTTGAGCATGTCTCGCAGAATATGGAGTGAGAAAAGGGCCTGCAACATCAGGCCTGCTAGATAAAGAAAAATACCTATGCCAGCAAAGAGAGCTTTTGGGCTTAAGGTAGAAAATTGAATGGCTATGTTTAAGTGAATGCTTCGATAGCATTTTACATGAAAAAAATCATCTGTTTTTCAGAGTAATATAATGTGCTAAATGCTGTGTATATCCTCGAAATTATTTTGCCCCACTTAAAGATTATGGAGAGAAATGCTATCATTGTAGAAGCAGTCACTTTTATGAAGGTGGCCAATACATAATGCTAATGGTATTTACTCTTTGCAGAAATAACTTAGGCTTTGAATTTATGCTAGTAATTTAGAGTAGCTTAGAAAACCTAAGGAAGGAAAGAAAGGAGGAAAGAAGGGAAGTCAATGAGTTATCTGAAGTAGAACAAACATAAGTACAACTGGCAAACTATATCAACGAGTTTTAGAGCCCATGCATGTGCAGACTGAAGTTCTATTTAAATTTGTCAAGAGACACGATCTTTTTGGGATATTTTCGTGTCAGCTGGACTTAGTGATTCATACTCTTGTTAGTACAATAAAAGTTGCAGTTTGTGCTAGCGAAGAACAACCATTTTGAAGGAGTATTTGAATTTTGATTCTATCCTTCCACTCTGTGTAAACATGACCTTATTTCGTGCAGGAATTTTGAGACTTTCTTTGATTTTTGTACATACCATGCATCTCTAAGCCTTAAAGAATAAGATTACATTCTAAGATTCAAAAAGGGTTTCTTTCCTAGTTTAGACATATTTGGGTTTAGAGCAAAGGAATGTGAACATATTTTGAAGCAAGGAATTCACTTAACATTTATCTAGTTGATGGTATAAAAAATAAAGGGTGGAAGAATAAAAACATTTTGTTTCAAAAGTTTATCATTTAAAAATATATTTTGTTTTTTCTTAAATATTTAAAATTTCTGTGATTTGAATTATACTGCTGCCAAAAGGGGATGCTGCTTTTTTTAAAGAAAACTCATGAGGCAAGTTTGACTCATAAGAATTATATTTATTTTATATTCTCAGTGACAGCCTATATTTTAATTTTAGGCATGTTGCTCAAGATTTTCAAAAATCTGAGCTGAGGTAGCATTAAAAATGTTGGATATGAGCTTTAAAATTTGAATTATCTTTAATGGACTCCTCCTAAGACCTTAACATGAAAATAGATTGATAACAAATAACTTGAATTGCATCACATGTGTCAACTAATGCTTTTCTATCTAGTATTAGCTGTGTTAACTTGACAGTATTTCAATGACTTTTATTTTGGAAGTTTATTATCTCTCTTTTCTTATTATATTTTTAAGATTTTATTTGAATAGGAAACATAAATCTGCTGAAGCCATGATTGTTGATTTATTGTGTAGTTCATAATTTTAGAAATGAGTTCCAACATTTACTGACCTACTATTTTGTGTAATGCCCTATGCTACACACCAGAATAGACATAAAAAGTGACGATTAATGATCTTCATGTTTCTGAGTATTTATAGTCAGCCTTCTAGGCAGAAAAAATAGATACATAAAGCTATAAATATGCCAAAATATCTAACCTTAATAATAAATATATAAAAATGTATTTATATACATTTTTGGGTTCATGAGGGAGGGAGGGAAAATGCATTGGTTGAAGTACTGCATTAGAGGTGAGTCATAGGAATTTAGCCATATAAGGAGTCACATGAGCTAGTGTGTGAAGGGGCAGGGGCCTTACAGGAAGAGAGAGAAACATGAACACAGCCACTGAAGTATGCAAATGTGTGATGTATTTTTGGAGTGGCAAATTGACTGGTATTGGTAGACCATGGGTTTTCTGAGGAAAGTTGGCAGAAAATGGGATAAAAACATAATTTTAAATTTCTTATAAAAAAACGTGGAGATCTGCAAAGTTCTTAAATAGGGAAACGATAGAGTCATAACACATTTTTAGAAAAACAATGCTAGCGGCTATATGAAGCACATGTGGCTGGCCCAGCATATTGAGGGAAGGGAGATACATTTGGTTGTATCTGAAAGAATTTTTGGTGAAAGATAAACTTTCCGGATGCGATGTTAATAAAAAGGAGAAAACATCTGCAAAAAATAAAATACATTTCCTATTGCCATGACTTGGTGACGGACTGGTATGAGAAGTAAGGGAGAAGATAAAGGATTAAAGATGAATGAACTCACGATTTCAAGCTTTGGTGGCTTCAGGGAGAGTGATGCCTTCCATAGATAAGGGACACAGACACTGTTTTTGTGGAGGGATACTCTTTTAGGCATGGGAAATTAATATACATTTGGGAGTTTTATATCTATCTAATATTGAAGCTTCATGGTAGATTTTACCAGGATAAGAAGTAAAGTATAAGAGAAGGGAACATAGGCTTTAACAAATATGCTTTAATTACTTCGGAAAAAATACAATTTCAAGAAGGGTAGTGGCAATCAACAATTTTAGAAGTTACATAGAGTCTTAGAAGGATTAAGATTGAGAAGAGGATGCCGGGCACTTCTCTGGTGGTCCAGTGGATAAGACTCTGTGCTCCCAATGCGTAGGGCCCAGGTTTGATCCCTGATCGGGGAACTAGATCCTGCATGCATGCCGCAACTAAGAGTTTGCATGCTGCCACTAAGAAGTCCACATGCCGCAACAAAGATCCCACATGCCACAACTAAGACCCGGCGCAGGCAGAATGAATGAATTTTTTTTTTTAAAGAGATGATAAATTGATGTCCTTTAAGAAAAAAGAGAGAGAGAGAGAAAAGGATGCTGGATTTGGGAAGCAGATCATCAGTGATTTTTAAGACTGGGTTCCCTGGAAGCTGAGATTCTAGTGCGAGTGATTTATTGAGGGATTGCTCTCCAAGGAAACTTCTGAAGTTATCAGGGAATCATGATACGGGAAGGAAACAAACTAAGCTGGCATGGAGTCTAGCTTCAGCATGATTCCATGGGGAGCTCTAGAGTAGGGATTGCACCAGAGTCTTGAGAAGAATGGCCTGGGCCTTTATAGACCTGCATCAATCAGTCATTGGTATGGGCTAGTGATTGCAAGTATGAAACTCCAGGCAGGAGGTTTCCTTCAGCCAAGGGCATTAACCCAAGAAAGGTGTCTTAATGACCCTGAGCAGCCAACAGCCCAGCATCTAGGGGAGGACTCTGGCCTGGTCAGTGGGATTTGGTGGGGTGCACACAATGTCTTCCACAATCTTTAAGACAGCGGTCTCATTTGAGTTGTGGTTGCAGATACTAGACTGCAGTAATCTAAGCAATGAGACTAAGGGGACACAGTGGCTAAAAGGGATATTACAGGGCCAATGTTTTTTAGGTTTAAGAAGATCTGGTAATTTTTGAGAGACCAAGAGTAAAACGGAGAAAGAAATATGGCTCCTATCAGGGTAAAAATGAATTGTAACCAAAGATGGCATGAAGTGTTTAGCTTTGGAAAGTCAAGGTTCCTTTAATAGACCGTTAACTTGTCAATAGAGTAATATGGTAATAGGATAACATAAAAATTTTTGTTGTGATTGTTATTTGTTTCCTTTTGTCTTAATAGAAAGGGTAGGTTTAGAACTGCGGTGTGCCAGTAAATTTTTAACTGTCTCTCTGGAGAAAATTAAAAACCCCTGATTTGTAGCGTTTGTCAATTTCTGTAGTATAAAGGTGTAAATATTCTCACCACAGCCAATTTCAAGCTACCAATGATGACCCCAAGTGGCTTGCAAGAGTCCTGAAAATGTAGCAATCAACTCTGCTTTGGAATAACCTTTGATTACTGTGGGAACTTTCAAATTAACCTTAGTGAGAAAAAAGTTAAGGATATTCTTGAAACCCTTGCCTCTACCATTGAAAAGTAAAAGGTTGCAATAGTTCATCTCTGAGAAGGATGGAGAACATAGGATTTATTCATAAAGGCACACATGATACAAGGCTGTTATTTTAGGATGGCTCTGATATTTAATATACAGTGATCATCCACACAAAATAATGCTAGTAATAAACTCATGGATTCTATTTTTATGATACAATAATTAATGTCTTTAATGTTTGACCTTTGAGAATTTTTTAAAGTGTGTTTCTTTGTTTTAAATCAGTGAAGCTCATTTATTGGGTTCTAGTGTCACGTCTCAACATAGAATTCTTAGATATTTCTAAACTGCAAAAATTGGCAAGAGTTTGCTTTTTTAAGTCTTTTAATCTTAATGCGTAAGTTCAATTTTGCCTCAACCAGGAAGGCACAAACAAAAGTCCTTTGCTCTTCTCCTGCAATTCTGTTCTACCTGCAGGGTTTTATGAAGAAAGGAACTATTCCATCAATAGACTATTGATAAAAATAGACTAAATAGACTATTAATAAAAATAATAAATATTATTAACCTGTTTGAGTGCTTTTCCTGTATTTTCTAACTTAATCTTATAACAACCCTGTAAGGGGATATTGTTATTATTCTCCCTTAAGAAATAAAAGTTTTATTCTCCCTTAAGAAATAAAAGTTTTATTCTCCCTTAAGAAATAAAACGGTTAAAATTCAAGATTTTTCACTTATAAGATGCATGATTTGCAAAGAATATTTAAATTCTCTAAGCTTCTGTTTTTTCATCAGTAAAGTGGAGACAGTAGTACATACCCCATAGCAGTTTGTTAGATCATGGCTAAATTAGACCATGGTTAATAACACTTTAACTGGAGCATGAATCATTGTCATTCATTTCAGTCCCCATTATCTTTCCCTCTTGGCTGAAAGAGGCACAGTGGACAGTTAAATCTATGCACAACTGAATGGGCATGTGGGAAACTGTTTCTTCCTTCTACACAGAAGGATTTTTTGGGGCTCCCCGTACATTCCATGAAAAGTACATGTGTGGTTGCGAGAAATTTTAAACATTACCTAGCCTTTCCCTGACATGCACATGCAATTTACTAAATCATGTAAGCAAACCAAATTCTAATATCATTAGATTCATTTCACAACCTCTCAAATTAACTTATAAACACAAGTTTCATGTTTTATCTTGAAGGAAAAAACAACACCTATTGACCATATTTGTAATGCACTAAATGCTAAGTTCACCTAGGGTAACAATTTCAAGTTTTAGGGTTTTATTGAAAGTTTCACTCTTTTATTAGTCATGGGTTTAGTAAATTAGTGCTTCCTTGGAATAGAAGTAAACGTGTAAACTGAATGTGATGTTTAAGTAGTAACTTTTGGAGTAAGTGAAGCAGCTTTAGGACACTTGTATCTTTTGTGAAGTGAAAATTCACAGAGTGGAGGGCAAATTCTCAGACTGAAGCACCTGCGTGCTTAGGCTTCCCATCCGTTGACTGTTTTGTGGGTTTTTTTTGACTTTTGAATGGCTCTTTACTGAAGACAAAATGGAGAGAGCTAAGCGTAATTCTAAACACTTGGATACCTCTGCAAGTGTGGTCAACGTTTTTTTCTCCTCCAAGCACTCTCCTGTTTCCTTTTATCAAATTGGCCAATCTTATCTCAGTGCTCTAAAGAAAGGTTTGGAAGTACCCTAGAATGAGAGAAAGTTTCTCAATGTTTGTGGGAATCAAAGAGGCTTTTGAGAAAATGGCTAATATTAATGGAAAAAATGTATATTTCTCCCTAAATTAGAGAAATCATTGAAGACTAAGTTCAATGAAACAATATATGCTTCATTATAATTTTGTGAAGTTGAAATAGGTATGAAAGTATGATTGACAATTAGAAATACAATTACTGTAAGTAGCAACTCTTTTAAAACAGACTTCATTTCTGGTGACAGTTAAATAGGTTTCTGCATGACAGTTATTATGTTTGTACATATACATACACACATAGATTAGAACAGGTTATTGCCTTTATGGTAGGTAACTGTGTCATAGATCAATGAGGAAAAAAATGCTCTATTCAAAGAGAAACTATGTGCAGTTAGACATGGTCTCCTTTCAGCTGTTGTGAATTATGATCCTGGTTTATTATTCAGAGGGGAAAATAATTGTTTTCTGTAAGATTTGATGTAATACTTCTGCTTTGGTTCCAAATTTCAAAGTGAAGAAAAAGTTAGTAACATTAAAAGAATAATGAGAAATATTTTCCCTGGTTAAAATATATCTTATAAATATAAAAGGAAGGAGATAAGGGAGTATTTAGAACTAATGGTACAATTTAAAAAAATTCTCCTAATCTTGTTGATAGTATAATTGGAATTACATCTCCTGGTTTAATTATCTCTGAGATTATTTTTTAAATAAAGACATATGTTGGCAAGAAATTTTATCTCATTTTCAAAATTAATGCCCTTTAATGACCATATGTCTGATTGTCCAATAAAATAGTTATTCTTTGTAGACTTGTAATAGAAAATACATTCTTGGGTGCTATACTCTTTCCATTATTTTGGAGAACATCATTCTAGTTGAGCACAATACTTTTTATATTTAGGTATAGAAGTAGCCTTCTAGAGTAGTAGTAACAGTAGTAGTAGTATAGTATAGTAGTAGTACTGTAGTAGTAACAGTTGCTGTTACTTATTTCATGTACCTGTTTGGTTTTTGGATAATGAATAAATCAGTTCACGGGGAAGACATAGGCTGTTTCTTTTCTGTCCTAAACTTTTCATCTAAGAGTCATGATTACTGATTTGAACAAGTTTGATACTGAGTATTTAAATGCCAGTTTTTATTTGATTGTCCATTTTATCCCTTATTTACTTCACCCAGAAAAGTGATTTGCTCTGTTTTGTTAGAAGGTCAGTTCTTTAGTGTGGCCTCTCAGTTTGTTTGTTGGATGACCTGGACAGAAATTATTTATTCAGTTTTTTAGTTGAAAGAATACTTACTGGATGTTCCGACACACCACAAACAATGGTAGAAACTAGGAATGAAAGCTGTAAATCGGCTCATCCCTGTCCTCTGGAGCTATGATGGGCGGAGAGGGTTGAAGTGGATACAGTGAGAGAGGGGTGCATTTAGGAACATGCCGGAGGTGCCTTGCCTACAGGGAATGTTTTCTGCAGAGGGCTGTGCTTTCGAGAGTCAGAAGAGAAGGAAGTAGAAATGGAGGACAAGGAGGAAGTAGATGGAGCCAGTGACAAGGGTGGAAAGGAGGGTGTTTGGGAGTAGTTGAACTTGTTTCATAAATGAGGTATATGTTGATAACTAGATTAGAGAAATTCAGTATTTGAACTAATCTCTTAAACCGTAGTGGTCAAGATTTCCAATATGTGTCTTCTACAGAGATTTCCAGAGTTTGATCCATTAAAAGTCCTGTGTATTTGAAAGTGAATTGCTATGCAAATAATTTACAAGATATTATGCCAGTAGCCTTGTATAATGAGTAGCTTTAAAAAAATCCAGGTATTTCTTAAAAGATGTTTTTTATGCAGTATGATTATTTTCAAGGCTTAATCACATTGGCTATGGATATTTTATTATTTTGAATCCAGTAATGCTTAAATGTGATACAGTGTTTAGAGATGCTGTGTAAAAATTAGCTCTTGGTTTATTAAAAGAAAGTGGTAAACTCCTCTTAGCTTTTCCTGCTAGCTCTGCAATTCTAAAATCTCTCCCTTCCACCCATGTGTTACAAACCTATAGATCTTTCCTTGGTGTGATAATGCATGCGTTGCTCCTATTTGGGTCTTCATATCATACACTTGCCTGTTTCAAAACCAAAATTCTCCTAATCTTGTTGATAGTATAATATATCATTTCAACACACTGCCACCTGCCCCTTTAGTAGCAATGACATGACATATATTCCTACACTCAGAATTACCAGTGTTTTTGTGTCTGACTTTCCAAGCTTGTTTATCCCAGACAATGCTCTCTACAGAAGCACCATCTCCCCTGACAAGACTGCTTTGAAAAGGAGAGTGAGTGAAATTTGCAATTCATTGTCAGTGTACCCCACATGGTTTAATAGCCCTACAGACACTTGCAAAAATGCATATATGTGTGTGTGTGTATGTGTAGATATATATGCATACATACACACACACATATATAAAAGCTTTCAGTGATTTTCATATCTAGCCAAGTCCTATGTTCAAACAGTTTTCTTGCTGAACTTTAATAAATAAAATGATGAAATCTTCTGTATTCTGTTTGGATTGTTGGAGGGGGTCTGGAGCATTACCTGCTTATCTGCTTATCTGCCCTGTAACATATACCCCTGAGTATCTATAGTGCACAGTTTGAAAATTATTGCCCTAAGTCAAAGAACAAAATATTAGTTTCTAATAGTAGAATTTCAGTCATCTTCAACTAATATCTATTGATGAAGGGAAAACTCCAAAAATCACACAATCTATAAAAATCTTTTATGTTTAATGTCAGCTGTGGTGCAATACGATGCATATATCAAGAAGGGGGTGGTTGTTTTTATTCAGTTGCTTCTGAAATATACATGAGATGATGTCATATAATTATGGAATATTCGATCTGAAAGGGACTACAACATCAAGTCATTCGTGCCTTCAGTTTAAAGATGAGGATAGTGCGGGACAAAATTTAAAGAGGATTGCTCAAGGTCTAACAGGGTAGGGGCAAAGATGAGTCAGGAATTTAGATTTCTTTGTTCTCTCTTCCTATATACCAAACTGAGCGCTTAACTATATATTTTTATTGCTGGATTTTCTATCTTGCAACAGAGGGGTTTCAGGTCGATATTTGTTTGAAGTTACAATGCAGATATTTTGTAGAGATATCATATTCAAAGTTTAGCAGTGCAATATAAATATCATCAAATTGACTACAAATCCATCACTTTATCGTCTATGCTTTTAATTAAATCTACCTTAATACTATAGAACAACCAGGGGCAATTTTTGCCCCTCAGGTGTCAGTCTTCAATGTCTGGAGCAATTTTTGGTTGTCATAACAAAGAATTTTCCAGCTCAAAATGTCAAGCGTGCCAAGGTTGATAAGCTTACTATAGGGGATTTAATGGTGCCCTCTGCAACATCTAAATGTAATGAATGACATGTTTCCCATATTAGTTAAAAAGAAGCCTGGTCCTCCCTATCATACTAGATTTTAAACTTTAGGGTTGTCCCTGCCTTACAGTATTTCATATTTTGGTGAAGAGTTTCAAATGTTGTCATCTTTATTTTATAGGATTTGATCCTCTTCCCTTTTGTTCTAAGTTTTTTGTTTTTTTTTAAGTCTAACCTCGTAAGAATGCCAACGCTTTTCCTTTTTGACTATTCAAGTTCCATTTGTCAGATATATCTCCAGCTCTATAGAAAAATCTGACTGTTGTATTTTAGCTGGGTTTCCGCCATAGATCTACCCTAGAATAAACTTGTGTTTTCTGTTTTTGTGTGTCTTCTGGTATTTATTTGCCTTTTAGGTTCTGTCCTTATTAATGATTTATGATTTCATGTAATGATTAATAATTCTTTTTTATATATTGAAGAAATATTTATTGAGTCCAGGGAATATAAGCTAAATACCTACCTGCCCTTTTGGAGCTCAGTCTTTTGGAGGATATACATAAATGAACTTATAAATAAATATGATGATAGAGAATGTGGAAGCTTCCGTGGATGCACATAATAGGGGCATCTAATCCAGGCTTCAGCCATCAGGAAAGTGACATTTGAGCTGAGACCTGATGAATGAAGTGGGGAAACGTATTGTTTTTGGCAAAGAAAACAATATGTTTATAAACACTTAAGCCATGGGACACAGACAGTGCCCCATAGGATTTAAAAGGCATTTATGAAATAATGTAGAGCTTGGAGAACTTCATATGTATTTACTCATTTACAACCATTGATAGAATGTCTACTCCAGGACTGGCACTATTCTAGGCATCAGAAGAATAGCACTGAAAAAGCAACTGAAGACTGCCCTCATGTAGCTGACATTCTAGTGTGGTAGCTTATTAGTATTATTTATCTATATAGGTTACTTTTCATAAAAAGATTTCCCTCTGTGTACAAAGTTGTGAATGCAGTATATATCTGTTGGCTGGGCAATGCACTGAGTGGTAAATTAATGGAATATATTTTGAAAATCATAAAAATAACGTTAAGTTGTTAATTTGCGAAACATTACAAATTTATTCAAGAAAATTTGATAATCAGTTTCTAATTCTTCAAGCCCTCCTTTCGGTGTTTCTCTTTCTCTCGGAATACATGACTTGTTGTAGATGAGACTTTTCCTTTTGGAGAGGGTTTATTCCTTTGTTCAGTTAAAGTATTATAGTTGATTTGGCAGATATATTGATCAACAGTACTTACAGAGGCTTCCCTGGTGGCACAGTGGTTAAGAATCCACCTGCCAATGCAGAGGACACGGGTTCGAGCCCTGGTCCGGGAAGATCCCACATGCCGCGGAACAACTAAGCCCGTGCGCCACAGCTACTGAGCGTGCACTCTAGAGCTCACAAGCCACAACTACTGAGCCCACGTGCCTAGAGCCCGTGCTCTGCAACAAGAGAAGCCACCGCAATGAGAAGCCCACACGCCGCAACGAAGAGTAGTCCCCACTCACCACAACTAAAGAAAGCCCGCATGCAACGAAGACCCAACGCAGCCAAAAAAAAAAAAAAAAAAAAAGTACTTACAGAAGGAATGTATTTTAAAGCAGCATAGAAATTAAAGCACCTTTTAGAAAAGTGATTCCCTGCTCTTACACTAAGACCTACTAAAAAACTTTACACAGGCATTGCAGCATGAAGAGACTTAACTGACTTCCATTGGGTTAGATATGGCTAAAGAATTAACAGAGGATAAGTAAGTAGTATTCTGCAAAAAAACTGCATTCATGGGAAATTTAAGGAATTTCTAGAAATATAATCAAGCAGTTGTATTATTTTTTACCACGCTTCTAACTGGTGAATATTTCCCAACAACATTCATGAAGTCAACTTTGAAATATAAAAAGATTTTATAATTCTTTGAAACCATATTTCAAGTGTCCTGATTTCAGCTTAGTCGTGTTAGAATAAAAAAAGTCATTCAAGAAGCTTATACTAGAGATAGCTGTTTTGAAGTCATAACATTTTATTAGATACAAACAGAAAATGTGGTGTGGTTGGCAAACCCTACATTGGGTTTTGAAATTACTGTGCTACCAGTGTGTTCCAATCAATGAGAACTTTTCAGCCGTGAATTTTTATTGATTTGTATTCCTCAGAGTAACATAAATAGCTTTCCTTAAGTCTTCCAATTTCACTATCATTATTTTTTTTTCTAAAATCTCTGCTTTTAGAAGGTATATCTATGCACTTACTTTTTTGCTTTACTTTTTTGCTTTCCAATTCCTTCATGGTTTTTTTTTTTTAACATCTTTATTGGAGTATAATTGCTTTACAATGTTGTGTTAGTTTCTGCTGTATCACAAAGTGAATCAGCCATACGTATACATATATCCCCATATCCCCTCCCTCTTGCATCTCCCTCCCACCCTCCCTATCCCACCCCTCTAGGTGGTCACAAAGCACAGAGCTGATCTCCCTGTGCTATGCGGCTGCTTCCCACTAGCTATCTGTTTTACATTTGGTAGTGTATATATGTCCATGCTACTCTTTCACTTCGTCCCAGGTTACCCTTCCCCCTCCCCATGTCCTCAAGTCCATTCTCTATGTATGTATCTTTGGTATCAGTGTTCTATATAAAGTAGGGGGAAAAAGTTATGGTATGACCAATTAAATTATTCCAGAACAGTTAAATTATACTATTAATACTTCAATGGGAACAATACGTTTAGCTTTTGAAGAACAAATAAAGTTTACTGAAAATTTCAAACAGCAAAGAACTGGAATGTTTCAACTGCTTCTTTTCACTTCTAAAAATTTATGTGAAACCCAGCCCTCAAATCCATGCTATTGAGAGATGTATTTTCAAAATTTGTTGAAAAAAATAGGAATTTAGTTTTTAGGCTTACCATTTAATGGTCAGAATAAGAATTCAGTACTTGCCAAGGCACGCTTGGTTTTTTTCTACTCTCTAAGATGTTTGTTATTATACATTGCCTAGAAATGTGAATAAATGTATTAAAGAGCAGTCACATTGCACACTGAAGCATAATTACATTGAAATATTTATGTTGCTGTTTTTAAAAATCATCCATTTGAATTGTTTTTTATCCTGTTTTCAAACATTAGTCTATATTTCAGAAAATATGACAGTAACAATTGATAAGGAAGGGTGATGATAAATGTTGAAAGGCTTTATCTTCTGTAAGGTGAGTTTTAACATGCTTTTCTAACTAGTTCCAAGTAACTATGGAAGAAAGCAAAAAAAATGTAACTTCAAACTTCATTGACTTTTAAGCTCTTAACATTACAGACATATCTAAGCAGTGAAATCTTGCTTAATCTTCCTTTAAAATATCTATAAAATGTGTACTTTGCCACTAGCCATTACAACCATGAAAATCTACATTCAAATATGCATATAAAAATCAGTCACTCTTTCCTGACATAATAGAGTTATGGAAAATTAGTCCTAATGGTGTAAGGACTTCTTACTTTGTACTAATCATAGTACTTTCTACTGAAAAATGATAGCAACATTCTAAATTGGATATATGAATGAGTCAAAATTGGCAATAATCCCTAATAACTTAAAATTAACATATAGAACCAAATCCTTGATTAATGCAACCAAAGCAGTTATTACTAGGACATGAAAAAAGGAAAAGTGTGATTGTTTTTCTTGATATAAAGCTTAGGTTTTGTGGTATTCCAAAACTCTGAAGACGTAAAATAAACTCTGTTGCTTCTATCTCTAGTACACTTGTAAATATCACTTTAGATATTCTACTTTCTTTGATGGTTCAATTTAGCTACTGAGTTTTCAATCTTAGCTTTTCGTTATTTTTTAACATTATTGAAACATTATCTTACTGAGGGAAATTTACGTATATTGAAATGCATAGATTTAATGTTAAATGTACAAGTCAATGAATTTTAAGAAATATATACACCCATGTAGCCAAAACCTAATCAAAATACAGAATATTTCCACACCCTAGAAAGTTCCCTGTACCCCTTTCTAGTCATCCCCCAACTCCCATAGGCAACGCCACTTCTTTTTTTTCTTTTTTATAAATTTATTTTTTATTTATTTATTTTTGGCTGCGTTGGGTCTTTGTTGCTGTGGACGGGCTTTCTCTAGTTGCGGTGAGCAGGGGCTACTCTTCATTGCGGTGTGTGGGCTTCTCGTTGTGGTGACTTCTGTTGTTGCAGAGTACAGCCTCTAGGTGCATGGGCTTCAGTGGTTGTGGCATGCGGGCTCAGTAGTTGTGGCTCGCGGGCTCTAGAGTGCAGGCTCAGTAGTTGTGACGCACAGGCTTAGTTGCTCTGCAGCATGCGGGATCTTCCTGGACCAGGGCTCGAACCCATGTCCCCTGCATTGACAGGCAGATTCTTAACCACTGTGTCACCAGGGAAGTCCGGCAATGCCATTTCTGAAGTCTATCTCCATGTATTAGTTTAGTATGTTCTTAGACTTTATATATTTTGCATCTGCCTATTTTTGTTCCACACATATTCTTGATATCCATTCATGTTGCATCCATTAGTAGTTCATTATTTTTATTAATGAGTGTTATTCCATTACATGACTATACCAGAAGTTTTTTATCCATTTTCCTGTGGATGGACATTAGTTTTTTTCCTACATGTCAGTTACTTTTAGTAATGCTGCTATAAACATTTTTGTAAAAACCTTTTTCTGAACATATTTCCGTTTCTTTTGTGTAAATGTCTAGCAGTAGAATTGCTGAATACTTGTGTATTTAATTTCTAAGAAACTGAAACAGTTTTCAAGAATGTGTACATTATTTTAGTTTTCAATCAGCAAATTATGAGAGTTTGAGTTGCTTTATATATTCATCAACATTTAGTGTTGTCAGTTTTTCCATCCTAGTGGGGAAGGAAATATTTCTTTGTGGTTTTAATTTCCCACATGGTGTAAGATGCTAGGCGCATTTTCATTTGTATCTTGGTCGTTTGTATTCTTCTCTTTTGAAGTATCTAAGTCCTTTGGTTATTGCCAAATTTGCTTTTCTTTTTGTTATTGATGTATAGAGTTTCTTTACCTATATAGGATACAAGCTCTTTGTCAGGTATGTTTTAAATATGTTATCCCAGTCCATGGCTTATCCTTTTATTTCAACAGAGTCTTTTGGCAAGAAGTTTTTTTTTTTTTAAAGGAATTCTATTATTATTTGTTCTTTTATATTTATTGGTACATATATCCTGTCTAAAAAAATCTTTCCCTTCCTAAAATGAGGAAGATAGTCTCTTAAGCTTTATTCTAGAATCTCTATAGTTTTAGACTTCACACTTAAATCTGTTAGATACCAGAAATTAAGTTGGTGTATCACGTGATGTAGGACTTAAGCTTCTTTTCTTCCTTTGTGCTTATAAAGTTGTTTCATCTCCTTTTGTTGGAAAAATTTGTCCTTTCCAATTTGAATTGTCTTGATGCCTTCGTTGAAAACCAAATGACAAAATACGTGTTTGTACTTTTTTTTTTCTGCTTTGTTGACCTACATATCTTCACTTACCCTGCTACCACACTGTCTTGATTATGGTAGCTTTTATAAGTCTTGAGCTAGGAATATTAAGTTCTCCAACTTTTTGCTTCTTTATCATTATTTTTATTTTTCTACTCTAGGTCTCATATATTTCCATACAAATTTTTATACCAACTAGTCAATTTCTTCAAAATATCTGATGGGATTTGGATTTGGATTAAATCTAATAACCAAATGGACTAAATTTGGCACCTTAACGCTATTGAGTCTATTCAGTCTTTTAATTCATGAATATGGAGTTAGGTCTTATTTAATTTCTCACAGCAATGGTTAGGGGTTTTCAGAGCAGGATTTTTTGTATATTTTTGGTTAAATTATTTTTTTTGATGCTAGTAAATAGAGCTGCATACCTTATTTTTACATACAGATTTTGTGGCCTCTATTATAAATTTCTTATGAGTTTCTACATAAATGATTATCTCTGTTAATAAGACACTTCTTTGGCTTCTTTTCCAAATTTTGTATTTTATTCATTTTTCTTGCTTATTGTGCTGGTTCAGACTTCCAGTACAATGTTAAACAAAAGTCATAAAGACAAGCATGTTTGCCTCATTTCCAATATTAGGGAGAACTCATTCAATATATAATCATTAAGTATAATAAGTAGTATTATATATTGTAGATGCCCCTCTATAAGACTGAGAAAGTTTCCTTCTGCTTTTAATCTGCTCTGAGAGCTTAGCATGAATACTTATTTAATTTTGTCAAAAGTGTTTCTCCATCTATTGAGATCATCATGTGGGTGTGTCTTTTTTGTTCTCTTAATAAGTTCAAATACATTGACTTATTTTTTCAGATAGTAAAATACCCTGTCATTAGTACACTAAGTCCCATTTACTCATGATGCATATATTATCTTTCTTATTTGCTGAATTTGATTTTCTAATGTTTTAAAATAACTTTTGCATAAAATCTCTCTGCCAAATTTTGATATTAGGGTGGTACTGAGATTGTAAATCAAGTTAGTGTGTTTATCCCTTAGTCTACTTTCTGGAAGAGTTTATATACAATTGCCATTATTTCTTCCTTAAATGTTTGAGAGAATTCATCAATCTATGACTGAAATTTTCAAACTATGAATTTAATTTATTTAATAGATACAGAACAACTCAGGTTATCTAATTCTTCTTAAATAAACTATGGTAATTTATCTCTTTGAAGAACTTTACCTAATCTGTCAAATTTATGAGCATGAAGTTGTTCATAGTATTCAATTATTATCATTTGAGTACCTGCAGGATCTGAAGTGATATTCCATCTTTCATCCTTTTTTTAACATTAGTCTTGCTAAGGTTTAAAAGTTTATGAATCTTTTCCAAAAAACAACTCTTCAGTTTGCAAATATTTCCTAGTATGTTAAAATTTCATTTATTTCTTCCACTGTTTCTATTACTTTATTTTTTCCACCTTCTTTTTATTTCATTTGCTTATAATTCTCTTGTTCTTTAGCTGACTTTTAAACATGTAGATGTTTTCCCAATAGAAACATTTTATATGATCAAACTATCCTCTCAACACAAATTTAATTTCACCGCATAAATGATGTTATTTTATGATATTTTCATCATTTTGTATTATTTTCTAAATTATCTTCTGATGTCTTTTATGAACTATGGGAGACAAAGTATTTTCTTTAATTGACAGATATTTGGGAGGTTTCTAGGTATTTTGTATGGCGTTGATTTCATATTAACTGCTACTCTGGTCAGAGAATATATTATGTAAGATCTAAAACGTGAAATTTGTTGGAACTTAATGTTTGGCTCAGCATATGGCCTATCATGGTGAATGTTACTGTTGTTTTTATTATGGTAAAATACATATAACATAAAACTTACTATCTTAACCACTTTTAAATGTGGAGTTAGTGGAATTTAGTATATTTATATTGTTTTGCACCCATCAGCACCATACATCTCCAAGCTCTTTTCGTCTTGTGTAAACGAAACTCTGTACCCATTAGACAGTAACTCTTCGTGACTCCCTCCCCTCAGGCTCTGGTAATCACCACCATTCTATTTTCCTCTTTTTTAAAAAAATCTCCCTTTTCCCCCCATCCCCCAGCCTCTGGTAGCCACTGTTCTACTCTCTATTACTATGAGTTCAACTTTACCTTTTTTTTTAATTTCACATGTAGTGAGATCATGCAATATTTTTCTTTATTATTTGCCTGTTTCATTGAGCCCAATGTCCTGCAGGTTCACCCATGTTGTTGCAGATGACAGGATTTCCTTGTTTTTTAAGACTGAATAATATTCCACTGTTTTATATATGTCACTTTTCTTTTTATCCTTTTGTCCATAGACAGACACTTAGTTTGTTACTGTATCTTGATTAATGTGAATAATGCTGCAATGAATATGGGACTGCAGATATCTCTTCAAGATCCTGATCTCAATTCCTTTGGATATATAACCATAAGTGAGATTGTTGGACCATATGGTAGTTCTATTTTTTAGTTTTTTGAGGAATCTTCATTCCATTTTCCATAATGACTGTTACAATTTACATTCCCACCAATAGTGCACAAGGTTCCTTTTCCTCCACATTTTTGTTCACACTTTTTCTTCTTTTAATAGCAGCTAACCTAACAGGTGTGAAGTGATGTCTTACTGTGGTTTTGATTTGACTTTCTCTGATGATTAATGATGTTGAGCACCTTTTCATATACCTGTTGATCATTTATATGTCTTCTTTGGAAAAATGTCTATTGAGATCCCTTGTGCATTTTTCAATTGTGTTATTTGCTTTTATGCTTTTAGGTTGTAAGTTTTCATTATATGTTCTTATATATTTCGGATACCTTAACTCCTTATTGATACATGGTTTGCATATATTTTCTCCCATTACGTCAGTTGCTTTTTCATTTTGTTGATGGCTCCCTTTGCTGTGCAGAAGCTTTTCAGTTCGACATAGTTCCACTTCTTTATTTTTGTTGCCAGTGCTTTTGGTGTCATGTCTGGAAAAAAATCATTGCCAAGACCAATGTCGAGAAGCTTTTTTCTAGGAGCTTCACAGTTTCAGGTTTTATGTTTAAGTCTGTAATCCATTTTGAATTGAGTTTGGTGTATGATGTAAGATAAGCGTCCAGTTTCATTCTTTTGTACGTGGATATTGTTTTTCCAACACCATTTATTAAAGAGACTATCCTTTCTCCATGATGAATATTTTAATTGCACAAAAACACACTGCATTTTTCATTTGTTTGATGTAGTTTATAAATGTCAAGAAGCTCAAGGATCTGTAACCATACTGATGTTTTTGTCAGTAAGTCAAAGAATTGTTCTATCAATTACGGACAAAGGTTTTATAACATTCAACTGTGATTGCCAATTTATTTATTAAACCTTTAGTTTTGTTTCATGTATGTTGAAGCTCTATTATTAGGTAGATATGCATTTTGGAATAGTACTGCTTTTTTATGCATAGTCTAGCTTTGTCCACATGTTTGCTTTCAATCTATCTTTCCTTGTATTAAAAATATGTCTCTGGTATACAACATTATTTGGGTCTCACATTTTTATCCAATGTGACAATTTTTGCCTTTTAATTAGAAAATTTAGTTTATTTGTATTTAATGAATTTACTGTATATTATATATGTATATTTCTATCTTTACATGTGTATCTATTGATCTATCTATATCTATATATTTGAGTTAAATGAAACATATTCCTTTTTTTGTATTTGTTCAATCTGTTTTTTATTTGTTCATTTTTTATTCTTTTTTCCTTATTTTTGTTTTATTGAATTTTCATTATTCATTTTTAATTTATCCATTGCATAGTTAGTTGCATGTCTTATATTATTTATTATTAACTTATTTTTATTGATTACAAAAGTCTTCAATTTATCCCTAAGTAATCTGAATTCTGTGTAGTGGTAATTTTTTTACTACTTCACACATAGTGTAGAAAACTGGGAAAAGTACATTTCCTTTATTCTATGTCCTTTGTGATATATTTTGTAATATAACTTTATCTATATAATCATAAGCCCCATCATGAAATTTTATTTTTTCTTTTAAACAGATAGTTGCCTTTCAAAGAAATTAAGAGATTAAAAAATCTAGTCTTTTATATTTGTCCTCATACTTATTATTTCTGTATTCTACTTCTAGATTAGAACTTTGATTTGATGTATTTTTGTTTGAAAAACTTTTGTTAGCATTTCTTGTGTTGCAGGTTGGCTGATAAGGAATTAACTTTTTTTTTTCTGAAAATGTCTTAATTTTACCTTTCTCTTTGAAGGATATTTTCATTATCTGTAGAAATCTTAGTTTACATTTTTTCTTTCATCATTTCACTGTTTTCTAGCTTCATATTTTAATGAGAAAAAAGGTCATCATCTGTATTATTGCATCACTGTGTATTTCTTTATTTCTCATGTTTCTGTTAAGATTTATCTGTATGTTTTTTACCACACTGAGGAAGCTGTTTATAGATTCTTTTCTCTCTGTACATTTTCTTCTTAAACTTTGCTGAGATTTTTTTATCCTGAACCATTTTATATTAAGCTGCCAACCTGATGACCCCTTATCCCCAAATACTTTAGTAGTGGTTCTTAACCCAAGGGCAATTTCGCCCTCTAAGAAACATTTAATAATATCTGAAAACATTTTTGGTTGTTAACTTGGAGCAGGAGGTGGGGGAAGAAGGGGAAAGTGCTACTGGCATTCAGTTAGCAGAGGCCAGGCATGTTGCTCAATATCCTACAGTTCACGGGAAATGCCCACAACAAAGAATTAACTGGCCCCAAATGTCAATACTGATAATGCCATGGTTGAAAAACCCTGCTTTAGTGTGTTTTTCCTACATATATACAACAAACACACACACAGAATATGTGTACATCATACACACATGTGTATATGCGCAATACGTGTGTAATACAACCATCAAAACCAGGAAATTAATATTAATACATTCCTTCCGTCTAATCCTCAGACCACTATTAAAGTTTCAACAATAGTCCCAATAATAGCAAAAAGATCAAGTTCAGAATTTTGCATACTTTTTAAAAGTCAAGTGTTTTTAGTGTCTTTGTGTCAGGAAGAGATCTTCAAACTTCCCTTAACTTGACCATGGCATATTTGAAAATTTCTGGCCAGTGTTTTCTTTACTTCCTTTTTTCCTCCCTCCCTCCCTCCCTCCCTCCTCCCTCTCTCCCTCCCTCCCTCCCTCCTCCCTCTCTCCCTCCCTCCCTCCCTCCCTCCCTCCTCCCTCTCTCCCTCCCTGCCTTCCTTCCTTCCTCCCTTCCTTTTTTCTTTTTCCTTTTTCGAATACCTCAATTTAGGTTTCCTAATGTTTCCTTCTGATTAGCTTCACTTAAACTACATTTTGACAAGAATATCACAGAATTGATGCTACATTTTTTTCATTGCCTCCTACCAGGTGGTATATGATTTCAATTTATCTCATTACTGATGATGCTTCTTTTGACAGGTTGTTCAAGGTGGTATCTACCAGTTTTCTACCCCGTTAGATAGGAATTGTATCTGTTTCTTTACCTGTTTGTCTATTATCTCAAGCAGATGGTTTTTATTCCTTACTGTACTTATAGTTGTGATACCTAGTGCACACCTCAAACATATTTGTTACCCACAACTGAATCTATACTTCTAACACAAAATTGTCTCCCAGTAATATTTTTCTCTGTAGTGATACCACCAAATACCTAGTTTTTCAAGCTGAGACTTCTTAGTGGAACAGACTAAAGCCCTTACATCCTTTCTTATTATCCATAGCCTGTTATATTAGTGAACTAGAGATATAACAAGGGGTTAACTAGTCCTTCTTGTTAGAATATGAGAGTAAAAATTGTTACTGAACCAAACTTGGGTCCACTCGACTGCCACACATCAAAGTCAGTCTCCTGACACCAGGTTGTGGTGAAGTAAAGTACAGCATTTATTGCAGGGCCAAGCAAGGTGGATGGGCAGCTCATGCTTAAAAGACCCAAACTCCCTGTTGGCTTTAAGGGAAGAGTTTTTAAAGACAACATTAAGAGTGAGGGTTGCAGGGTGCGTGATCAGCTTATGGACTTTTTCTGATTGGTTGGTGGTGAGGTAACAGGGTGATATTTTGTGAGTCTCAATCATCAACCTTCTGAGTCCATCCAGTCTGGGGTCTACATGCTCGTGGTCAGCATGTAGTCACCATCCTCCACTTGGGTGGGTATGTCTTAGTTTCTGCAGAACAACTCAAAGATAAGTGTCAAATTTTTATATATATCCCTTGAGGAGGAACTAGGACTGTTTTATGGCTGAACCATTGTTTAAGCTGTCGTTATTTGTCTTGCTTGACTGTTTTCCCTTTGTTTCTGTATTCCCTCACTTCACTAATTAGTAGCTGCTTGTGCCTGCTCCTTGAACTCAGGGAAGGCCTAGGAGACTAAAACGTTTTTCTACAAATAAGAAATGGAGGGCACCAAGGGGCTTTTGTACCCAGGAGGCCCCTGCAGAGTCTTGCTGGGTTTCAGAGTCATGCAGAAAGGAGATAAACAGTGAGGGATCAAAATAGAAACCTTTTCCTTTTTTTTTTTTTCTGGCACAAATCCAGCCTGGATTCATCAACCCCTCTTTTAATTATGAGTGAATGGAAAAATTCCATCATTGGATAGAGTTAGTTTCTATTACATAATAAAGGAAAATGCCTATAGCTCACAAATCATAGAAGAGAAAACATCATGCTTTATCAAGATAACTGCAGGAAGCAGAAATGAAGTATAGAAAATATTGACTTTGTGCCATCAATTTTTTTAAGAAACATAAGAAACGAAGATGGGATGAAAAGATAACAGTGTAAGATGTTTTCCAAAAAATAGCATAGTGTGCAAGGAACATTGAGAAGACAAATGAATGGCAGAATTCTCAGATGTGAAAAGCCTTGGATAGTAAACCACTTTTGTTACTATTCCTGAAAGATTTATGTAAAGTAATTTTTTAGCCAATTAAGCACATGAATCAAAAACTAAACTTTCGAGAAGTAAGAAATATAAGTGTTCTGTCAACAAGGCACGGGAATAAATGTAAATCAAGACTTAATTCTAATTATTTTTTTTAATCATACACTGTAAATATAAATCAGAATGTGATTGCCATAAGAGAAGATGTATGATCTAAAAGGAATAACTTAACAATTACAACCTGAATCCAAAATACAGGAGGATTTGGCAGGAAGGTTTGGTAAGATGAGTGAAATTACAGTCTTTAAAATTCCCTTTCTTTTATAACACATGTAAGATAGATTTGGTGTTATTCATTAGGAAAATATGCGGGAAATATACAAGCATATACAGGAAAATATACATTCAAGTATCTCTAAAGCTTTAAGGCATTTAAGAAAGGACATGTACATTCTGGATTACAATGAGAAATGGCATAGAGTTTGTTCAGCAAATATATAAGAACAAAAATATTTAAAATAAGATGACAAAAGTAAAGCTGAACGTATCATTTAGGAAAGTAATTTTAATAGATAGTTGATCTCTCATTTGGGTCAAAAAAACTGAAACTGAGCAGAATCCTGTGGGGCCCTCCCAAGTACAAATTCTGTGTCCCCCATTTCTTGTTTATAGGAAATAGGCTTCATTCAGCCTCCTTTACCTTCCCTGAGTTCCAAAGGGCAGATTCAAACATTGCTAATCAGGGAAGGGAGCGAATGCAGAAACAGAGGTCAGTCAAGAAACAATAGTGCAGCCTTGGGGCAGGGTCCTGGTTCCTTCTCAAGGAATATATATAACAATATCTTTGAGTTCTTCTGCAGAAACTAAGGCCCCCATCCAGGTGGAGGATGGCAACTACAGGCTGAGCACAAGATTCCTGGAACACCGCCCTGTTACCTCACCACCAACCAATTCAAAGAAAGCCACACACCTGGTAGCCCTTACCCCAGATTTTGCCTACAAAACCTTCTCCCCAGATACCATTGGGGAGTGTGGGGTTTTTGAACATGAGCCACCTGCCACTTGCTCTCCTTGCTTGGCCCTGCAATAAACCTTTCTCTGCTCCAAATTCTGGTGTTTCAGTTTGTTTGGTCTCACTGTCCTTCAGGCACATGAGCTTGTATTTGGTAACAAAACATTAATAACCAAATATATACTGTGTCAGGGAGGAAAAGCTTTTCTTCTGCCCTTCTAAGTTCTTCTGGTTAGTCTGAGAATTAAATTGACGTGAAACAGATTACCAGGAGAAAATCAAAAGAAGTTGAATAACAGAGACCTAGGAAAACTGAGTAACTCACCAAAATGGCCAAAATCCTTACTATAATTAAGCTAAAGACACAAAAGGATGTTGGGCTGGAGGGCAAAGTGGTTTGGGACTTCACAGGGGAGGAAAGCAATTCACATGGAGATGGAAAAGCAAATGTTTGATACATAAATGTTTGCTGGACCATACAGAGACATGGGACTTTGGGTAAACTCTGAACTCGAGGCCTGTCCAAGTTTCCCCCACCACATAGCCTATATTCTTTGGAGATATCTCTGGTAATAGCTGTGTCCTGGGAATGTTACCAGAAGTGGGACCCATTCCAGGGCCCAAGAGTGGGCTCTTGTTTAACACTCAGAAATGAATTGTCCAAGGAGACACATGTATGGACAAAGCAAAATGCTTTATTGGGAAGGGGTGCGTGGGTGGAGAGCAGTGGCATAAGGGACCCCAGGAGAACTTCTCTGCCGCGTGGCTCACAGTCTCAGGTTATATGGTAACAGGGTTAGTTTCTGGGTTGTCTCTGGCCAGTCATCTTGCTTGTGCCCATATTTGGTCTGACTCAGGGTCCTTCCTGGTGGCACGCACATCTCTCAGCCAAGATGGATTCCAGCAAGAAGGATTCTGGGAGGTTGGTAGGACATATTATGGGCTGGTATCTCCTCCCTCCTTTTTGTCTCTCCCTAATTCTTCTGGCTGTCTGTAGCTTGTTAGTTCTGTGTCCCTTATTGGGACCTCCTGTTGTGAGATAACTCATGCAACAGGTCATTATCAAGCCTGGCCAGGGCAGGTGGTTTGGGTCAATGGTTCCCTAACAGGAACAGGCCCTTTACCTAAATTCTTATAGGCAGGTAAGAGGAGATAATAAGCAAAACTTTCTGAGTCTTCTGTTTCTTACAAATAATCAGCCTAAATTAATCCTTATGTCAAAGAGACATATTTTGGTGTGGCAAATCTTGCTCCCCTTACAACTGTTAATATGAGAAAAACCTAAAATAAAGGGATTTAGAGAATACAAAGAGAGAAGATAGAAAAAAGATACACTAGGTAAGTAGAAGCAACATTAAAGCAGTGATGAGAATATTAAAATTAAGCAGTATAATGCTTAGTTTTCAAAAGCATTAAAAATGGACCACTCTTTATTGTTGAAGCATGAAACTGTCAATAAAATCATACCAACATTCAAGCACTTTTATGTGCTAAATAATGTGATATTTAAGTGTACATTTAACCAAACTTAGCAGCCAACATATAGGGGCATAAAATTCAAATAGTAATAGGAGCTATGAATGCATTGCTCAGTTTTTCCCATGCCAAGAAGACTAAATATGTAAATATATTATTAAATATATAAATGGATGTGGAGAAGCTAAACAACATAATAATTATGGTTGATTAAACAAACAGTGAACTCAATGCCCTCCAAACATGTATTGTAACCAGGAGTGTCCCCTGGACATACATAAAATATGTCTGCATGTTAAGCCTCTGCACAAATGTTTGTAGGAATTATAGAAGGCATGACTGTAGTCACACTCAAATAAAATAAAATAAATTTATAAAAAGTATACAATTTAACTTCCTAAGGAAAAATCTGAGATGAGAACAAAGCTTTTGATATATGAATATTAATCACTGCATTACTTATGATATGAGCATATCAGCCATTTTGGAAATGACTGATTAAAGACAGTCTGATTTTACTACTATTAATATTTGTCATCTAGAAGTTGTTGAATATTATTTGTGTATGTACTGATGCAGATGTCTAACGATTATGTCTGAATACAAACTTATACCAAGGATTATACTAATTTCATTCTTATTAAGCTTGATTTTAATTCTCATAAAGTTAATGGTTATTAGAATAAATGCTAATAGGAAATTTTTTCTCTTATTGAAGTGTTTTTGTTTGTGTAGTTATAACTATATGTCAGAATTTTGGAAATTAAGGGAAGGGTTGGGTTTAAATAATTTTATTTACCATCTCAACAGTTGAATTTAAGATGTTACCTTTCTTTGTAAGATCTGGAGAATTTCACAATGACTTTTACTTTTGTTAGTCATTGATATTTTCATATATAAAGAAAGTTTACTTGTATAGGCGCAAGCAAATCATACTTTTGCTCAGGCTAATAGTAAGTCCAAAGGTTTCTTTTGTTTTTACTCTAAAGAAAATATTCATTATTGTGTTTAAATTATAGAAGCTTTGTGTCCTTTACATGTAATAGAAATTTGTGAGGTATTGAATGTAAATGTCTCATGGTATATATTGTATAGAACTGGACCCATGTAGCAACTTCTGCCATACTATTTATAAATTTTAGTAGTATAGGTTATCTTTAGCAAAATAAATGTAGGAACTATAAACTATGGTTGAAAATGAGTACAATTTTGTTTAAATTTTACTTTTAAGTAACGTTAAGTACCATTACAACGTTAAACAGTAGTGCATTAGAATTAAGTGATGATTAAAGAATAAAACACTTAAAGGAGATAAAATACCCAGAGGTTTCAAGTTAAACAGAAGTGTATTGGGAAAGGATATTTGGAATGACTGTTTTGAACGTTTGTTTCTGGGATTCTGAAATCAAAGCTATCAACACAAATTACATCGAACACATCTCTACAGTTCATTTTGTCTTAATTTTCAAATAAAATGTCAATGAATTGTTTGGATATTACTTTGTTTGCCAAACATGGAATGTATCCAAACAAGTTTTTAAAAGTTTTCTTCTGCCTATCTTTGTTTTCTACTTTCTCTTAAGTGAGAATGCAGCCCGTGGACAAATAGTACTATGAATTTAAACAATTAAATGAAAACTTTCGGTGACCATCAATTTGCGCAGACATTAACTTAGCTAATGCACCAGTTTTTTGGTATAAATACCTACAATAAGAAGGAAGTGGAGAGAAGATAATGGAAAAAAAAAAAAGTAAAGATAAAAGCCTCACCTTTAAGAAGGTTCTCTTAGAGTCACCTCTAGTTTTTCTTAGAAGCTGTAACTTCATTCCACTAAAATCACATTTTCTTCAAAACTTTTGGATTTTCTAAAATTGTAACTATTTTAGGACCCCATGGCAAGAAACATCAGGTAACATCTGTTACTTATTCAAATATTCTTGCTTTTCCTTACTTTCTTTTTCTTCTTTTCTTTCCCCATTTCTTTCTCTACCCTCCCCTACCCTCTCTTTCTGTCTCTTCTTCTATTTTTCTGTCTCCTGAGACTTTCTTTCTCTTCATCCCATTCTTACTCCACATACTATATAATTTTTTTGTGTGTGTGTGTGTGCGGTACACGGGCCTCTCACTGTTGCAGCCTCTCCCGTTGCGGAGCACAGGCTCCGGACGTGCAGGCTCAGCGGCCATGGCTCACGGGCCCAGCCGCTCTGCGGCGTGTGGGATCTTCCCAGACCGGGGCACGAACCCGTGTTCCCTGCATCGGCAGGCGGACTCTCAACCACTGCACCACCAGGGAAGCCCCATACCATATAATTTTAATTGACCTCAAATTTATGCTAATACTCTTAAATTCACAAATAAGAATATTCAAATGATTAAGATATTTAAGTATCACAGTCAGTTGATTAAAAGGAATACAATTTCTCAGAAAGGATGAGGAACTAAACATAAATTCAAACAATAAATTTCTGTCGATTTTGATAATATACACCTTTCAAATTAAAATGTAATTTCTAAATTCACTTGTTGTTGAGGTTGCCTTCTGCATTTCCTCTGAAAAATAATGAATTCTATATCTGGCCTTAAATGTGCTTGAAACATTTATTTTTTAGCTCCATTTTCAGAAACTGCCAGCTTTCACTACTGACTGAACGTGTCATCATTGGAACACTCCTGCTGAGGTAGCTGTTCTCAGATTCTCTTTCAGATCCAGATCTACCCCGTCCCGGGGGAAAGAGGGCATCATCTCACCTTGCAATTGGTGTTTGCGTGAACTTTGAACTCCCAGACTTGTTATAGAAAAGACAAAGGAAGTGGCTGTCCAGAGTAGATTACCAAGTGTAGAAATAATGTCAGTTCAGCATTTCCCTCTGTGTCACAGCACAAAAAATAAAAGAGTGAAGTTAAAAAATAAAAAGTGGGGTGTTAAACATAATTTAGAAATTCTAATAAAGATTTAAGGACACATGAATCTACATATGTTATCTAAAGTGTCATTTTCAGTGACCTTGCTCATGTCACAAAAAGGCAATGATTTTAGTTTCATTTTGATTTAGCCAAATTTAAATCTATTTAACAGTTCTCAAAATTAAACTAGAGTGATTCAACAATGTAAATTCACATGTGTTGTGGATGATTTAGAAGTTCAAGTAAATTATTTAAATGAGGAAAAATAATTCAAAACTTAGTTCAAAAAATTCAGGTAGTTCAGATCAAACATTCTTAATTTTTTTATAAAAGAACAAAAAATTTATATAGCATTTCAAAGAAAATGGGTTTTCCCACTAGAAATGCTGTTTAGTAAATACTATTCATGTATCTGTAATATTCAAAGTAAAGTCATCATTTTCAAAAAGGCAAAATAGCTAAATTTCCAAATGTCATTGCTGGTGAATCTTGTCCTCTCAAATGAGCTATCTGGTTAAAGCAGTATGGGAAATATTTATAGATTTACAGATACAGGAAAATGATATATTTAAACTATTGTATTGAAATCAGGGTGATATTTTTCAAGGAATCACTCTTTTTTGAGGTCATGTAGAAGAGTAGTCTGCAAGGGAGTCTGAAAAAGAGCAGTCACTGAGAAGGGAGGACAGAAAAGTATGCTGTACCACAGAGGGAGAAGAATTAGAAAGGAAGGACTAGGCTACCAAGTTCAAAATAGGAAGATGAGATGACCAGAGAGGCGAAGTCAGAAAGTGACCATAGGATTTGACAACATGGAGATCATTAGAAACTCTGAAAAGTATCAATTTTGGATGATTTATGTGATAGAAATTTAATAAAGGGAGCTGAGAGTAATATGAGGTTAAAAATCGGAGACAAGAAATTTGACTGGGGGGCTTCCCCGGTGGCGCAGTGGTTGGGAGTCCGCCTGCCGATGCAGGGGACACGGGTTCGTGGCCCGGTCCGGGAAGATCCCACATGCCGCGGAGCGGCTGGGCCCGTGAGCCGTGGCCGCTGAGCCTGTGCATCCGGAGCCTGTGCTCCGCAACGGGGGAGGCCACAACAGTGAGAGGCCCGCGTACCGCAAAAAAAAAGAAAAAAGAAATTTGACTGGATGGAACCCAAAAATGAGGAGAGATTGGAGAAGATGTAGGGTATCTATGTTTAATTACTCTTTTTGTTTATGGGGAAGATACTAATGTCAGCTTCTCTGGTCAATGACCAAGAGATGGATGAAGCAAAGCAGAGAGGCTCTAAGATAAGGAACAAGCTCCTTGCTACGACTAAAGGCATTGGCCTTAGAGAGGAGGAAAGACATTTTCTTTATGGAGGAAAGAAAAAGATCAATGTGGCTACCGGTAGATATGGGAAACTGCCTAGGGACAGTGTTTCTCTCCACCAGATAATATAATCTCTTTATTTGGAGGTTATAAATTATTTTCTTAGACAAAGCCAGTACTCCAGAAGAAAGATAAATGTTCCATACTACCCCAATAGCTTATGAAAATTACTTTTGATAAATTAGGTTTTGATTTTTTAAATTTATTATCCAATATATTTTCCTTTCTTTTTCACTGCTGCTATTCTGAAAACTTGCACATTTTCTTTTACATTATCATTGAGATTTCAATTTTGGTACCTCTAATACCTCTTTATCAAAACAGTGAAGCCCAAGTGTTGATTTAATTATCATAATATTAGTATAGCATGACTTACTGAGAATGTTTTTTGTGTTTTTTTTAACCTTTTTGATGCTCCCATTGATAAAGACTATATATGAAGAGTTATATGGCCTAAAACACTACATCAAATACTCATATTGACCAAGGTAAATTGAATATCTGTTTTCGCTTTTTCATACTATCACTGAAGATAAAGCACTCCCTTATTCACTATACAGTGTGAAATGCTTCAAGAACAAGAGAATGGTTCATTAGCAAAGGGGTAGATAAAACTACTTATACAGTGACAGCAATTTCTATCCTGAGCCTTAATTTATCACTCCTGAGGGTTTTCTACAGGAGTGAAACATAATGAAATAGTATTTAAAATATTAGAAAGTGTGGAGAGAAGCTCAACCACCCTAAGCTTTTATGAAATTATCATAGTACTGCACTATAAGGGCTAGCCTCCCTCTTTATGATTATAATTGTGATTAAGTGTATGTATTACTCAAAAGCATAAGACATGATATTTATAGTGTAGTTAATTTTACCCATACTAACAGGGTGCTTTTCATGAATCTTTAGGAAACAATGAGTAAGTTTTCTCATCACTTGGAGTCTTTATACTAGAGATACACATTCTGAAAAACTGTGTAATAAAGATACAATCGATGTGCTTGCATTAAGAGTTTAGGAAACAAGTATCCATAATATACAGGATGAAATTAATATTGTTAGTATATTTGAATGAATTTTCTTTTGGCTTCATGCTTAACCAATTATGTTTGAAGAACCCAATCTTGATTAATTTATTTAAATTGACCAGTGTACCATTTGGAAAGAAATATAAATTTACCTAAGTTAGAATATATGGCAATAAAGCATGGTACAGTCCTTTAAACTTAAGACATATGATGGATGTATAGTTTGTAGCTTTATTTTTGGCTCAGAGTGACAAATTACAAGGTTGTACTCCAATGTTCTGAAGTCTGTATAGATTTAATATCTTAATTCCATTGGTATTCGTGCAATCTCATGTCTTTAATTCAGTTCTTTTCTTCAGTCACTTTCGTCTAGATTTTACATGTCTAACATGATTTGTTTTTGTAAATATGTCTACTCTTTTACACAGTAATGGGATGAGGTGGAAATAAATGCACTACCATGATTCTACAGAGTTAGTACAGAGCCAAAAGCTTTTTTTTCTTGCCAATAATAGGAAGCCTGCTTAAGGTGTTTGTTGGAAAGAATAAGAAGGGTAAAGAATGAATGTAAAGTTCCAATAGCATAGGGTAAAAGAATAAATAGATCGGAGAAGGCGAGATTATGGTAGAAAAAAGAAATCAGAATTGGTTGTTGTGACCGTTTACCTTTGAAATGTAAGAACATTGATAATACCATAGGAGAGAGGTTGCCAAGGTGTGGGTGGAGTCACTTCATCTCTCTGGGAACTATTTCCCTTTTCTGTAGAAATGGAAGAGTTAAACCAGATGATGGTTAAGGTGCCTCCCTTCTAGCTGTAAAATTCTGTTGTTGTAATTGGTACCTTAGCTGTGGTTCCAAGTGTAGTTGGTTAAGAGTGAAATAGCAAAGTATATGTGAGATACCTCAAAATATAGGGAGAAAAAAGACCTGGTGAATCATATCATTGAAATAAAAGTATTAGTAAGGGTTTCCACAATCAGGGTTAACATTAAAGTTCAAGAAATCAAACATACCTTATGACAGGCTTGGAAACATTTAGGACAAGATTCACATTAAACAGTAAATGGAAAGTAAGCATTCTTTTTTTATTCTTGTTTTCTTTTTTAATCAGCACAAAAAGAAAACATATTTATATATTCTTTTTTTGTTTACTTATCAGAAATATGGGTATAGAACCTGCACAATTTTTTTCAAAATATTATAACCAAGAGAATGAGGATTTTAATATGTGTATGTCTATCTATCAATCAGCACATATGTATGTATGTATATTATATTGTATATATGGAATATATGATGTATATATACAGATATCAGTCCATGAGCATTACCTTGTTAAAGTTGATTTATTTCTCACAGTAACCATATAACACATACAGTATAGCTTGCCTAATGTCCATGCAGATTAATATTGATGGAGAAGAATATGGTTACTGATTGACTGTTCTATAGCCTATATTCCTTACCATTATGATTTATTGATATGGTTAGTTTATATTCAGTACAGGAATAAAAGTCAATAATAAACCTGGTAAGTAATATTTGGTAGATACTTCATTGGTGTTTAATAGAAAAGGTCCATGGAATCAGGAAGTGGGATGCCTCCAGCCAAAGATTCACATTTCCTGATTCCAAAATATATTACAAAATTGTATTAATCAAAACAATATGGTACTGTCATAAAAACAGTAAACACCTAGATCAATGGAATGAAATAGAGAGCCCAGAAATTAACCCATACATGCACAATCGATTGATCTTTAGCAAGAGTGCCAAGAATACAAAAAAGGGAAAGGATAGTCTCTTCAATAAATGGTGCTGGGGAAACTGGATATACACATGCAAAAGAATGAAATTGGATCTACATCTTATACCAACACAAAAATCAACTTAAAATGGGTTAAAGGCTTAAATGTCAGGCCTGAAACCATAAAATGCCTACAGAAGAATATAGGGAAAAGACTCCTTGACATTGGTCTTGGCAATGATTTTTTTGGATATGATGCCAAAAGTACAGGTGATAAAAACAAAAATAAACAAGTGGAACTACATTAAACTAAAAAGCTTCTGTGAACTAAAGGAAACCATCAAGAGAATGAAAAGGCAACATATTGAATGGGAGAAAAAATTTGCAAATCATGTATCTGATAAGGGGTTAATATTCAAAATATATAAGGAACTCCTACAACTCAATAGCGCAAAACAAATAACCTGATTAAACACTGAGCAAAGGACCTGAATAGACATTTTTCTAAAGTAGACGTACTAATGGTCAGTAGAGATATGAAAAGTTGCTCAACGTCATTAATCATCAGGGAAATGCAAATCAAAACCACAACGAGATATCACTTCACACCTGTTAGGATGGCTATTTAAGAACAACAACAAAAAAGTGTTGATGAGGATGTCAGGGAAAAGGAACTCCGGTGCACTGTTGGTAGGAATGTAAATTGATTCAGCCATTAGGGAAAACAGCATGGAAGTTCCTCAAAAAATTAAAGCTAGGACAATCTTACTTCTAGGTATTTTTCCAAAGGAATTGAGTTTAGGATGCTGAAGAATTATCTATCTGCACTCTGACGTTCATTGCTGCATTACTTACATTAGCCGAGATATGGAAGCAACCAAAATGCCCATGGATGGATGAATGTATAAAGAAAATGTGATATATGCATGCAGTGGAATATTATTTAGACTTTAAAAAGGAGAGAATCCTGCCATTTACAACAACATGGATGAACGTGGAGGAAATTACAGAAAGACAAAAACTGTATGATCTCATTTATATGTGGACTCTAAAATAGTCAAATTTGGGAATTCCCTGGTGGTCCAGTGGTTAGGACTCTACTTCCACTGTAGGGGGCATGGGTTCGATCCCTGGTTGGGGAACTATGATCCGTGAACCACGTGGCATGGCCATAAAAAAAAAGAAAAGTCAAAATCATAAGAGGAGAGAGTAGAATGGTGATTGGCAGGGGCTGGGAGAGGGGAAAATGGGGCAGTGTTGGTCAAAGTGTGCCAAGTTTTATTTATGTAAGGTAAATAAATTCTGGAAATCTACTATACAATATAGTGCCTATAGCTAACAATACTATATTGTGTACTTAAAAGTTTCTAAGAGGGTAGGTCTTATGTTGTATTCTTACCACACACACAAATAATAATAAAGGGGACAGGAGGAAGCTTTGTAAAGTCGTGAATATGTGTACGGCTGGATGGTGGTGATAGTTTCAAAGGTGTAAACTTATCTCCAAACTCATCAAGTTGTGTACATTAAATATTAAATATGTGCTTTTTTTTACATGTATATTACAACTCAAGAAAGTAGTATTAAAAAAATAAAAAATGATTTGAAACAAAAAAAAAGAAAAGAACTGTGGAAGAAAGATACTAAGAAATTCATTTTTCTTTTAGAGTTTTTTTGTGAGAAAACTTTCCCAACTTGATATTCTTATAAATTCCAGAGTAATCACTCATTTGTAAAGAGGGACAAAAAAGGAAACTAAATGATCATTGTACTTATAAAATCAGCAAATAATTAAGAAAATAAAATTACAAATGGTTTCAAGATATTGATTTGTTAATCCACAATTACTATTATTTTATAGTTTATTTTATACCAAAAGGTGGGCAAATAGGTGCAGCATTTTCTTTTATGTTAATAAATTACAGATTCATTTCAAATGTTTTTCTTTTGAAAATGATATGCAAGTGGCATAGACAGTCTAGAAAATTTTGAATCATTTAAGAAAGCATTACAATTTCTCCAAATTCAGTCTCCACTCTTTGGTGTGTTTCCTTCCCGTGTTTCTAGGAAGCATTTTGCACAGTGATTAAAAACATGGATTCCTTAGCCAGACTGGCCTTAAATTCAAACTCGCCAAATTGGGGCAAGTTATTCAATGTCTCTGTGCCTCAGTGTATTCACATTTTATAGGTGAATACTAATGTTATCCACATCCCTGTGTTCTCATGTGGATTAAATGAGATTAAATGCGCAAACTACTCGAAGCCCTGTCTGGAACATAGTAAAACACAACACAGGTAGGGTGAGACCTGTCCTGTGACTCTAGGACATTCCCAATTTAGACCTCTTGTCCTAAACTATTTATTAGTAGCCATTTTTTCACTTAGTAATGGCCTGGATGTCCAATAAATGTTATGGTCACCATATACTTGAAAATGTGTTATTAATTATTCTAAGCATAATTTTCATATGGCTGTGGTAATATTATATAAACAATTTTAATATTGCTTTTGTCACTTAACATAGTATAGCCAGAATTTCTCCAAGTCAACTTTTTATAAATAACTTTATAAATAATTTTTAATGTTTGTATGTGATTCCTCAGAATGAATGTGCCGTAATTTGCTGATGTATACTTCAATTATTTTTAATTTTGCCCACCAAAATAATGCCGTGATGAATTTCTTTCTCCTGGTATTTGGGCTACTCTTCTGTGGATTTACTCACCGTGGTAAAATTTAAATTACTGAGTCAAAAGTAATAAACATTTGTTAGGATTTTGTTAATGGTTTATATCTGCTGCCATGGAGAATTTCAGAGTATAGCTTAAGCAAGAAAAAAAGGCAACCAAACTCTGTTTGTCCAGACTTTTGCTGAAACTGCATTTCAGGGTTGACATTACATAGACACTTAGGTTGATTCTTTCATTTGACCTTTATATGCTGACTGCCCTTCTTATCTTGTGTTGGCAATAATATTCAAGTTTTTCATCTGCTTGGTATTCTTACACCATATCATAGCTGTCATTTTGTGCTAATTTTCCATAAATTATCTAGCAAAAACAAACCACTCAATAACAAAGAATGAATTGAGTGTACGCTCCTTTGACTTATGATTTCTGGAGCTGGAGATCTCCTGTGGCTAAAGGAAAATATTCAACACGTCAGTGTTATGTCAAACATCAGTTCTGAAATTATTGGGTAATCTCAAATCTCCAAGTGTGTTGCTGTGGGTTCCAAGGGATTTGTGGGGTTGTTTTAAAGGAAATAGAAAATGTCAGACTTGTGTCTCCAAGGTTTGGTCTCCTGAGTAATGTATGGTATGTGTCCTTTATCGGATGCCCTTTTGTCTGCATAAAGTAGAAATATTCAGTCTGTGTCAGGAATCTTTACTCTCCTGGTTGATTCTAATTAGCCTTGACAATTTCATATCTTCCCTTGGTTTGCATTTTCCAAGAACAGTAACCTTTGTTTTTGTAGCTCCCCTTAGCATACAATAAGGTTCTTTTTAATGGTAATTGATATTTTATAGTACCACTAAATAGGTATGTTAAAGGGGCTACCTTATTTTCAAAAAGAACTGAGATTTTGGAAAACTTCAGATGTAGTGGATTGGTAACTGCAGGGGTTGCTGCTGCTTAATTTCCTCGGATTTTTTTCAGTAATAAATTTGTATTTCATTTAATCGTATTTTTTTAAATGTTTTTCCTCAGGTAAGAGTTCTGTTTGTTCCCAGTTCTTTCATTTTGAAGGGTTAAATTCACTGTTTCTAAGGCACTCTTTAATTTGTCTTGCAACTTTTCTCTCTCTTCTTGAATCACGTTCTCTAGGATTTCAGTTTGAATTTTTAACTTTTTATTTCGAAGTAATTATAGACTCATAAGAAGTTACAAACAAAATACAGAGAGACCCTCACATACCCACTACCCAGTTTTCCCCAAAGAGGACATTTTATATAATTGCAGCACATTATCTAAACCAGGCAGTTGATATTGGCATAATAAAACTCACTAGATGAGCTAGTTCCTCAGGATTTTGTATTATTTTGAAGCAGTTTATGTAAACTTCTATCTGCGGGAAATGTTCTTATAAGAAATAACTGACCTTCTTATTTCAAAAGTATTATTCTCAGTATTTTTTCCCTTTGATTCTGTGTATCTCTTTTATATCTATGATTAGAGAAAAATGAAGCATTCTAAAAATGAATAGTTTTTAATTCTTTTTTAGATCAAAATAATAGTACTAATATTTATTCAAATGCTTATTGTTGGCAGTATACATATATAGTTTCACTTAGTACTCAAGGCACCCTGAAGATTAGACCACATCACTGATATTTTAGACATTAAGGCACTTGAGGTTCAAGAAAAGTTAATAAATAACCAAATTCGTGTTGTGAGTTAAGACTAAAATAGGACTCAGAGTCAATCTTTGTGATGATGAGATTCAGTCTTTGGGATGAACAGTTTGAGATTTTTCTATACAATCGTATTGAGTTTTTTGGGTAGGTAATATAACCCACATAATTTCTACTTTTGAAAATATAATGAGACTTTCTTTGCGGTCTTAAATATAATCCATTTTTCATCTTCAGTGGAGATCTGAAAGAAAAATATTCGTCATGGTACACAAATTTTTTTTTTTTTTGTGGTACGCGGGCCTCTCACTGTTGTGGCCTCTCCCGTTGCGGAGCACAGGCTCCAGACGTGCAGGCTCAGCGGCCATGGCTTACGGGCCCAGCCGCTCCGCGGCATGTGGGATCTTCCCGGACCGGGGCACGAACCCATGTCCCCTGCAGGTGGACTCTCAACCACTGCGCCGCCAGGGAAGCCTACAAATTTTTGAATATACGTATTAAAAAATCTTATACATTAGATGGTCAAATTATATTTTTAATCTATTTAATCAGTTATAACTGAGAGACATGCTAATTCTATCACAATTAAATATCTTCCAATTATAATTTTATCTGTAATTATACATTCATGTATCATTAATACATTTTGCCTTATAAATGTTCATGGTATGTAACTCATTGAATAAAGAATTATTGCTGCTATACCTTTAATGACTATCTTGACTTATGTTATTGATATTTTAATTTTTTCCTGTGAACATTTCCACTTAAATTCTACTTTATCTGAAATCGAAGTGTTTTGATTTTTATTTTTCTCATGGATTATTTCTCTTATTGTTTTTCTCATGGATTCTTTAGGTTAGGAAATTCTAGCAGGATTCATCTGGGTGATTCTTCTGCTCCCGTGTCATTAACTAGGGTGATTCAGTTGTGCTCAGCTGGCAAACAAGTCAATGCGGAAGGTCCACGCCTTTTTTTCTATGTCTTGTAAATTGGTGGGTGTGGCTTAGCTGAGAGGGACTCTTCACTAGAGGACCTCCACATGGCTTATATGTGGCTTCTCCATCATGGTGGTATCAGTGTGGTTGAACTCCTCATATGGTAGCTGGGTTCCCAGAGACTGAGCTTTCCAAGGGAACCAGGCAGAAGTGTATGGGCTTTTACTATCTGGCCTTAGAAGTCCATAAAATTACTTGCCGTACTCTCCTGGTTATAGCAGTAACAAGCATGACCAGATGAAGGGAAGGAAACACAGATCCATCTCTTGATGAAAAGAATGTCAGCCTATTTTGATGCCATGTTTAAAACTGCCAGACATGGCAATTATATATCTGGTGGAAGGCATTTGAGGAAAGACTGGAAAGAGATGAGGAGAAGCCATGCTTTACTGAGAAAAATGCATCCAGAGAGAACACAGCTTGTGCAATAACCCTGAATCAGGAGCCTGTGGACTTATTCATAGAGTACCATCATGGAAGCCAGTGTGGTTGAAGCATAATGAAGGAGAGGAAGAGTATTAGTAGATGATGTCAGAGAAACAGGAGAAGAGGCAGATTGTGGAGAGAGGGCCTTGTAGGCCATCGTAAGGACTTTGGAATTCCCTCTGACTTGAGATGGGGTCTATTGAAAAGTCTTAAGTAGAGAAGTGGCATGATCTGAATTACTTTTAATAAGATCTCTCTGGCTCTTGGGTAAAGAAAAGGTGAAGGGGATCAAGGTGAAGCTGGGAGTCCAGGAGGGAGTCTTTTGCCATAATCAGATAAGGAAAAAGGCATATATGGTCTAGACTAGAATGATCATGTTGGAAATGGTCACTAGTATTCTGAATCTAGACACTTTCAGTAGAGCCTACAGGAATGTTTAATGCTATCTCTTGAGTTCACTCAATGTTAGATGGGGGATGTAGAATGCTCTTCCTTCCCTTTGCCCCTAACAATCCTCAATATCTAGTATTATAACTAGGAGTACGAATATCATTGCATTTATTAAATACTTATTTTCTTTTGAAATTTTACTTTAATCATAATTTTGTGGTAAACAATTATAAAACATGTAAAAGGAACTTTAATTGGATCAGTTGTCTCCTTTCAGGATTTTGGATTCACAACTTCCTGCTTCTTGAAAGTTTAATTTTGATAATTTTTCCCCAATATGTACCGATATGTCCTTGAGCAAATTATTTTTGGAAGGACAGATCAGTGGGATATATAGAGGTGTCATCCCTTTGCATTCAACCTTGATACAGAACCTGATAGATACGATGTTTTTGGTCATATTCTTGTTAAAGTCTCCACGTCTTCTAATATATTCACACAGCCGAAGAAAGGTCTAAAGTAAACCTGATATAGTTTATTTTTAACTAACGCTTTTTTTCTATATATATATTAATCGGATATTTTCTTTATTTTTGCAGTTTTGGGGTTTGGCTAGTTTCTGTCTACATATGGGTAAGTCTTCACTGTTTTCCCACCACAACCACTAGAATCTGGTTAGTTCTTTTCTTCTTCATATTAAGTTATAGCTTTGATTATTGTTTCATATCAAGTTACTCTTGTTTCTTTCTCGGGTTCACAAATTATTCTTGAGTCAGAACTCCCATCTCTGGCATTCCATCTACCATCTTTTCTGTCATCATGTTCTGCCTCTCTCTTTCCCCCTGGGCCCTGATTCAATTGCTGCTTGAGCTTTTCAGTGCATCTGTTTTGTTCTCCACGGATCCCATTGTGGATGGAAGTTGTGCTATTGCATTTTAGTTTTCATGTAAACCTCCTAATCTCACCCATCTCCCATTTTGTCGTTTAGGCCCATTTTGTCATTATAACTTTCAGCTCCCGTTTCATAAATGACCTGTCTTTCTACCTACTCTTCATAGTTTAAGTAGTTTAAAGCAATTTTCTAAATATTTCTTCTTGTTCAACAGTAAAATCATTTTTAGGGGTATTCTTTCCCTAAGTCTTCAACATGATATTCCCTTTCTTGTTTTCGCAGGATGATTTTTAGTTGTGTGTGTGTTTTCTGTTATGTTTTCCCCATTCTCTTTACCTAGAAGGTAGTAATATTTATCTAAAATCAGGCTTTTGAATAAAAACTAAATAGCCACATTTACATCTCACTTACCTTTGAGATGATGGCTGAGCTTCTTTTTAATTCTAAACTGGAGGAGAGTAGGTTGATATGCACATCCCCTCAGTAGCCAGCAAGCATCTATTGGAATAGCTCAGCTAGGCTAAGGTGCATACCTGTCCTGTGCTGTCTCGTTCAAGGCACAAGACGCACTGCAATGTTCAGCACACGTGTAGAGTGGGGGGCAAGGATGAGTACTGTTTGCAAATGATATGCGTTACTGATTTCTGGGTGGGGATTCTAAAGAAAGGCTGTATTTTATTTTGAAATTAATTTTAAATAGCCCGTTGGTATGGCGCAGGTCGCGTGTTTATCAGGAATTTCTTGATTTGCTTTATACGCTCTCCATTGTTCCCTAAACTTCGTGAAAATCTTTTTGTACTAAATAGCAAAGTTGTAATGTGGGAAGAGGAAGGAAAAATAGGAAAAGAGGCTGAATTCTTGCTAGGGGGAGCGAAATCAGGGAGGGGGCAGCAGCAGAGGGAGCGAAGATGCTGGGAAGCCTATGTGATTAAGACCCGAATCACTTGGGTTATAAATCGCTTCAGGTACCCAGGCTCCTCTGTTGCTTCAGCCAACAAGGCTTTTCTTGAGGGAAATATTCTCCAGGTCCTGGCAGAATCTTGCTGCATCTTGTTCTTTTATTGTAGCTTCAGTCTCTCAAGGAGTCTATATTAGGCCCCTCAGAAAAACAGGAGTGGGGCTGTAGGAGAACAACTGCTGCTTCTCAGGGCTCCTGCAGGAATGACTCAGCGACAGGCTAGGGAGAGCCAACTGCCATCTTACCAGATTTTATATAGAGGAAATTCTTCCCTCCTGTGAAGTAAAATATGGATAGGAAGGTTTACCTTCATTGTTTTTACAGTTAGTTTACATATTGAGTGTCAGTTTTAGGATTTAGTGTTTATGTTGTTTGTTCTGTTTTACTCATTTATTTTTATTTCTAATGAGAACTTGGATGAGACTCCATTAAAAAGTGCTATTCAGAAACTTTTTAAAACTGGACCACATCAGCATTAAAATGAAATTACAAATTCATGGGATTTGTTACCAAATTCAGGAACATTGAGGAATTTTATAAGAACCCGTTCTGGAAAAGATAACTTAGCTCCTGAAAGTTATTTTTTGGTTTACTTTTGTATCAGTCATATATGCACTCAGATAGCAAATAGGTGTTAAGCTCTCATATTCAAAGCATTTTGTCAAGCCCTGGAACTAGAGGATCATTAAGACAGACACACTAATTGACCTCAAGAATTTACAGTCTAAACGGTGAGCTGTGACAAAGCGAGAGAGAGGCATGGACATATATACACTACCAAAAGCAAGGTAGATAGCTAGCGGGAAGCAGCCGCATAGCTCAGGGAGATCAGCTCGGTGCTTTGTGACCGCCTGGAGGGGTGGGATAGGGAGGGTGGGAGGGAGGGAGACGCAAGAGGGAAGAGATATGGGAACATATGTATATGTATAACTGATTCACTTTGTTATAAAGCAGAAACTAACACACCATTGTAAAGCAATTATACCCCAATAAAAATGTTAAAAAAAAAAGAATTTACAGTCTAGAAGGGAGTTATAGGCACTAACTATTGTGCAGTTAATTACTTGATTAAAATAATGATACATGTATCCCAGAAAAAAAAAGTGTTAGCAAGCAATAGTTACAAGAGCGAACAGCCTAGAAGAGACACCCTAGTTGGCAGTTAGTTGTATTAGTTTCCTGTGACTGCTCTAGCAAATTACCAGTGAGTGGCTTACAACTGCAGAAATGTGACAGCTAACAGTTTTGGAGGTCTGAAGTCTGAAATCAATATTGCTGGGCCCAAATCAAGTTGCACTAAGGCCGTGGTTCTAGGGGAGAATTCATTCCTTGCCTCTTCAGGCTTCTAGCATTCTTGGGTTTGTGGCAGCATCACTTCAGTCCCTGCCTAGTGGTCCTATTGCCTTCTCCTTTTACTTCTGTAAAAAAACAAAAACCAGAGGCTTCCCTGGTGGTGCAGTGGTTAAGAACCCGCCTGCCAATGCAGGAGACACGGGTTCGAGCCCTAGTCTGGGAAAATCCCACATGCAGCGGAGCAACTAAGCCCGTGCGCTACAACTACTGAGCCTGCGGTCTAGAGCCCATGAGCCACAACTACTGAGCCTGCATGCCACAACTACTGAATCCCGCGTGCCTAGAGCCTGTACACTGCAACAAGAGAACCCACCAAAATGAGAAGCCCGTGCACCGCAAGGAAGAGTAGCCCCCGCTCACCACAACTAGAGAAAGCCCACGTGCAGCAACAAAGACCCAACGCAACCAAAAATAAAATTAATTAATTAAAAAATAATCCAAAACCAAAAAACTCCCTCTGTCTTCCACTTAAAGGGATACATGCCATATGGGCATTTAGGGCCCACATGGATAATCCAGGGAAATCTCTCTATCTCAGAATCTCAAATTTAATCCCATCAGCAAAACCCCTTTTAAAGCTTGGTGTAGTGACTGGGGAAAGAGATAGAAGTTTCTAGGCAGGAGGAACAGAGTATAAACCGAAGGACCTTGCAGAAATCATTTAAATGACTGAAAGAGGGGAAGTAGAGGAAAAGCACAGAGAGTGAGGGAGAGGTTGGCCAAATTTGTCTCGAGGTACAGAATCTCCAGGTCATCTGGACCAGAAACACCCATTCTGTTTGGACTCTGCCAGCCATCAGAAACCTCCCGCCTTCTGTGTATACATCTTTTTCACATACTGAGTCAGCCAAGTGTGTCCAGAGAGGAATCACAATTGTAGGAATCTGAAAGTCCCTAGGCACATAGAGTTCTGTCTATGGAACTAGGTCCAGCTGTTTTTTGCACTGCATAACTGGGTTTGCCAAGAAATAGCTGGAGAAGCAATTTTCTCATATATGCAAGTGAACACAAATTAGAGTCCATTACACAAGTGGATTGTTTTTTCAGGACTGTCTGATAGTAGGAATTTGGCTGTGGTGTAGTTAAGATGAGGATGGACAGAAAGCTGAGCTATTTCCCCACCTCCTCCAGCTTCCTCTCCATAATAACTGTGATTTGAAAGCTACCAATTTTTATTTTTTGAGAGTCAACAGACCACAAAATGGACAGAACTTTAAGTTGGGATTGGAGACAGGGTTGAAACTGGGTATTCAAATGGATGTGTTATGCTCAACTTCTAATTGTTTTCTATATACTAATTAATTACTACAGGCTTACTTTCCTTAAGAAAAATTATTTACAAATCTTTTAAAATTTCAAATCCCTTTTATGGGCCCAGGAAGTCCACTTTTTTGCTATTGAAAATTAATGTAAAGAAAGTGAATACGGGAACAGTAGGGTATGTGTGTGTATAAGTACATATAAATATATGTGTATATTATTGTGTATATAAATGTTTATTTTATGTATATATAAATGTTTATATGTATATACATTATATATTTTATTATTATATATTATGTATATGTTATATATAAGCATTTTTTCCATGTAGTTCTTCTTATATTATTATGTCTGACTTTCATTAATATTCTAACCAATTTATTTGGTCATGCCTAAAATAAGAGCAGACAGAAGTATTTACAATAAAACCTACATAATACTGAGCTTGTTGGCTTCCTTGACAGATTCCCACCCCCAATCCAAAAATACATGGACCAACCACATATCAAAACTGTCCAATTAGTAGAGTATTGATGATGGATTTAAACTTTGAAAACTGTATTTGTCAAAGAGTGTCCTTTATGAAAATAAACAAGCTACAAATTTCCAAAAGTAAAGGAAGAAAAAAGAAAATGATGCCATTAAAGGTAGGATTAATAAATATATTAAAAAATATTTAATTAACTGTCCATCAGTTAAAATATATCTTACCATTATGACTGCCCTTCCCCCTCTCATTGGTGTTTATTTGTAAATTGCTCGTCTGTGTTTCTATTTGCTGTGTAGGATTGTGGAAACAGCTACTTTGTGGTAGTTTGTTATTGTGGCCCCAGGAAACTAGTATGCTCTGAAATTCAGAGTTTCTTTCTCTCTGGTTTTTTTTTTTTTTTTTTCATTTTTTGCGGTACGCGGGCCTCTCACTGTTGCGGCCTCTCTCGTTGCGGAGCACAGGCTCCGGACGCGCAGGCCCAGCGGCCATGGCTCACGGGCCCAGCCGCTCCGCGGCATGTGGCATCTTCCCGGACCGGGGCACGAACCCGTGTCCCCTGCATCGGCAGGCGGACTCTCAACCATTGCGCCACCAGGGAAGCCCCTCTCTGATTTTATTGTATTATGTATTGGTAGGAAATACCTGGGTGGTTCATTTGCATGGTATGTTGATAATCTGAGAATTATTGTATCTCGCAACTAATTTTAAAGTATATTTTGATGCAGTTGTTAGTTTCATGTCTGAAGTTTAACTAATGTTGGTGCCAGTTACATTTGCAAAACAATACAAAAAACTGTGTAAGATTCTAGGGACTTTTAGGATTTTGTAATGTCTCTATCAAAAGGTTGGTGAGATGAAATTTATATAACGTTATATGTAGTGATCTGCTAAAAATTCCTTGTTGATTGCTATACAAAGCATGACATTACCTTATTAGAATAATGTTTATGAGTGTTTTCCATAAGATATCACAAACTGTGATATCCTCAGTAGGTATTTAGTTATCTATAAATAATAATAAAGGCCATAATAAGGTCTCTATCAATTCTATTTATTTTGACTTCATTATTTAAGGTCAGAAACATATATTTCAAACTTAGACATTATTATCTATAATTATAAAGTCAAATAAATGGTAGAAATTAACTTAAATATAGTTTGTGTCTCAACAGTTGAAGTGAGATAGTGGAATCACAGAAGGTTGAATCTTTTTGAATTGATTCTACAGACATCTGCATTCTCTAAATCCCCTGTAGTCCTCTTACCTATCATGAAAGGTCATTCTCTTAAACCTGGCACATGAAATCAATCATATGACTCCTATCTGTTATGAGAGTTCAAAGATTAAGACCTTCACTGTCAAGGAGAAGGGCTGTATAGAAGCTGCATGGGCACAAAACAGCATTCAGCAGTGGCATCCAGTGTCACCCAGGTATTTGAGAAAAAGTTACAGAAGACAGATCACTAGTACTTACTTCACATTTGCTACCAAAACCAAGAAGGGGGGCCCAGAGATGATTTGAAAGAAAAATCTGTTCTGGAGGAAGGGGTTCACTGATGAATACCTAGCTTGTGCTTGCCAGACCTTTAAACCAGATTCAGCAATGCATTTACCAGAGTCAAAGACACCTCCTAAAACTAGGAGACTCAGAACTCTGGAAATGGAAGGAATTTTAATATACAGTCACCTAACCAAGTCAGAAAAAAGGATATAAACCAAACATCTACTACTGCCGCTACTATTACCACCACCACCAACATGGTCCCCATTCTCAATCTTGAATCTCTAACAGAGTTGGCAATAATAGTGGAAAGAGAAAGCCCCTGATAAGGTGTTTTCCTCATCTCTGATCAATGATCATATTCTTATATCTTGTCCCAGTGAAGCTATCAAAAACTTCTAAGACAGATCACTTTAATGATTCATAACGAATTCCAGGGTCAGATTTTATATATTTTTCCACCTGAAATTGTATAAGTGCACATCAAAATACCATACTTTTGATGTGAATCTGAAACAAAGTCTATTGCATTCCCAAGAAAATGAAATTAATATCATCCAGGAGAGCATGGTGTGTTTCAAATAAGAAATGTTGGTAATGTCAGGAGAAATGACTTCTTAATGACATACCGTGTGTAGGTGTATTAGCACTTCTTTTTAATATTTCATCTGTTGAACACCAAGAGAACTGGAATCTTGTTAATCATCATTTTAAAACATTTTTATAGAATGTAAATATATCCGTACTTGCCTTTTTGCCATGTTAATGAGAAGCAAGTCATACTTGTGGAATGAGTATTCCTATTAAACTGCTGTCATCCATTCCCAGACCTGCTTAAAAGAAACAGGCACAGATGGTGGGTCTATTACTTCTCTAACAAAAAATTTGCCTCTTTTTTGTGTGTGTTTTGTTCCCTCCTTCTCATTGAAATGTGAGCAGTTTTTCAAGTCAAGAAGCCTCTGTAGGGTTCCTTGAAATGTTTTATCCATTACTTGTACATGTAGGAGGAAAAAGAGTGATTAATGATTTATTAAAATTTCATAATGAGAAAAACTCATATAAGAAGTCTGTTGGAAAAACTTTGATTTAGTAACTGTATTTTTTGCATGCAAATTAAAGTCTGCAGGGAGTTTTTGTGTCAGACTAGGAGCCTAAATTACTAATTTTATGATGACAAAACCATTTAGCCCGTGTTAAAAATACCTATGTTGTTCTTTTATTTATACATTGTTCAATGCAAATTTGTCTGTTGTATGCATATTAAGAAAAAGAGCATGAGAAGTTTTCAACGTAAATGTTTCGTTTAGGTTGAAAATACATGTATACAGTGAGGTATCCAAATTTTAACTATGCAGTTCTATTCTTTTTTTTTTTTTTTAATATAAAATGAGCACTCTTGTGGAGCCAGGATCCAAATCAAAAAACATATTACTAGAACCCCAGAAACCCCCTTCAAGCTTCTGCACACTATCTCCTAGAGTAGTACTTATGGTGATTTGGAACATCATTGATTAGTTTTTAACTTTTAATGAATGGAATCATAGCACATGTTCCATATGTTGCTTCTTTCATGTAATAGTTCGCTTATAAGATTTGGAATACAGTTGTAATTCATTCACTCTCATTGCTATATAGTATGACATTATGTAAATATTCTACCATTTATTTGCCCATGCTAATGTTTAGGGATATTTGGGTTTTGTCCAGTTGGGTGCTCTTTTGCATAGAACTTCTCTGAAAATTCTATACCTTTCTTTTGGTAAACATTGTTTAGTATATACCCGAATACACGTCAAATAGTGGTTTATATCAGTTTAAACTCCCATCCACAAGGAGAGAGGGTTCTAACTGCCCTACATCCGTGCCAATGCTTGGTATCATCTTTTTTCATTTAAATCATTCTGGTGTGTGTATATCACTATTGCACTGTGGTTCTTCTTAACCTTACAAAAACAGAAAAGAATAATTTTATTAAAGTATGTTTCACTTAAAGTATCTTAAATGCCCTGCTTTGCAATATTTTTTTCTTACTTAAATGATACATAAGAATAGTGATCCTGAACTATTCGATAATACACTAGCTGGGAAGGAGATTATTGATCAATTGTAATTCTGATAAATTTAACGAGTTATTTACTGTAATAATTAAGAACAAAAAATAAGCAATTCTTTGGATTAATGTGGAACAATATTCTTGAATGTTAAAAGAAAGTTTCATGGTCTATAAATAAATCAAGACGTGAACCAAGTAAGTGTTTATTTAAAGTTAAGAGAGGAGTCTCAGTTTCCATTGTTGGCATTATGTCCGTATTTCAGGTGAAACAAAGGAAAATCTTAAGGCAAACTTGCAGTCTATTAGTTCAGTCTCACCCTGCCAGCAACTGTTATTTCACTCTTTATCTAGTAATATACAACTGTTCGTTGAAGAGGTTTTTGAAGAAAATAGTATATCCCTTTTAATTAGAAGCAGTGAAGACTTTGAAATGCTATAGTTACAGTAAAAAAAAAAATCAAGTCAAAACAAAACAATTAAGAAAACAAACACTTTGCACCAAGCTAATTGTATCTTTATGTTAGTTGGTTTCAGGAGTTTTCATTCATAATTATTGAATGATTGTATCTAGAGCTCACATTCCCTGTGTTCATATCCTTGCTGTATATTTAACCAGCAGTGTTGCCTTGGGAGAGTGACTTAACCTATTCAAATCTTAGATCCCCAATCTACAGATAGGGAATAATTATCTTATAAATAGTATATGGTGTACTGTTCTGGGTCCTCCAAGAAGCAAATGCCAAAGAAGGACTAAACACAAGAGGAGTTTTATTAAGTGAAATGCCTATGAGTGAAAACGGGGAGGAATCTGGGTAAGGCTGGAAGAGCTGTTGGCCATGAAGCAAACGTGACCCGGAGTGAAGGAGAGAGGGAGGCAAGGTGGAGTGGAAGCATTCGGCATGAGGTGCCGTCTAAGGCAGGTTTAGCAGGGGCTGCGGGGAATCCTGAGTCAAAATTGACCATTAGGGGAAAGCTATGTCTTCCAGTGATGGGTCTGTGTTAGTATCTCTGCTGCACTCAGTCATTGGTTGGAGGAGACAAACAAATAGATTTCAGAGCAAAGCGGCAGGTGCCCTGGTCAATGACACTTCCAATATTTTGAAGCCTATGAGGCATGTTCTCATGGCTGCAACAAATGATTGTCACTGAGATGAACTGACAGACTCCAAAGAAAGTAATTAAAACAACGCCTGAGTCATAGTCATCATTTATCCATTTATTTATTCACATTATTCATCATTATTATTAATAATCACACTAATAAGGGAGCCACATGCGTAACCTACTTGAAATATTTGGAAGAAATATGTAACAGTGCTACAGAGAAGTTAAGAGAAGCCTTTTATAATTTACTTGATTCTTCTTAACTAAAGAATATTAGTACACATTAATAGTATATGCATAATTGTTTTCCTTCTACTATTTGTTATTGGTATATATTGCTAAGTTACTAACTTACACTGGAAAGCTAACTCTAAAACCCTCTATTTCTGCATAAAGAAACGAGTTCAGGGTTGTTTTAAAAATAAAGTTATTAATATCATTATTCTTATCACATCCAATTGGTATTATCCATATCAAAGAGTTCCATCATTTACTATCATTGGAAGGACATAATTAGCAATTGTTTGATCTACTTTTGAAATTTGATCATTGGGTATGCGTAATATTGGGAATAACTGGATATTACTTGAAACTCCTTTTGTTTGGCCATATTCTCAACAGTGGAACCTCTTTTTATCTTTTCAAAGAGTTTCCACTGCTGTAGAAAATTCAGAAGGTTCATGTGCATAATTGTGGTACTCTGCTCAAATACAGAGAAGGGATATTACATTACAAATTATGTGAAAATGCTTCCCGAAAAGTCTGTGAGGCCACTTTATCATGATACTTTAATGTAAGCAACATTTTACTCAGAGGAAAGTCTTAAACACAGAGGGGATGGAGCCTCCAGGGCATGTCCCCCATCTCTTACTTTCCCCCATTTGTTCTCTCCTTTTGTAAATAAAAGCCTAGTTATTCTTCCCTGTGTGTGTTACTCAAGGGCCTTTGCGATTTCCCCTGCTGGGATGTCATCTTTTGCCCTGGAGA